>NC_134093.1:92145889-92453325 GCF_000715075.1 Nicotiana tabacum | reverse complement strand
CTCGCATGCCAATGCCCCAAACTCCAAGCTTTTCTTGCCATTCTACGCTATATTCTTGGGATTTTTACGCGTTCCTATTTAAATGGCTACATTGAGCTATGTAATTAACCTTTTGCTAAGAATATTCTTTTCACTCATCGCATTATTCTCTATTCAACTCAATCATCTATCCTCATCCCCTTTCCATTGTTGTAACAAAGTTTAACTGAATCTCGAAACTAACTCGTCGATTGTGATAACAAGCCACGTGAAACTGTACGGAGAGAAATTTATGGATCGTGGTAATGAGCCACATGTAACTTAGTTCAAGTGGAAGATTAGGATGTGCGAACAAAATCTTATATTAATAGTTGGAAAAATTGAAAAGTCACATCTAAAATGCATAAATACTCTTACATATTTGGAGAAAATCGTTAGTCTGATTTACCTTAATATATCTTGACAAAATGTATTTGTCTACAAAGTGGTCGTGTGGCTATCCCCTCTCTACCTAATGGACAAACTGTGAGCACCTCCCCGTTTCTCCTCCCGTGAAATCCTCGCATTCTACCCATGCCAATGCCCCAAACTCGAAACTTCCCTTGTCCTTCTACGCTATATTCTTGGCATTTTTACGCATAATAATGCATACGCCTACATTGACCTTTGTAATTAACCTTTTTGCCCTAAGTAATTAACCTTTTTGCTAAGAATATTCTCTTCACTCGTCGCATTATTTTCTTTTCAAAACATATGATACTCCTTTTCTTTTATGTGACAGAATTTAACTCGATATGTATGTAAGAGAAATAAAAATGTGCTTAACACTTGTGATTTTAAAATTTACCATAATATTTTGTGACTACAAATATGTTTACCCTAAAAGTTGAGTAACAATTAAACTTATATTGTGGTTTTAAGGTGTTTACCCTAAAAGTTGAGTAACAATTAAACTTATATTGTGGTTTTAAGGATATGAGATTTAAACCAGTACCAATTGATAAACAATGAATTAATTAGATAAATTGGACAATAAAATAAATCAAACTGGTCTGCAAACAATGCCTCGACCTCGATTCGAGATAGTCTCGAGGTTAGTTAATAAGAACAGTAGAGGATAGAATAAACAGCGATGAACAGTAAGTAAAACAAAGAAAGGAGCGTATGTGTATATTCTTATGAGTGAATAATGATTCTTCCCCTTACAAGTGAATGTGATCCCTCTTTATATAATAGAGGAATCCTAAATAAGGTACAACTCTAATAACGGAAGTAGATCCCATAATTTGTACTAATAACTGATTTGGTTTGATCTGTTCCAGGATTTTCATCGTGATCTTCAACCGGTTATTGGTATCTCACCATTCCGTTATTACGCCTTACTCGAAGTCAGCCATGCTTGATCTCGATTATTGCTGGCCTCGATCTCAATGAACACTTCGATCTCCAGGTTGTTGTTCTATCTTCGAGCTCGAGCCTGATTTATTATGAGGTTACCCTCGAGGCAACTCCCCTGCCAATGAAATCGGGAATGCCCGATTTCGACCGTATACAGATAGTCCCCTCGTTTTTTGGAGTGTAACGAGAAAAAATGAATTTAAGACTTCGATTTAATACCTCGATCATTTATGACGTCAACATTGTGACGTAAGCAAAAAAAGCGATTGAAGCGTCGTGTCTGCACAGTTCTCAAGGTCATTAATTAACGTCAGTTGATGGTCGGCCACCAGTGCTTTCAAACCATCAAAGTGGCTATTATAAATAAACCACCTTCATAATCTTCTCAAACTTTACTTTCAAACTTCTTCTAATCTTCAAAAGCTCTTCTATTCTCTTCAAGTTCATCAACTTTGCCGGTTTCCGTTTGCCAATCTCTTATTAAAACACAAATTTTTCCTTCTTCTTCTTCCTTAAACCTCATATAGCAATGGCAAAAATATCAAAGACCGTTCCTCAAGAAGAAAAAGCCTCCTCATCGTGGCCGGCCGGTGACAAAACACCGGTGGAGCCACGTATCGAAGAGTGTATCCCCGGGCCATGTGAACTTACTTCCGACTTTAAAATTGAAAAACCCTCTTCGGTTCATGGCCGATGCGAGCCCATGTCTAGATATATTTGTTCGATATCCGAAGGCGATCTCGAGAAGGTGAAAAATGACTGCCACTGGGAGAATAAAGAGGTGGTGATTCCTACCCCCGAGGAGGACATCACCACTCATGTGAAAGGGTTCTTAAGTGTGTATACTTACCCTTTTACACTAGGTTCCGTCGATCCTGTCATAATCGACTTCTGCCGCCAATACCGGGTAACCTAGGCCAGATCTACCCCTCTTTTTGGCGCATTGTCATTTTGCTCAGATTCTTCTCGAGCAAGGTCGAGGGGATGTCTTTCACCCACGATCATCTCATTAGGCTATACATCCCCATCTTTATCACGGCGGACTGATAAGGCTTCAGCGTCGGGCCACGATGATGCTGTTCTCGAGCATAAACGAGGACAAGGACCGAGGATAGATGGACCGGTTTGTCTGAGTCAGGACCTCTGACTTAATCCCCGCCGAGAAGATGTCATTCCCCGAAAAATGGAATATGAAGCGTAAGTAGAACCTCAATGATAACATTCGATTACTTGTTATGTTTCCTTTACCTCTTCTCATATATATTCTTCTTTATGGTGCAACTTCCCCATGGTTTCCTGGTGCAGTCCCGGACCTTACAGGTTGGGTTCGACAACTGGTTTCAACCTCTTCGTATGTTGAGCGCTCGTGGCACGATTTGGCCAAGGGTCGATGGGAGGCCAAAAATCATAGTAAGTTTCCTTGTATGTGTTTGATGCTTTCCTTGAAATACTTCTTTTTAACTTAATTTCTTCTCATACAGGTCTTGGAGATAATGTCGTCATGAGGCTGCCTCCCCTCGGGGAATAGGAGGTCCCTAAGCCGACCAAAGATAATAAAAGGAGAAGGGCCTCGCCTCCAGATACCCCAAAGTCCAGGAAAAGCAAGGCTCGAAAGTCGAAGACTGATCCCACCGTTCTGTCTGCCGATATAGTCCAAACGCTATGAGATAAAGACGAGAAGGGAGAAGATACCGACTGCATGCTGGTGGCTCGGAAGAGGGAAGGCATCGAAGCTTCGAGAACTGCTGAGCCAGTGACGATCGAGGAGGTTCAGCTGTAGACCGAAGTGATCTCTAAGGAAGGTCCGAGCAGAGTCCCCGAGTCATCGGGTGTTGATAATGCCTCTTTCCGTGATGAGCAACCAGTGGGTGTACCTGAAAGGTCTAGTTCTGAGGCCCTTCAAAGAGAAGAGAATGCCCTAAGTTACTCACTCGGGTAATTAACATTGATGATTCACCACCCGGTCCCATGTTCTCTGAGGGGCAGTTTCGGGATGCTTGGTCCATGGGACCCCCGATGTGGGGACGGGCCCCGAAGGGGATGATATATTTTGCGGCTGCTTCGCTGGGGTCGATGATGTTCCTGACTTGGACGCATCACTCATTTTTTATGAGTCTCAGCGGCTTCTGAACCAAGTGAGTTTTAGCCTATGTTACCATGCTTGCATTTGTTTTTATTTCTCTAAGTCCGATTTCCTTCCTTTTTGTACAGGCTACGATGCTCCATCGAGAAGTGTCCTCCAAATACCGAGCTGAGCTTGGCCGATATGAGGCTGATCTCAAAAAGATTATGGAGGAGAGAGACGCCCTCAAACTCCTATGTGTGCAAAAAGAAGAGGAGATCATGAGTATTTGAGCCGAGCTGACAAAAGCTCATCAAAATCAGACCGAGCTCATTGAACGGGTAATGCAAATTTTTGGGAGCTTGTTATGTATTAACTTGATATTGGCGACTAACACTTTGATCCTGCAAGTTCAGCAGAAGGACGAATTGGTTGAGCAGCTTTGTGAGGAGGCCAAGATGAAAGAGGCAGAGACTTTGGGGTGGAAGCAGAACATGGATCGTCTCGCCTCGGAGAAAGATGCGGTTCAGGCCCAACTATCTTCGGTTGAGCGTCAACTCCAAACTGTCTTCGGTTGAGACTCGGTTGGCTGCTGAGCTCGGAAGGTTGAAGAGCTCGAGACTCGGTTGGCCGCTAAGCTTGCAAGGGCCATATCCGAGGCAGAGGTGCTCGTGGCCTCCTACCGAGCCGACGCTGAAGCCGCTAACACTCGGGCAAAGGAAATTTCTGATGCTGCTGAGGTTAGATTATCCCGTGTTGCCGATCATGCTAGGCGCCAATCTCGGAGAGAGACTCTTGAAGAGGTACATGCTCATGGTTTCGACCTCACGGCTGATATCGAGAGTGCGAAAGTTCTGGAGGACGAGGCCGGAGCTTTGCTTTTCGATGATGAATACTCTGCGAGTGGATCCTAGAATGAAGGAGATGAAGATGAAGCTCCCGAAGATGCAGCTCCTGAGGCGGACTAGGCACTTAGGATTTTATTTTTGTGTAAGACCATGTATGGTCTTTGTAAATACTTTGCATATATGAAAGATTCATTTTCTTTCCGTTTCGTGATTTACGATAAATTCTATTTTGCCTTTGCCTTGTAAAACTTTGTTGCAATCGGGTTGTTGTAGCCTCTATAATTGAGTGCGCAATAGCTCGAACTCAGAGTAGAACAAACCCTTAGGTTTTTTAGTTAAGCGAGGGCGAGTCCCCGAGCTCAACAATATGTTCGAGATTTTGATTTCGGATGGCTTGATCGAAGCCATAATTATACTGTTTTTATAGTCGAGTTAAAGTAAGTTTTGAACTCACAGTAACAGACCCCTTAAGGTTTTATGTCAAATAATGATGAATCCTCGAGTTATATTCAAGTCAGTTTTATTTGAGCTAGGAATAGTGGAACCCTTAGGTCCGAATTAAGTGAGAATAAAATCTCGAACTTTAAGTGTATTGGCCCTTAGGCTCTTTAGATTGGGCCGATATGGCCTCTAAAAGATGGCTATTTTTTCCCTTTTTCGGCTTAGAAGATTTAGTAAAATATTTCTTTATGCCTTAACATATATTCTTTACCCATTGGGTTTTTTGAGGGTTCGATGTCGATTGAAACCCCTTTGCCTTTTGTGCCTTAGCATGTTTGTGTTAAGATAATTTGATACCTCTTAAGGTTTTTCAAGGGCTGATTTCATCGAAGTCTTTTTGATTACTTGTCGAGGGTAGCCGTTTTAACCGATTTTTCAAAGAATTTGAAGTCCTATTTTTATTGCTGGATTCGGACGTCTTTGAGTCGCCTTAATTTGGCCGTAGCCTTTGGGTATGCCTCTTGGGCTTATTTTCCAATAACACTTCGAACTTGTTCGAAGTGTTAGTCCCCGAGAGTGATGTCCTTGGCCTATAGATTTAGGGGTGCCTCTTTGAGGTTTTAGAAATTTGAGTTTAGATTACTCGAATATGTCGATTGTCGACGGCAGTCCCCGAGTGTACGAGGTATATTTGCACTTGGCCCTTGAGCCATTTCTCACAAAATCATAAGTATGGAGCTTGTATAGTAGAAAATTTTCTTTGAGACACAAGATTTTTGATAAAGGAAGAATGCTTCTTTGTATAATTTATACATGCATACATGTTTTTCCATCGGGGCTCGACTAATCTATATGGACACGGTTCATTCGACCGTTTGGCCCATTACAAAGTTTTTCTATCGAGACCATTTGACACAAAGTATTTTCCTCGAAAGTGTAACATCCGAGGGTGATGCCCCCCAGTATTCGAGGTTGATTGTAAAGAAGCCTTGGATACTGTTGAATTGTCCTCAGGTAGCACATAATTGTTGCCTCGTTAAAAACCTTGCCGGAAAAATCCACTTGGGACAAAAACCGATCTAAGGGAAAAAGAGTGTAACGCGTGCTTTAAAACCTGAGGTCTCGATGTCTTCGATCGAATACCTGCAGTGAGTTAGTATCGAATATATAAATGAAAAAGGGGATAAAGTCATACCTTAGCAATAACACCGTTTGAGAAGCGATATGTTCCAATTATTTGGCAGTTGTTTGTCGTCCATCATGCCGATCTTATAAGATCCCTTTCCAACGATGTCGAGGAATTGGTAGGGTCCCTCCCAATTTGGGATGAGTTTCCCTTCATTAGGATCTTGAGTGTTGATGGTGACTTTCCTCAGGACTAAGTCCCCGACTCTAAAGTGGCAAAGGTTAGTTCTCCTATTGTAGTATCTTTCGATTCGTTGCTTTTGTGCAGCCATTCGAATGAGTGCGGCTTCTTATTTTTCATCCAATAATTTGAGGCTAGTATTCATAGCCTCGTAATTTGACTCTTCTGTTGTATGTAGAAACTGGCACTGGGTTCCCCGACTTCAACTGGAATCAAGGCTTCGGAGCCATATACTAAGGAGAATGGGGTTGCCCCCGTACTGGACTTTGATGTTGTTCGATATGCCCAAAGAACTTCGGGTAAAATTTCTCTCCATTTCCCCTTAGCATCGTTCAACCTTTTCTTTAGGTTTTGAATGATAGTCTTGTTCGACCATTCGGCCTGTCTGTTCCCACTAGGGTGATACAACGTTGATGATATCCTTTTTATATTTTAGTCTTCAAGGAATTTTGTCACTTTGATACCGATAAATTATTTTCCATTGTCACATATTATTTCGGCGGGTATCCCAAATCGACATACGATGTGATCCCAGATGAAGTCTATAACCTCTTTCTCTCTCACTTTCTCGAATGCATGTGCTTCAACCCATTTAGAGAAATAGTTAGTCATAAATAAAATGAACTTAGCTTTACCTGCGGCGGATGGCAGAGGGCCGACGATATCCATTCCCCATTTCATGAATGGCCACGGGGATAGGACTGAATGAAGTTGTTCTCCGGGCTGATGGATCATCGGTGCAAACCTTTGACATTTATCACATTTCCGAACAAACTCCTTAGTGTCTTTTTCCATGTTATCCCAGTAGTATCCTGCTCTAATAATTTTGTGAATAATTGATTCAGCGCCGGAGTGGTTCCCACAAGTGCCTTCATGGACCTCTCGTAGAACATAATCGGTGTCTCCTGGTCCTAAGCATACTGCCAATGGTCCATCGAATGTCCTTCTGTATAATGTTCCATCTTCAGTCAATGTGAATCGAGCAGCTTTGGTTTGTAGGGCCCTCGACTCTTTAGGTTTTGATGGGAGCTTTCCGTTCTTCAAGTATTCAATATATTTATTCCTCCAATCTCAGGTTAAGCTTGTAGAGTTTATCTCGGCATGTCCTTCCTCGATCACGGATCTCGAGAGTTGAACGATAGTCCCCGAGCTAATCTCATCTTCCTCGACCGATGACCCCAAATTTGCAAGTGCATCGACCTCACTGTTTTGTTCTCGAGGTACATGTTGTAAAGTCCATTCCTTGAAACGGTGCAAAGTTACCTGCAGTTTGTCCAAATACCTTTGCATTCTATCCTCTCGAACTTCGAAGGTTTTGTTTACTTTATTCACCACGAGTAAAGAGTCACACTTGGCTTCAATGACTTCTGCTCCCAAGCTTTTAGCTAGCTTGAGACCTGCAATCATGGCCTCTTACTCGGCCTCATTGTTAGTCAACCTAGAGTTTTGATAGATTGCTTCATAGCGCTACCCTTGGACGGCTTCAAAATGATGCCTAGCCCGGATCCCTTCATATTTGAAGCATTGTCTGTGAAGAGGGTCCATACCCCCGATGATGTACCTGATTTTAACAAGAGTTCCTTTTCAACTTCGGGTATGAGGGTTGGCGTGAAATCGGCCACGAAGTCAGCTAAAATTTGAGACTTGATGGTCGTCCAGGGTTGATATTCGATATAATACCCACTGAGTTCGATGGCCCATTTAGCCAATCGGTCTGATAGTTCGGGCTTGTGCAAAATATTATGAAGTGGGTAAGTAGTTAGTACGCATATGGGATGACATTGAAAGTATGGTCTTAACTTTCTAGAGGTGCTTATCAGTGCAAGTGCCAATTTTTCCTAGTGTGGATATCTAGTTTCTGCTTCTCCTAAGGTTCGACTTACATAATAAATGAAAAATTGCGTACCTTGCTCTTCTCGAACTTGGACACCACTTACCGCGATTTCCGATACTGCCAAGTACAAGTAAAGTTTCTCATCTGCCTTTGGAGTGTGAAGCAGTGGTGGGCTTGATAGGTATCGCTTTAATTCCTCTAATGCCTGTTGGCATTCCAGGGTCCATGCGAAATTGTTCTTCTTTTTGAGTAGAGAGAAAAATCTGTGGCTTCGATCCGACGACCTCGAAATGAATCGACCTAAGGCAGTTATCCGTCCAGTTAGCCTCTGTACGGCTTTTACACTGTCCACGACGGTGATGTCTTCGATGGCCTTGATTTTATCGGGGTTGATCTTGATCCCCCGATTCGATACCATGAGGCCAAGGAACTTGCCCGAACCGACCCCGAAAGCACATTTCTCGGGGTTGAGCTTCATGTTGTATTTTCTTAAAATCTCGAACGTTTCCTGCAAATGAGTCAAATGGTCCTCTGCGCGCAGGGACTAAACTAGCATGTCATCAATATAAACTTCCATTGATTTACCTATTTGTTCTTCGAATATTTTATTTACTAGGCGTTGGTAAGTAGCTCCTGCATTTTTAGCCCGAAGGGCATTACATTATAGCAATATGTTCCATACTTGGTGATAAATAAAGTCTTTTCTCGGTCCTCCGGGTTCATTAAGATTTGATTGTACCCGGAATAGGCATCGAGAAAAGTAAGGATCTCGTGGCCGGCCATGGCATCGATGCGATCGATGTTAGGCAGTAGAAAAGAATCTTTGGAGCACGCCTTGTTTAAATCCTTATAATCTACACACATTCTAAGTTTGTTCCCTTTTTTAGGGATTACAACTGCATTGGCTAACTATTCGGGATATTTCACCTCCCGAATGGACCCTATTTTGAGAAGTTTAGTTACCTCGTCCTTTATGAATGTGTGTTTTACCTCAGACTGGGGTCTTCTCTTTTGCTTCACCAGTTTGAACCTAGGGTCCAGGCTTAGCCGGTGCGTCGTTATCTACGGTGGGATCCCCGTCATGTCTAAATGGGACCAAGCAAAATAATTTATGTTATCAATAAGAAATTGAATAAGCTTTTTCTTGAGTTCGGGGGTTAATCCCGTTCCCACGTATACCTTTTGCTCGGGCAGGTACTCAATCAATATAACATGTTCCAGCTCTTCGACCGTTGATTTGGTGGCGTCAGAATCTTCGGGAACAATAAAAGTTCGAGGGGTCATAAAATCCTCATCTGCTTCTTCTATCTCCTGCTTCCCCGATTCGGTCGAGGCTGGTGGTTGTGATTGCTATTTGACTTCCTGTTTACCTTTGATGCTCGACCTTTCCGAGGTTGATAGTGTCGATATCGGTGTTACCTCATCGACCGCAAATATTTCCTTTGCAGCATGCTGCTCCCTGTATACTGTTTTTACACCATATGACGTCGGGAATTTCATCATTTGGTGGAGAGTCGAAGGGACTTCCCTCATATTGTGGATCCAAGGCCTTCCGAGCAGGGCATTGTACCTCACATCGCCCTCGATTACGTAGAACTTGGTATCTTGAATAGTTCCAGCCACGTTCACTGGTAGAATAATCTCCCCTTTAGTTGTTTCACTGGCCATATTGAAGTCGTTTAAGACTCGAGCTGCGGGCATGATTTGATTTTGTAGGCCGAGCTGCTCCACGACACTCGATCGGATGATATTCGCCGAGCTACCTGGATCCACTAAAACACACTTAACTTGAACTTTATTCAATAAGATAGAAATTACCAAAAAGTCATTGTGGGGCTGAGAAATGCCTTCTGCTTCTTCGTTGTTGAATGATAAAGTGCCTTCGGGCACATAATCTCAGGTTCGTTTTTCCCTAGCGATTGATACCTTAGTGCGTTTGAATATGGGTCCCTGTGGAATATTGACCCCACCGACGATCATATGAATGACATGTTGGGGTTCCTCCTGTTTATTTTTCCTGGTGGTGTCCCTTTCTCTGAAATAATTCTTGGCTCGATCGCTGAGGAACTCTCGAAGGTGGCCCTCATTGAATAGACGGGCTACCTCCTCCCTTAATTGCCTGCAATCTTCGGTCTTATGACCATGCGCGCCATGATACTTGCACATCAAATTTGGGTTTCTTTGGGAAGGATCGGTTTGTATGGGTCTGGGCCACCTAGTATCTCTAATCCTTCCGATTGTCGATACAATGGCCGATGCTTCGATGCTAAAGTTATATTCCAATAACCGAGGTGCCTCTGTGGGATCATCATATTTGTCAAAACCACTTTTGCTCATAAGTCCCCGAGAATTCTGTCCTCGATCACTTCTTCGATCGTTCCGGGCGAAATTGTATCCTGAACTATTGTTCCTTCGATCTGTAGTATATGGTTGATATCGGTCTCCGTTCGACCTTGGCTCCCTGTCGACGTCCCTCTGGTTTTTAACTGCCGACCTGTTTGGATGTACTGAATCGGAAGGGGATCCTAATTAGGGTTGTGCATGGATCGGATCGGATTTAGCACATTTCGGATCGGATTTTTGGATTTCGGATTCTAGAAAATGCAATCCGAATCCAATCCGAATTAATATCGGATCGGGTCGGATTTTAAAGCTTGGATCAGATCGTATTTTCGGAGTTCGGATAAGATTATTATGCCTCAAAGTTGTAAACTCATATGTATATTTTCATTGTAAAAGAGGCAGTACAGTAAGAAAAATTCATGTTTATACAATTATGAGAGTACTATGGTGCCAATAGAGCTAAATCCATCAATTGTAAAGGTAATAAATTGGAGAAAAATATAATGGAAGTACTAATTATCCGAATTAAAGTTTAAAATTTATACATGCCCTAATAATTTTGGATTTTGGATCGGATCAGATTGGATTAAAATTATACCAATCCGAATTCGATCCGAAATCAAAAATTTTAATAAACACAATCCGAAATCCGATCCAAACCGAAATCCGAAATTGAATGGATCGGTTCAGATTTCGAATATCCGATCCAAATGAACAACCCTACTCCTAATTGGTCGTCCTCGACCATGATCTTCGATTGATATCGATTATGCACATCTGCCCAAGTTACAGCTGGATACTCGATCAAATTTTGTTTCAACTGACGTGATGCTATTGAACTCCGCTCGTTCAACCCTTGGGTGAAAGCTTGAACGGCCCAGTCATCTATGACCAGTGGCAACTCTATGCGTTCCATTTGAAATCGGGACACGAACTCCCTCAGCATTTCATTATCCCATTGTCTTACCTTGAAAAGGTCCGATTTCCTTATTGCGACCTTTATGGCCCCGGTGTGTGCCTTTACGAATGAATCTGCTAACATGGCAAATGAGCCGATGGAATTTGGTGGCAGGTTGTGATACCAAATCATTGCCCCCTTCGAAAGGGTCTCTCTGAATTTTTTCAACAGCATAGATTCGATTTCATCATTTTCTAAATCGTTACCCTTGATGGCGCATGTATATGAAGTAACATGCTCGTTGGGATTGGTGGTCCCATTATATTTGGGTATGTCTGGCATACAAAACTTCTTTGGAATAGGCTTCGGAGCCGCACTTGGAGGAAATGACTTTTGTACAAACTTCTTCGAATCCATCCATTTCAATATTGGCGGTGCCCCCAGTATCTGATCAACTCGAGATTTGTATGTCTCTACTTTATTATCGTTGGCTTCGATTCTTTTCTCCCCTGATTCAATTCCTTTGGTGAGATCCTCGAGCATTTTTATTACCGCAGGATCAGTCCCCAATTCGTTACCATTCGACCTTTTCGGTACTGGATCGGTACAGCGAGTAATTTCCAGCTCAACCCTATTCGGAGCTCTATGTTGATTTTGTAACTGAGCAATAGCAGTTTGCTGAGCCTGAAGCATCTCGAATATCACTTGGAGACTGACTCCTTCGTCTCCTCTGCCCTGTGTTCCTTGGCCACTAGATCGGCCTTCTCTGCATACACTCCTATCGAGATTTGCGCCTAGGTCCGCGTTTAGAGCAACGTGCAAATTGATATCGACCGGGTTGGCAACTGGTGCTACCCCGAGATTAGCCTGTGGCACCTCGACTCCTAGAGCAATTACATTTTCATTTTCACCATGGAATCCGAGGCCATTGTCACCGTGTGTGGATGCATTTTGTGAGTTTGACATGTTTTAACCTGAAAGCAAAGATACTTGACAAGAACAAGTGTAAAATAGTGTGTTTTACCAGAATCGGTACTGAACAATCACTATTATCCTTAGCCCCAAGGTGGACGCCAAACTGTTTACCCTAAAAGTTGAGTAACAATTAAACTTATATTGTGGTTTTAAGGTGTTTACCCTAAACGTTGAGTAACAATTAAACTTATATTGTGGTTTTAAGGATATGTGATTTAAACCGGTACCAATTGATAAACAACGAATTAAATAGATAAATTGGACAATAAAATAAATCAAATCGGTCTGCAAACAATGTCTCGACCTCGATTCGAGATAGTCTCGAGGTTAGTTAATAAAAACAGTAGAGGATGAAATAAACAGCGATGAACAGCAAGTAAAATAAAGAAAGCAACGTATGTGTATATTCTTATTAGTGAATAATGATTCTTCCCCTTCCAAGTGAATGAGATTCCTCTTTATATAATAGAGAAATCCTAAATAAGGTACAAGTCTAATAACGGAAGTAGATCCCATGATTGGTACTAATAACCGCTTTGATTTGATCTGTTCCGGAATTTTCGCCGTGATCTTCGACCGGTTACTGATATCTCGTCATTCCATTATTATGCCTTGCTCGAAGTTAGTCATGCTTGATCTCGATTGTTGCTGGCCTCGATCTCAATGAACACTTCGATCTCCAGGCTTGATGTTCTATCTTCGGGCTCGAGCTCGAGCCCGATCTATTATGAGGTTACCCTCGAGGCAACTCCCCTGCCAACGAAATTGGATATGCCCGATTTCGACCGTATACAAAATATATGCTATTGAAAGTAAAATAAAATAGTAAAATTGCTTGAACTTCACATGCCCAAATTTTTCGAGAGAAAGTGAGCATATATACTTACTCTTTAACTTTTAATTAACGTTTAAAATTACTTTCAAGTTGGAGTTTCATTAGACGGAGCAAAAAAAAAGAGATTTTTCGCTATAACGAGGGTAAGATTAGACCAAAATTTTTAACAATAGCAAAGTGTTGGTCAACTTCATACTGTACATGATCAAATTTGACTCTTTTCCTTTAGGTGGTAAAACCATGAATAGTGAATTTTCTATTTAGACCCAACACGTTCTGTTTCTGCACCAAAAGATCATAGATATATGCACCAACAAGGGTTGCAGTGAGATGAGAAGTATTCATTCATCTTAATTAAAAGATTTCGAGTTTAACCCTTGGGTATGATGTTACTTTTATTAGAAAGCGTTTTACCTTTCAATTTGGGACTTCTTGACGCAAATTCAAATTTAATCAAACTTCAATAAAGATACTAAACATTAGTTGGGAAGCTAAAAATAGAAAGAAATCCATGCAAAGACGTTATCGAATTCCTAATAAACATTATTAAATAGCACGAAGAACTAGTGGCTTTGGAGTGGTAATGCCAAGAAACATCCCGTCCACGACATTTGGTCGGATGTTTGATTAGTTGCTTTGCTTTCGTAGCGACATCAACATGATTTTAGTCAATCTAACTTATTCTTGTCATTTGTAAATATGCGATTCGTTTCACATGTTGCACTCGTGGATTTTCTGTCTTCCATGAAGTCCTTAGACATATGTTCTCTCTCTTTTGTTAAAATTTTACATGGATTTAAGTTATATTTCAGCAAGATTATAAAAAAATTTAAACTATCACTACTGTAATGGTATTTTATTTATTAGTATTAATTATAAAGTTTATATCTAACCAACTTGTGCCCTGCGTCTATTTCGAGAAAATGAGTTCTCTTTCAGTTTGAAACTGGCAATGTTGACCATTCTCCTTTGAGGAAAAAAGTTAATTTGCACCTATTGTTTGTGGTTTGACTTTTTTTCCTTTGAAGATGGAGCAATTTTATTTGCTTTCAGAAAGAAATTTATTAGTTTTTTAATCATCTAGCGGACCATTTATTGATATCAGAATAAACAAATTGTCGAGGGACAACACTATACCCTACTTCTTTAATGTACGTCCTCCGAGATTGACATGCCAATCTCTAAATAATGTAAAATTTAATCGTGTGAAAAGGAAGAAAACAGAGGAATTAAACCATAAATCCGCTATATATTAAGGTGGATTAAATTGTATCTTTGCAGCGGAGTGAAATTCATTTACATTCCAAACTTTATATTTAATATTAAATTCCACTTTCAATTTTGAGCAATTGACGTTTTGCCCTAGACAATTTCAATCCCCTCTCTATGTAATTTTTTTTTATTATATTTGATTTTTTTTTTTACCTATTATGTTAAGTTTTATTATAAATTAAAATTTAAGTTCATTAAAAATATAAATAGAATTAGTCCTTTTATGAATTTCTTACAAAATCAACAATTTTTTGTGAATGTTAATTTAATATTGCGTACATTAAGAATATACTTAAGTTCCACTTTATCTCTTCTTCTCCATTGTGTGTATGTGTGTGTGTATATATATATATATTGAGTTTTGATTGGCATTGATGAAATGCTTCTAAATTATAATTTAAAATTCATTTGAAATAAAAAAGATCATTTTGTGGAAAATTGTTATAAACTCTACCTCTATTTTTAATGATTCTTTATACCATATGCATTACCTATATTATTGTGCAACATTCACTATTGATCACGCCCAACTCTAGTCTTAAAAAGGACAAGCGGTCACTACAAATATAATCCGGTCCAAAAGTCCGGCGTCGAATCCTACAGAGAACTAAGGTTTCACTATAACTGTTCAATATCACTAAAAAGACAAGTTCGAAAAATTTCAAAGTTATAAATATTAAGATTCTTATGTCTAACTAATCAACTAACAAATTAAAGTAGTAAATTAATAAATATGGATACTAAGGGTTGGAGATAAAATTGAAAAAGCCTAGAGTTATGATTTTCTCAATTATCAAAATCCTTCCTGCTATGTCTCCTACAATTTCGCCTAAGTTTTCTCTATTGATCATAAGCACTCAACTTATCGTAATTCTCTCTCGAACAACTACAATAATTTACTAGTCATATTCTCTCAAATTACGTTAGCTCGCACTTTTTTACAGCCCACTATGATCACGTCAGTTTCGTTATCTCTAATCCCGCTTTTAAACCCGCCTATTGATCTCTCATATACCTTGGGAGTGACGTTGTTCGATAATAACCTAAATATGCACTCTTTCTCAAGCAATACATAATAAATAGGCACAGTCAATTGATGACCATTAAATCACCAACAATAAACACGTAGTTGAACAAGTAGGGATATTCAAAGGCAAAATTATATTAAAACGTAACAAGAATTCATCGTTCAATAGGTTCCATCAAACTCTAGATGAGAAAGTTTAGCTACTCATAACCATACTAACAATCATGATAATAATTGAAAGCATTAAAATACAGATTAAGGAAGAACAAAAGAGAAAACTCTTGTGATTCATTGCTTCCAAGTGTTCCGTAGCCTTTTGCCTCTCCAATAGTGTCCTTCTCCTCATAAAAACTAAGTTTGGGATGTATATATAAGGTAGGGTTGAGGTCTACACGTCCAAAAATTATGAGAAAATAAAAGTTGCTCGGATAGTATCGTTGACGTGAGGCACTGTCAGAGACACCAACATTTCTGTCCGAGGCACTGTCTGGGACGCCAATGACAGTGCCTTGGACAATGCCTTGCACTGTCTATGGCCATGACTTTTCATTGCCTTGCACGTATTCTTTTATTGCTCCCCTTTGTAGCTCTGAGGTACCATTTCGTGTAACTTTTCTTCAATTTATGTCCACGCATTCCTACACGTGAAATAAGCTTTATTAAGCTCAATTGTCATACAAATTAGCATCCAAACAACAAGAAAGTATGGTAAATAACGTTAAAATATATGGAATTATAGAATGACATCAACACCACACACTTAAATGTTGCTCGCCCTTGAGTCAACCAACCAAACACTTCCTCTTCAAGGACCCAACAAGCCACACATTCACAGCACACTACACCTATGACCATGGTTGATAGTAACAATTAAGCTTTAGCATATGCGGTCAAAATACACTTCCCATACTCTTGCCCAATTTCAAAACATCCAACCCAGGAACAATATCATTATAACAATCCTAGCCTCGAAAACTAACTCAATGTCACAATGCACCCGAGACTGAAATACTTAATCTAACAGAGAGGTCTAATAGTGTTACCTATCCTTTGTGAAACCATGTGCCCTCACAATAAAATAAAGAGTAAGCAGTCCACACATCTAAAGCACATGATCGAATATATTTTAAGAACTCACACATATGAAGAAAATCACTCACTCTCTCAAAGAAGTCACATGCACGCAAAAGATACCATAGGCTTGCCCATTATGTAAACCTCTACTAATGTAGGCCTGCTCAGTCCGAAATCAACTAGGACTTTATTACGGTTGTAATGTGGGCTAAGGGACGGGTAAGATATATTTAGGATATAGTGGCTAACCCTCTTAAGCACTTTAACACATCACGTATTCAACTTTAAGCGCAAAATCCCTTCAATACACTTCAATCATCACAAGATAACTCACCCAGAATATTTTTCCTTCTTCTTTACGCACTGCTTCAGATCACATCCACTAGCAAAAATAAAAAACCTTTATTTATTTATTTATTCTTTTTTTCTCTCTCTTTGTTTTTTTTTCTTTTTGTATTTTTGCCTTTCCGCTAGTGTAGTTTTATTAAAATACAAGTGCACATTTCTTCCTTCTATTGGTTTCACTCAAAAGCTACCCCAAGTTTTCTCATTATTTCTTTCTAGTGCTCTCTTTACAATTCAAGTGCTTTAAGAGGTATAAGGATCAAAATAATTCAATTAAAAATAAAAGGAGATAGGCTTGTAATGCGGGTGCCAAAAGAGAGGCTTATAGGCTCAAAAGGGTAACTAAGGATGATTTTGTTTGTGATAAGCAACAAAACTCAAAAAGATCAAAAAAATCCTAACATCACTTTTCAAACCGAGCAACACCTAGGATTTCGCTTCAATTCACATTCCGAACAATTTCTAGACTCAAATGCAATAATCTGGACTATACAAAGAACTCACTTCACACATGGCACATGACTCACTAAGGACGGTCTCATTCGGACTCTCAATCAAATAAGTATTCCCATAGCCAAGAGATATATTAAGCATGAAGCACAAAGTGAACACAAGTCAAGTAACCGAGACATATGAGTCATACCACATGCTATTCATTTTTTTCAAGGCATCATCCTATATTTAAACTCAAGGAAAGGTGAAACACATGCCAGAACCTAAATATGCAACCATCAAACAAGTCAAAAGGTGTGAATCACATCATTTCTTCTCCTTTATTTTTTGCATACTACTCTAAAATAACTACTACCCGCTTCAAGTTACATCACATGGAAAAGAACTAAGGCACGAAGAAAAATCACATGGAAAAGAACTAAGGCACGAAGAAAAATCACAGGGAGTTATTTTTCCATTTTCTAATTTTTTTTGTATTTTTTGTTTAGACTTAAATCCCTCAAGAAAACTGCCTAGGAGATCCATCGTTGGGAAAAGTCCAACTTTTTTTTTTCTAAAAATAAATTATCAATTAAACTAACACAACTAAAATAGCATAGAAAGTCACCCAGACAATCTCTTCAGCCCGCACTTAAAATTATGCATTGTACCCAATGCACAACATAAACAATAAGAGAGTAAAAGAAACTCCTTGGTAGGCCAAAAGCCGAATCACTAATAGCTCACGGGGTACTCATACTTCTCCCAGGTGTTTTTCTTTGTGCGGGCACCCCACACTAAGCTCCAACCATCTTTTTGGCGCATTGTCATTTTGCTCAGATTCTTCTCGAGCACGGCCAAGGGGATGTCTTTCACCCACGATCATCTCATTAGGCTATACATCCCCGGTCTTTATAGCGGCGGACTGATAAGGCTTCAGCACCGGGCCACGAAGGTGCTGTTCTCTAGCATAGACGAGGACAAGGATCGAGGATGGATGGACCGATTTTTCCGAGTCAGGACCTCCGACTTAATCCCCGCCGAAAAGATGCCATTCCCCGAAGAATGGAATATGAAGCGTAAGTACAACCTCACCGATAACGTTCGATTACTTGTTATGTTTCCTTTACCTCTTCTCATCTATATTCTTCTTTATGGTGCAGCTTCCCCATGGTTTCCTGGTGCAGTACCGGACCTTGCAGGTTGGGTTCGACAACTGGTTTCAACCTCTTTGTATGCTTAGCACTCGTGGCGCGATTTGGCCAAGGGTCGATGGGAGGCCAAAAATCATAGTAAGTTCCCCTGTCCGTGTTTGATGCTTTCTTGTAAAATACTTCTTTTTAACTTAATTTCTTCTCATACAGGTCTTGGAGATAATGTCGTCATGAGGCCGCCTCCCCTCGGGGAAGAGGAGGTCCCGAAGCCGACCAAAGACAAGAAAATGAGAAGGGCCTCGCCTCTAGATACCCCAAAGTCCAAGAAAAGTAAGGCTCGAAAGTCGAAGACTGATCCCGCCGTTATGTCTACCGATGTAGTCCAAACGCTACGAGATAAAGACGAGATGGGAGAAGATACCGACTGCCTGCTGGTGGATCGAAAGAGGGAAGGCATCGAAGCTTCGAGAACTGCTGAGCCGGTGACGATCGAGGAGGTTCAACTCTAGACCGAAGTGATCTCGGAGGAAGGTCCGAGCAGAGTCCCCGAGTAATCGGGTGTTGATGATGCCTCTTGCCGTGATGAGCATCCGGCGGGTGTGCTCGAAGGGTATAGTTCTGAGGCCTTTCAAAGAGAAGAGAATGCCCCAAGTTACTCGCTCGGGGCAATTAACATTGATGATTCGCCGCCCGGCCCCACGTTCTCTGAGGGGAAATTTCGGGATGCCCGATCTATGGGGACCCCCGATGTGAGGACGGCCCACGAAAGGGATGATATATTTCACGGCTGCTTCGCGGGGGTCGATGATGTTCCCGACCTGGACGCATCACTCATTTTTATGAGGCTCAGCGGCTTCTGAACCAAGTGAGTTTTAGCCCATGTTACCATGCTGCGTTTGTTCTTATTTCTCTAAGTCTGATTTCCTTCCTTTCTGTACAGGCTATGACGCTCCATCGAGAAGCGTCCTCACCCCGCACTTAAAATTGTGCATTGTCCCCAATACACAACATAAACAATAAGAGGGTAAAAGAAACTCCCTGGTAGGCCAAAGACCGAAGCACTAGCAGCTCACGAGGTACTCATACTTCTCCCAAGTATTTTTCTTTGTGTGGGCACCCCACACTTAGCTCTAACCATCTGATTTAATGTTGCATCACTCCAATAGCTATGCTTCCCATGATCCTAAAAAAATCAAAAATGACACTACAAAAGTAATACAATAAGAAATAATTATATAAAAACTAAAAATAAAAGAAAGTAGTAAAGTTAGGTTGCCTCCCAACAAGCGCTTGATTTAACGTCGCGGCATGACGTGAACCACTTTTTGCCTCTACCTTTAGCTTATGAATTGAACCCCAACTTTTGATTCAAACTTATGATTATGCTCCTGGGGCGATACAAATTCTTGTGAGCCAAAAATAAAGTAAACTCTCATGCACCTTTTGGCTCTCGATCGAGGAGTGTCACCTTGCTTAGATGGCCTTAAAAATATCAAAATATAAGGCCCATCTACCTCTTCCCTTGACTCATATTTATGCTTATAAAGATCCATTTTCATTTTACCATCCGAACATAATGTAGAGAAGTGTTCGGAATGAGGTCTGGCATGCTCAAATACCTGAACTTCAAGATTTTCAGTCTCCCCGGCACAAATTATTCTAGAGTCAACTAAATTTGTATCCTCAATGTCCTTACCTGACTCTAGTATCATTTCTTCAACATTGACATCATCAAATTCTAGTTGGTTAGAGTGTTGGTGTTCTACTCTGGACCCCTCCATTGGCACCTCAATTTATGTCTCTAAAGTACACTGCTCTTGGCTACTATCCATACTATTAACTTGTTAAGCATTAAAAGTTTCAACTATTTGACTCACTTGAGCCTCCAAGTTGCGAATAGTTGCCTCTTGCCTTTGTATCCGCAGTTGTGTCTCATTATTATTTCCCACAAGGTACCTTAGAATGTTCTTGATCTCCTTCAGGTCATCATCCCTGGGTACTTTGTTCCTATTCACTTCATAAGAAAAAGGAGAATTATCATAGTAAGGGATTGGGGGAGGATAAGAAATATAAGCACAATTATGAAAGTGACCATTTTGACCACCACACGCATCACACATATTCCACAAATAAGATTGAGTTAGTGCACATAACTTGCTCTCAGGAACGTTTTGAAAAATTTACCACAGGTGATTTCCTTCATAATATATATACGGATCAAAAGTAAAATTACCAACACCTAAACTTCCATAATTCCAAGATGTCATGTTTCTCAAATCAACAAGTAAAATAAAATAAAAATAAAAAATATAAAATAAAACAAAACAAAATAAAAGTTCAAACTTGAAACCTAGTAATATGTATAGTTACAACTACACCGTTAGTTCCCCGACAACAACGCCAAAATTTGATCACGCCCAACTCTAGTCCTAAAAAGGATAAGCGGTCACTGCAAATTTAATCTGGTCTAAAAGTCCGGAGTTAAATCCCACAAAGAACTTAGGTTTTACTATAACTGTTCAATATCACTAAAAAGACAAGTTTGAACAATTTCAAAGATATACATATTATGATTCTTATGTCTAACTAATCAACTAACAAATTAAAGTAGTAAATTAATAAATATGGATACTAAAGGTTGGAGACAAAATTGGAAAAGCCTAGAGTTATGATTTCTCCAATTGTCAGAATCCTTCCCGCTATGTCTCCTACAATTTCGCCTAAATTTTTTCTACTGATCATGAGCACTCAACTTATTGTAATTCTCTCTCGAGTAACTACAATAATTTACTAGTCATATTCTCTCGAATTACGCTAGCTCGCACTTTTTTACAGCCCACTAAGACCGTGTCAAAGTTTCGTTATCTCTAATCCCACTTTTAAATCCGCTGTATTGATCTCTCATATACCTTGGGAGTGACGTTGTTCGACAACAACCTAAATATGCACTCTTTCTCAAGCAATACATAATAAATAGGCACACTCAATTGATGGTCATTCAATCAACAACAATAAACACGTAGTTGAACAAGTAGGGATATTCATAGGCAAAAGTATATTAAAACGTAACAAGAATTCATCGTTCAATAGGTTCCATCAAACCCTAGATGAGAAAGTTTAGCTACTCATAACCATGACAACAAAAGAGAAAACTCTTGTGATTCATTACTTCCAAGTGTTTCGTAGCCTTTTACTTCTCCAATAGTGTCCTTCCCACCTAAAAACTAAATTTAGGATGTATTTATAAGGTAGGGTTGAGGTTTACACGTCAAAACATTGTGAGGAAATAAAAGTAGCTCAGATAGCATTGTCGGCGCGAGGCACTGTCAGAGGCACCAACATTTCTGCGCGAGGCATTGTCAGGGGCGCCAATGTTTCTGCGCGAGGCACTGTCTAGGGCGCCAATATTTCTGCGTGAGGCACTGTCTGGGGCGCCAATGACAATGCCTTGGACAATGCCTTGCACTGTT
Source organism: Nicotiana tabacum (assembly GCF_000715075.1). Lineage (NCBI taxonomy): Eukaryota > Viridiplantae > Streptophyta > Magnoliopsida > Solanales > Solanaceae > Nicotiana > Nicotiana tabacum. Next base: position 92,431,572 of record NC_134093.1, on the reverse strand, counting down.
TATGGCCATGACTTTTCACTGGCCGCACGTCTTTTTTTATTGCTCTCTTTTGTAGCTCCGAGGTACTATTTCGTGCAACGTTTCTCCAATTCATGTCCACGCACTCTTACATGTGAAATAAGCTCTATTAAGCTCAATTGTCGTACAAATTAGCATCCAAACAACAAACAAGTAGGGTAAATAACGTCAAAATATATGGAATTATAGCATGACATCAACTATCTTCTATTCTCAATTGTATAAATAGATTTTTGAGTTTAGTTTGCTATTAATAAAATTAGTGATATAAGTAAATTATTTTAATTTATTTCTTCATCATTCAATGTCCTTAAATTATATGCTTGATTTTTTTTTTAACTTTTTTCTCTTTTATAAAATAAAATTTATTTGTGTCATAGATAAGTCTATAAGATAAATTAAAAAAATTAAAAACTATCATGGTATTGGAAAGAGTTAAAAAAAGAAAAAGATAATTATTCATAATCTATAGGGTAAAATAAACATTTCAAAAGTTAATTGAGATAGGAGGAGGAGAATGCAAATTTGTTTCCGTGAGAAATGCCAATCATTGAAAGTTGAAATAGCAGTTTAATTTTTAAAACAAAATTGAGAAATATAAATAACTTTCAACCCCTATCAGACTTTAGATGCTTGATTCGGAATCATTAGGTCATGTGACTGTTAATCATTCGTGCTAAAACAGCTACTTATTTCTGTAATTTCCCTTTATTTTAAGTTAAATATTTTGTTAAATTCATAAGAACGTGTCCGCAGAGGGGCTAAGAGACTGGTAGAATAAGAATCACAAATTAAATTACCGAAATTATATTTATAATGTATCATATGATGCTTAAACATAATGTAAAGTACAAAGCTGTAAAGTACAAAGCAAAGACAGCGATGTTGCAAACTGCAGTTGCTGGAGCAAAGGAACATTAAGCAATGATGACTGTAAGTGTGTTTAAAAGATTGAACTACACCAGAATATGATGTTAATTCTTGCTTAGTCATAATCACATGCATTAATTATCATCATCATCTTTATCATTATCACAATATATTCATTACCAAGAGATGTACCGGAGAATGATCGAAATCTTTTCACCAGGTGTCGGGATTGAGATATGATAATGAAATTTTTTTCGTTTTAGAGCTTTATCCCTATTCCCTCCCATGTACACTAGTAGGCCAACATTATGCTAGTTTAAAGCCCCCTTGGTCATATGAGTAATATTTTTTTTGCGAATCGATATTTGACTATAAAATTTTAAATTTAACTTGAAGTTAAATTTCAGAATCTTTCGGAACTTGAAAAATATTCAATACGTTATTTCTCATAATTTTCACTGTAAGTATGCCTCACAAAATTGAAAAAACAACTTCAAATTATATTTATATCCAAATATAACTTCAATTTTCAAATATCATTTTAACTCGAAAAAAAATCACTTTTTTTTTAATTTTAGCGCCCACTAAATTAGTCGGCTAGTTGGTTTTGCTTTAAAAATAAAAGAAGGAAAAATCAATCATTATTCCGCAAAAAGTTGGGTAGTATTATAGTAACAAGATTCGTTCAATGAATATGCAAGAGTTAGGCTGCCGCAATTCCTAACCTTTTAAGACTCAAAAGCCATAGATTATTTCAATTAATGGATTATGCACATTGCACAACAACAAAAAAAGCGCTTTTGAAAAAGTCTAAAACAGCGTTCTTTTTTAGACAAAATAAAGGAATTCAACCACTCATTTCAAAGCTGAAAAGGGGCAAACTGTTAGCCATTCCCAATGGGAGTAGGGGACCAAAAGCCATGGAATTTAGTAACTTTTGAGTTCTAAAGGCTTTAGTTTCTGTAAAGTACTGCTCAGTAAGGGCTAATTGTTGTTATTATTAATTTTTCTAACTTATGCTGTCTAAAGAGTAAAGAGTTGTAATGAGTTTGCAATTTGAAGGTTCTCCCGATTAAAAAAAATGATGCGAATCTTTTAAATATAAAAGTTACAATTAGGAGTGGTAAATTGGTTAAAAGAAAATAGTTAATCACTCATATTATTCACTAAAAATGGGTTGGATAATGAACTTTTTAAAAATGGGTCAAATATGGATAAGAACCATATCATCCATTTAGAAAATGGGTAATCAATGGATAACTAATGAGTTTAACTTTTACATTTGTAAAACCTCAAATTGGGGGTTCCTCAAGTTTGGAAGACTAGGAATTCTCCCAAAAGTGATCATATTCATGAAGCCATGGATAATATGGTTATCCATATTATTCGTCGGTTAATCCATTTTTTATCCGTATTAAATATGGGTCGGGTCGGATAATTTATCCGTTTTTTCATTACCCATTTTTTGTATCGACCCGGCCGGTCGTTTTGAGTATTACAGCTCCGTTCCCCCATTTACTGCTTATCCTCTGTTCAATTATAATTATGTGACCCGTCGGAGAGGGTTCAGAATGAATTGGAACACTTAGTTCCAAAATTTAAAGCTTAAGTTGAAATAGTTTATCGGATGTTGACTATGTGTAAATAACCCCGGAATAGAGTTTTGATGATTTCAATAGCTCCGTATGATGATTTTGGGCTTAGGAGCGTGCACGAAAAATTATTTGGAACTTCGTAGTTAAATTAGGCTTGAATTAGCTAAAATAGAAATTTAAGTTTGGAAGTTTGACCGGGGAGTTGACTTTTTTATATCGGGGTCGGAATCCGATTCGGAAAATTGAAATATGTGAGTTATGTCATTTATGACTTGTGTGCAAAATTTGAGGTCAATCAGACCTGATTTGATAGGTTCCGGCATCGAATGTAGAAGTTGAAAATTCTTAGTTTCATTAAGCTTGAATTGGGGTATGATTCATGGTTTTAGCAATTTTTGATGTGATTTAGAGGTTCGACTAAGTTCATATGATGTTTTAGGACTTGTTGGCGTATTTGGTTGAGGTCTCGGGGGCCTCGGGGTGAGTTTTAGATGGTTAACGAATCAAATTTGGACTTAGAACAATTGAACTTGCTGCTGCCTACTGATGCAACCGCACCTGTGAAAATGGGCTCGCAGGTGCGAGCTCGCAGAAGCGAGCTTGGGAGCGCAGAAGCGGAAAAGGGAGATAGGGCAGTGGCTGCAGGTGCGAGGAAAAATTCCGCACCTGCGTGATCGCAGATGCGGACGGATGGGCGCAGAAGCGCAAGTTCTGCAGAAGCGGACTGAGCCTCGCGAATGCGAGACCACAGAAATGGCTTTTGGGGTGCAGAAGCGGAGGCAGTGAAGGCCTTGGCAAACCGCAGAAGCGGTTGGTTGCTCGCACCTGCGAGACCGCAGAAGCGGCTAAGTGAGTTGCAAGTGCGGAACCCCTGGGCATTATACATTTCGAAGGGGTTCCGAGTTTTTGCCATTTTTGGACATTTCCAACACGGTTTTGGGGTGATTTTCAAAGAGAATTCACGGAAAAACTTAAGGTAAGTCACTTGTGATCATTGTTAGTCAATAATATTGGATTATCATTGAGTATTTCGACTAGATTACGTATTTTTGAGGTGAAATTAGAGGATTTGAGCCTAGGGATTTGAAAATGAGATTTAGGGATTTGAATGTCGAGTTATTTTCGGAATTTGGTAAATTTGGTATGGTTGGACTCGTGGTTGAATGGGCGTTCATATTTTCTAACTTTTGTCGAGTTCGAGGTGTGGGGCCCACGGGCGATGTTTGAGTGCAATTTTAGATTTGTTGGAAAATTAGTATTTTTATATAAAATTAATTCATATAATTTGTGTTGACTGAATCAAATTAATTGTGACTAGATTCGAGCGGTTCGGAAGTTGATACGCGCATAATGGAATTTCTGGAGCATTGTTTAGCTTGCTCGATATTGGACTCGGCTTGTTCAAGGTAAGTAACTCTTCTAATCTTGAAGCTGATGGTATGAACCCTGATTATACGTTTTATGTGCTTGGTGTTGAGGTAACACACATGGTAGGTGACGAGTGTGTGGGCGTGCACCGTGTGAACTATGACTCCGTTATTTCTGTGCTACTGTGTAGTTACCTGAACTTATTTGTAATCATGAAATGTCTACGTACTAGAGTTATAGAGCTGCGATTCATGTTAGAAACCATGTCTAGACCATATACTTATCCCGTTGGGACCCACTGTGGTCATTACTGCTGTTGAGTTATCTGCTTACATTGCAATTTCATACTCAGTCATGTTCATTCATTGCATATCATATCTCAGTCTCTGTTGTTATTTATTGATACATCATACTATCATTTTGGGCTAGTTTATATTGTGAGCCCGAGAGGCTGGAAAGATTGATGACTAAGTGAGGCCGAGGGCCTGATTTTGAGTTATTGATACTATAGCACGTGAGTTATCCGTACGGATCCAGATATTAATACTATAGCACGTGAGTTGTCCTTGCAACACGTGAGTTGTTCGTGTGGATCCAAATATTGATACTATAGCACGTGAGTTGTCCGTGCAACACGTGAGTTGTCCGTGCAGATTATAGTGCTTGGACTGAAGGAGCCCCTCCCGAGTCTGCACACCCCCCAGTGAGCACAAGTACCTTCTGAGTGCGAGTGCAGAGTGCAGAGTGCGAGTGCGAGTGCCGAGCGATTGGGAGGAGTGAGTGACTGTGAGGACTGAGTGACTGGGAGGGCTGAGCGAAATGATACTCTGAGAGTATGCATATGGTTTTATTACTGAGTTGCATCGCATTAACATGCATACTTGACATGTAGTCATAGAGATGCATTTTCCTCATGCTATACGATATTGCGTCATTCATGACTTCACATGCATATTGACATGTAGGCATAGAGATTTACTTTTCCTCATGCCATTTGATAATGGTACATTTACCTATTGAACGGTTTTGGAATGAAAAATTACGATTTTGCAAACTTACTCATATTTTGGTGTTTTCGGTACAGGATTTAGATTTTCACTTTTATACTTGAAAAGCATGTCTATTTTCTAGAACTGTGAACGAGCTGAACATTTTATTTCTGAGTTATTTCCGGTACCACTTTTGTTATATTGTTATGAGCTATTGTTGGACTTGACCGTGTTCTAGCTCGTCACTACTTTCAACCTAAGGTTAAGTTTGTTACTTATTGAGTACATGGGGTCGGTTGTACTCATACTACACTTCTGCACCTTGCGTACAGATTTTTGACGTTGATGTTGCTGCGTACGGCGGGAGCTGGATCTGAAGATGTACCTGCGTTCCAGCCATTTGTTGCCTCTTGTTCATGGTAGCTTTAGAATTTTTAATATGTTCATGTATATTTCAGACAGATGACGTATGTTTTATTTCACACCAGTTTTGTAATTTCTAATCTTAGAAGCTCATGATTTGTACTACCTGTCCTTTGGGAATTCTTGTATAAAAGCAATTTTATTATCCTTTCTTTTCTTAATAAATCTCAACTAAATTGGATAGTTGTTAATTGGCTTACCTGACGGGTCGGGTTAGGTGCCATCACGACTAGGTGGATTTTGGGTCGTGACGAGGTGGTATCAGAGCCCTAGGTTCATAGGTTCTACAAGTCATGAGCAAGTGTCTAGTAGAGTCTTGCGGATCAGTATGATGTCGTCCATACTTATCTTCGTGAATCTACAGGACATTTAGGATAATTTTCCATCTTTCTTTCCTTATCGTGCAGAATTGATTTAGCTTGAAACATAACTTTTTGAATTCCTTCCACATATTCGTGTGCGCATATGAGCTCTCGATATTAGCTATGCATCGCCGTCTTGTGATTCCATGAACGAGGTTCGAAATGTGTATTCTGTGTTTTGGTGATGCGCCAGCCTGGAGGACTTGAGGCCAGGTTTAGATTGCAGTTTAGGCTCAGTAGCTTCAGTTGTAAGTTGTACATTTGGACTCATATGTCTGGTAGTGTCCCTATGAGTGGAACTTGTGGCTCGATGAGCGATCAAATGGCTATATGATAAGTATGATGTGACTGCGAGATGTGTTAAGATGGTTTGAATGTGACGAGAAGTGTTTCCTTGGAATGTAAAGAGGGTCACTGGGTGCTTGATTTTCGTTTGATGTGACGTACGATCTCGAATTGTGAATGTGTTGAAGGATTTGTCATGCAGTTTAATTATGGAGTGAATTAAATTTTCATATTGTGATGATGAGTTCAAACTTAGAAAGATTAAGTTATTGCATAGTAATTGTGGTTGCGAAAGGGTATAGCAAGATGCCAATTTGAGGCTAAACATGTGGGCTATCTCATGCGGAGTAATCTACGTAGGTGTGTTCCTTATAATGTTGAGTGGAGAGTTTCTTATCTACCAGGGGAGTGTATGTGTTGAGATTTGAATTTGAATTCGGTTGAGAAAGTTGACTTGACTGTCAAGAGAATAAATGCGAGCTTACGGATGATTGCGGTATTTTATGGTTGGTGTTGCATGAGCTTAAGAATAATTTTCGTTGAACTGACTGCAATATTATGGTAGTAATAGAGTATGGGTATGTGAGTTATGGAATGTTTTGTTCTTTCGCTTTGAGCCAAGTAGGGGAGCCTGTTGCTGACGGTTTAATTTCATGGTTATATGTTAAATTTTAGTTTTGGTCTGAGGCATACTTGTGGGTTTGTTATGACTTGCAGAGATTGAGATCGAGGATGACTCGAGTAAGAAAATTCCTAGATACGGGTTATATTGCACTTTATGAGTATATGAAAATTATGGAATGATTAAGTTGTTATTTGAAGGATGTAGTGCGCACAGAATATGAATTTGATTGGTGGTGCTAAGGCAGGGTTACTTTTTTGGGTGTTGTTATGCTAATGGAGCATGTGTCTTTTGGCCCGTTTGGGCAGTGCAATTTAGATTTGAGCAAATTGGGTGACTCTCGAGAAGGTGCTAATGGATTCAAAAATGTATAAGTGGCAATAAAAAATTTTCGGATTCGTATATTGCTAGAATCGGTTATTTACATTGGATGGTGTCGAGACTTGCGATAATTCTGTATAACTATGGATTCTACATTTCAGTATAAGAAAAGGAAGAGGAACAATTTTAAATTCACATAAGGTCTTTCAGAGTGGATGTCTCGGTTATGGTATTTATGGGGTGCTTAAGAAGAATACAACAGCTTATGGGCCTTAGGGCGGTGTGGTTTTATGTTAGGGTGTCTTATAGTGGGCTTTGGGTAAGGATTGTAGTGTTCTGACAATGAGAAGTGTCAACTTGAGGACAGTTCAGAAGAAACTCGGAGAAAATCAGACAACTGGGTAGTAGGCTAGACCAGTATGGTAATGGTATGCTCGGTTCTTTTGGGTGATTATGATGTGGTGAGGCTTTACAGATGTTTTTGTGGCAATACTCTCAGATTTGGCAACATGTGTGGCTTGGTCGAGTTAGAGGAATTCAGTTCTGATAGCTTGGTTATGTGCAAATGGGTTTCGAAGAGCTCTCGATGGTTTCTATTACGATTTAAGATGGATATGTCCTACCGGCGTGAGGACCATGTAGTGTATTGTGATTTTCTCCTGTATGGGAGCAAATGGATGGTTTCTAACTAACCGGGTATGTATATTTGCTTGTGACTCAGAGTGTTAATGAGGATCTCGTGTTTTCATAGGATGGTCTAATAGAGGCGGTGAGTGGAGTGAGATTGAGATTTGCATGTGCAAGTATACGATTCAGTTTCATAAGGGAGGTAATAAGTTTATGGAGAACAAATAATTTTAAATATTGGAATAAGTGGTATTACCCGAGCAGAGTGTACATTCAAAAAGGGCACACTGTGTTTTGGACCTACGGATGTTTCGTTGGTAACGCGGTATTCGCTTGATTGATAGACTGCCGATATTCAAATTATTGCTATGTGGCACAGAAGAATTAGGGAAGCATTCCTCGTGGGATGATCGTGTATGAGAGATGTGTTAGACGTTCAGGCGGTGGAGTTGGGAGCATATATGGTGATTCATGTGTTCTATGAATTTGGGAGACTGGGAGTTCTCAGAAGCAGATTGTTTGTGACTGTGAACTGTGAAAATGTGGCCAAAGCTAGCCAGATGATAGTATATGTTATGGGTAGGTCATTTTAGACTTTCGGAGGAGTATGTATCTATTTGTGGGTGACAAGAGTTGATTTGGGGTCCATTGGTAGACCTAATGAGGATGTGTATTCTACACCGGGTCAGATTGGTCGACTCCATACTGATATTGTTGGGGGATGTTCCATTCAGTTAGAGTGGAGCTTATTAGTGCTCTGATATGATCTATGTGTTACTCCTCTATCCACGAGAGGTTATGATTTGTTGGTTATAAGCACACATGGTGCGGTTCTGTTTGGGCCTTATAGCGGAATTTGAGCGAGATGGATATTAGGGTGATGAATGATTGATTGCACATTTGGTTATGTTCTCTCCGGACTGTGGTATATTGTGCTATCTACTTCTCCATGGTTATGGTCATGCACCTTGGGAACTTGATGTCAAATTGCGCGCGGTTGTTGGCCTTGAGCATGGTAACTGGGGGTATTTCATATGGACCAGTGTTTGGATGGGGTCACGTATTGCAACGGGGTTACGCCGGGATATAATCCTTGTTTTAGATTCGTTTGTTTTGGTTCTACTATGTATGATGAGCTCATAGCATTGCGATTGTAGTGGTGCTTGTTGAACTTGCGAAATGGTTCTCTTCTTCGAGAAATTTCCTATTTTTGGGTGCATGGATTGCGCAGTTTGTGGCTTGAGTTATATTGGCGTGACATGTGTGTGGAATTGTCGTGTTTGATAATATAAGGTCATTGGACCTATAATGGATACTATCATATTTGATTACGGTATATTTGGGAGAATAATATCAAAAATCAGCTTAAAAAGTGATTATGGTTCTGGTTGGGGGGAGAGAGCTCCATGACTTGTTGATCTGATAAGTGGTTATGAGATTCCGCGTGTTTCTTTCATTATCGGCAATATACGAAGGTTTTGAAACGAGGTTTTGTTGATATGGGGTTTAATACTAGTACCAGGTTGGTTTTGAGTAGTTACTGTGATCGAAAATGGTGATGCGAGTATACGAGTTGTGTAGTATGTTATGTGATTATATATGGGGTTATGGCTATGGCTTGATACAGTTTGTTCAGACTTATACAGTGTGTAAATATGAGATTCGGGTCTTGAAAAGAAATTCTGAATGTTGGAAATTGAATTCCAAGGTTATGGGCTAAGGTTTTGAATTAATGATTTTTAGTTATGTTGTGTTGTCAGTCCTACATAGAATAGGGTGACGTGGGATCACTCCCGGGTATGTGCATGATAGGGTGGAATAGTGATTTAAAGGCTTAGGAACAACTCTTGGCACGTTCGAGAACGAACATATGTTAAGTGGGGGAGAATATAACGACCCGGCCGGTCGTTTTGAATATTACAGCCCCGTTACCCCATTTACTGCTAATATTGTGTTCAATTATAATTATGTGACCTGTCGGAGAGGGTTCAAAATGAATTGGAACACTTAGTTTCAAGATTTAAATTTTAAGTTAAAATAGTTGACCGGATGTTGACTATGTGTAAACGACCCCGAAATAGAGTTTTGATGATTCCAATAGCTCCATATGATGATTTTGGACTTAGGAGCGTGTCCGAAAAATTATTTAAAAGTTCATAGTTAAATTAGGCTTGGATTGGCTAAAATGAAAATTTAAGTTTGGAAGTTTGATCAGGGAGTTGACTTTTTGATATCGGGGTCAAAACCCGATTCGGGAAATTGAAATACATCCCTTATGTTATTTATGACTTGTGTACAAAATTTGAGGTCAATCGAACTTGATTTGATAGGTTCCGGCATCGAATGTAGAAGTTGAAAATTCTTAGTTTTATTAAGATTGAATTGGGATATGATTCGTGATTTTAGCGATATTTTATGTGATTTAGAGGTTCGACTAAGTTCGTATGATATTTTAGGACTTATTGGTGTATTTGGTTGAGGTCCTGGGGGCCTCGGATGAGTTTCGGATGGTTAACGAATCAAATTTGGACTTAGAATAATTGAACTTATTGCTGCCTACTAATGCAACCGCACCTGCGGAAATGGGCTCACAGGTGCGAGCTCGCAGAAGCGAGCCTGGGAGCGCAAAAGCGGAAAAGGGAGATTGGGCAGTGGCTGCAAGTGCGAGGGAAAATTCCGCACCTGTGTGATAGAAGATGCAGACGGATGGGCGCAGAAGCGCAAGCTCTGCAGAAGCGGATTGAGCCTTGCAAATGTGAGACCGCAGAAATGGCTTTTGGGGTGCAGAAGCGGAGGCAGTGAAGGCCTTGGCAAACCACATAAGTGGTTATTTGCTCGCACCTGCGAGACCGCAGAAGCGGCTAAGTGAGTCGCAGGTGCGGAACCCCTGGGCAGTATACATTTCAAAGGGGTTCCGAGTTTTTGCCTTTTTGGACATTTCCAACACGGTTTTGGGGAGATTTGCAAAGAGAATTCACGGAAAAACTTGAGGTAAGTCACTTGTGATCATTGTTAGTCAATAATATTGGATTATCATTGAGTATTTCGACTAGATTACATATTTTTGAGGTTAAATTAGAGGATTTGGGCCTAGGACTTTGAAAATGAAATTTGGGGATTTGAAGGTCAAGTTGTCGTGGGAATTTGGCAAATTTGGTATGGCTGGACTCGTGGTTGGGCATTGATATTTTATAACTTTTGTCGGGTTTCGAGACGTGGGTCCCCACGAGCGATTTTTTTAGTGCAATTTCGGATTTTGTTGGAAAATTAGTCTTTTATATGAAATTAATTTCTATAATTTGTGTTGACTAAATCGAATTAATTGTGACTAGATTCGAGCCGTTCGAAAGTTGATACACACAAAATGAAATTTCTGGAGCATTGTTTAGCTTGCTCGATATTGGACTCGGCTTGTTCAAGGTAAGTAACTCTTCTAATCTTGGAGCTGAGGGTATGAACTCTGATTATACGTGTTATGTGTTTGGTGTTGAGGTGACGCATATGCTAGGTGCGGGCGTGTGAGCGTGCATCATGTGAACTATGACTCCGTTATTTCTGTGGTACTGTGTAGTTACCTGAACTTATCTGTAATCAAGAAATCTCTACGTACTAGAGTTATCGAGCTGTGATTCATGTTAGAAACCATGTCTAGACTATATACTTATCCTGTTGGGACCCACTGTGGTCATTATTGCTATTGAGTTATCTGCTTACATTGCAATTTCATACTCAATCATTTTCATTCATTGCATATCATATCTCAGTCTCTGTTGTTATTTATTGATACATCATATCATCACTTTTGGGCTAGTTTCATGACATTGTGAGCCCGAGAGACTGGAGAGATTGATGACTGAGTGAGGCTGAGGGCCTGATTTTGAGATATTGATACTATAGCACGTGAGTTGTCCGTGCGGATCCAGATATTGATACTATTGCACGCTAGCTGTCAGTCCAGCACGTGAGTTGTCCGTGCGGATTATAGCGCTTGGGCTGAAGGAGCCCCTCCAGAGTGTGCACACACCCCAGTGAGTACAGGTACCTACTGAGTGTGAGTACCGAGTGCCCAGTGTGAGTGCGAGTGCGAGTGCCGAGCGATTGGGAGGACTGAGTGAAATGATACTCTGAGAGACTGGGAAGGCTGAGCGAAATGATACTCTAAGAGTATGCATATGGTTTTATTACTTAGTTGCATCGCATTGACATGCACACTTGACATACAGTCATAGAGATGCATATTTCTCATGCTATACGATATTGCGTAATTCATGACTTCACATGCACATTGACATGCATGCATACATATGTACTTTTCCTCATGCCATTTGATAATGGGGCATTTACCTGTTGAACAGTTTTGGAAGGAAAATTATAATTTTGCAAACTTACTCATATTTTGGTATTTTCGGTAAAGGATTTGGGTTTTCACTTTTATACTTGAAAAGATGTCTATTTTCTGGAACGAGCTGAACATTTTATTTCTGAGTTATTTCCTGTACCACTTTTGTTATATTGCTATGAGCTATTGTTGGACTTGACCGTGTTTCAGCTCGTCACTACTTTCAACCTAAGGTTAGGTTTGTTTAATTATTGAGTATATAGGGTCAGTTGTGCTCATACTACACTTCTACACCTTGCGTACAGATTTTTGATGTTGATATTGCTGCGTACGGCGGGAGCTGGATTTGAAGATGTACCTGCATTTCAGCTATAACTGCCTCTTGTTCTTGGTAGTTTTAGATTTTTTAATCTATTCATGTATATTTCAGACAGATGGCGTATTTTTATTTTACACCAATTTTATAATTTCTAATCTTTGAAGCTCATGATTTGTACTACTAGTACTTGGGAATTCTTGTATAAAAACAGTTTTATTATCCTTTCTTTTCTTAATAAATCTCATCTAAATTGGATAGTTGTTTATTGGCTTACCTAACGGGTCGGGTTAGGTGCCATCACGACTAGGTAGATTTTGGGTCGTGACAGTTTTCGACGCGAACCATATCCAACCCGGCTCGTCCGTTTGCCGCTCCTAGTTACAATACAAGTTCGCTATACAAAAATGCACCTTCCAACTCAAGTTGCTATTTGGTATAGGAAGTAACCTGTAATGTGCTTTTTAAGTAACATTATATATAGTGAAAACTTTATATACATTCAAATTTTTTAATTACCAAACCGAATCAATGGTGTCGGGTTTTCAAATTTATAAACCAAAATAAATCAATAAAGTCGGATTTTTCAATCTCGGGTTTTTCGATTTTTTTCGTGTTTTCGGATTTTTTCGAATTTTTTCCCGATAAAGACTTCATAGCACAGAATATTTAACTTGTGCTCTAAATATTTCTTTAGTCCTAGTAAGATATAACTATATAATGTATTTTTCAAGAAAATAACACAATAATATGAGATAAGTCATAGTATTGTACTAAAATATTCAATAACAAAGATAATAAAATTGCATAAAGAAAATATTGCTAATTAATAAGTAATAATGAAAATTAACATAATCTAAAAATACTATATAGGTCATATTAAAATAAGTATAGCTAATAAGTACTATTAATTACATAATAACTAAGCACTAAAGAAAAAGATAAACTAAGTTATGCATTTTCATTATAAACCAATGTAAAACTAAAAAATAGATATCCACCACTATCATTATTCCTACTGTTGAATTGAATTTCTTTTGTTAGCATTAGTATTGATTTGAAATTTGTTTAAGTTACTACATTTATGGGCTATAAAATTTATTTACCATTCAATAATGTTAAGTCCAATCTTGAAATAATACATTAAATGAAAAAACTGTGAAAAACTATAAGAAATATTTATAAATTACATTACAATAAATATTTATATGTATAAAATATTTTTTAAAATTGAATAAATGTACTATCGGGTTGGTTTGGTTTCGGTTTGACCTTTTTTAGTTAAAACCAAGCAAATCCAATTATGATCGGATTTTTTTCCCAAATCAAACCAAACTACAGTCGAATTTTTCCGGTTTGACTCGGATTATCGGATTTGTGCGGTTTATCGATTTTCTTTGTTAAACTCTTAACAAATGATTTAATTTATACATCAACATGTAAAATATGTATATTTTATACAACCAACGGAGTTCCGTCGGCCATAAATAAAAATACGTACTATCTTTGGCTTGTTTACCAACTAGTGATGGCGCCTAATATTTCACTTGCTAGGCAAGCCAACGTTAGAGAATCATTAAACCAATTCCTTACTTCCATTCAGTAAATAACAATAATTAACTAAAATAAAATATAATAAGTGCGGAATATCATAAAACTGCATTAATTACTACTACCCGGATCTGGAGTCACAATTCACGAGCATTCTAGAATTTACTACAACTAATAGTTTGAAAGAAATACAACTGTCTGAATGAAAGAAAATAGTAGGACATAAAAGATAGATGGGAACTTCAAGGTTTGTGAACGTCGACAGATCTACCTTGAGTCTCCGGACAGCGGACCAATAGCAAAATCTCGATCAACCTAAGCCGGTACCAAAATCTGCATAGAAAGTGCATAGTGCAGCATCAGTACAACCGACCCCATGTACTGTTAAGTGTCGAGCAAAACCTCGGCGAAGTAGTGATGAGGCTAGGACAAGACACCCACATATAACTTGAAAAGTATAATCATGCTAGTGGCAACAACAAAAAATAAAGAAATAGCGTAGAAATAATGGGAAGAGGACATACAGTGGGGGAATACAATATAAAGAGTGAGAATAATAAAAAGATAGAATTAAACCGAAAATCCTTAAACAAATTGAGCAAATAAAACAGCAAAGGAAAACTGCACGGCATCACCCTTCGTGCTTTTACTCTCAACCTCACCAAATAAATAAATAGAACGGCACGACATCACCCTTCGTGCATTAAACCTCTCATAATATACACGGCATCACCCTTCGTGATTTATCACTCACAATCATGGCACGACATCACCCTTCATGCATTAACTCTCACATATCACGGCACGGCATCACCCTTCGTGCTTTATACTCTTCCTCACAATATAAATAATGCATGCACGACATCACCCTTCGTGCGTTACACTCCTCCTCACAAATCACAAAATCAATAACAACGGATAGATATGAGTATCATAAAGAAACCAGTATTTTACCCATAATCAATAGCACAATGTAACCTCAACCTTGAATCAATATTCGAAAGTTACCAAATCTCAGTGAAACCAGATATAAGTCACCCAACATTTCAAATAACCCGCTAAGCATGGATAGTATAATTTAAGGCTACAAAATAGACAAGAATAGAATTTCACTCGCATGCCATGACTCGACAACGACGCATAGATGCTCGTCACCTCACCTATACATCGTATTTAACAACCAAACACATAGCAAATAAACACATAATACCTATTCCCTCAGGCCAAAGTTAGACGCGACACTTACCTCGATTCGCAGGCCACTCACTGCTCAAGTACCGTTTTCCCCTTAGAATTCACCTCCAACTCACTCGTATCTAGTCACAAATAGCTTAATACCATCAATTATCACTAAAGGAATCGACTTTAATGAATAATTATAGATTTTCCAAATTGTCTAAAAAAAAGTCAAAAATTGACCCCGGGCCCGCTTGGTCCAAACTCAAGGTTCGGACCAAACTCCATTTACCCATTCACCCCCAAGCCCGAATATGTCATTAGTTCTGGAATCCGACCCCAAATCGAGGTCTAAATTCTCAAATTTACAAAATCCCTAATTTCTACCCTTAAAGAACAAGATTTAGGCCTAGAAATCTAGTAGGTGTTGATGGAAATTGAAAGGAATGAGTTTAAGAACACGTACCTATGATTTGGTATTGAATTCCCACTTCAAAAATCGTCCAAAGTTGAGTTCAAGTGAAGAAAACATAAAATTTTGAACAAATTCCGTCTTTGAAGTCTGTTTTAAAACACTGGACATGCCTTCATCGCGTTCGCGAGAGGCCTGTCGCGATCGCGATGCACAACGGCCTAAGGCCTTCGCGAGTCTTTCTACGCGTTCGTGTAAGGTAGCTCCCCCCAAACCTTCACGTTCGCGACCCAATGGACGCGTTCGCGTAGAAGAACATGACCCCCTCCCCTAGGTCTCTTAAACTATCGCGTTCGCGGGAGACCGATTGCGTTCGTGAAGGGTACCACCCCCAATGCTTCGCGTTCGCGAAGAAGAAAATTCCCCTGCCCCCATTTTACCTTTTGCGTTCGTGACACTATCTACGCGAACGTGAAGAAGGGCACACCAGAACAGCTACTGCAACAAAATCTCAGATTTTCAAAGTGCAAATCACCCCGTAGCCTATCCGAAACTCACCGGAGCCCTCGGGGCTCCAAACCAAGCATGCGCATAAGTCTAACAACATCATACGGATTTGCTCGTGCGATTAAATCGCCAAAATAACACCTAAAACTATGAATTTAGCATCAAAATCAATGAAATTCTCAAGAACACTTAAAATTACTATTTTCTCAACCGAAGGTCCGAATCACGTCATTTAAACTCAGTTTCTCACCAAATTTTACAAACATAGCTCAGATATTATAACAGTCCTGTACCTGGCTCCGGAACTAAAATACGGGCCCGATACCATCAAAATCAAGCATTAAGCATATTTTTTAAAGCCATTAATTTTCTGAAATTCAATTTTAGTCAAAAATTCATTTCTCGGGCTATGTACCTCGGAATTCGATTCCGGGCATACGTCCAGATCCCATATTTTATTACGGACCCACCGGGACCATCAGAATACGGGTCCGGGTCTGTTTACACAAAACGTTGACCAAAGTCAACTAAAAATCACTTTTAAATTCCAAAAATTATTATTTCTCCTATTTTTCGCATAATAGGCTTTCCGGAATTACGCCTGGACTGCGCACGTAAATCACGGAGGATAAATATATTATTTTTAAGGCTAACGAGCGTAATCCAAAAATACAAGATGACCCCCTGGGTCATCACAGTGTTTTGCACGTGTACCCAAAGTCAATTTGTAAAGATTTTTAAAACGATATAGATAATACTAAAACATATAAATAATGAGAATTTGAAAGGGAGGTACAAATTAAATTTTTTTATTTGTTGTCCTTTTCTAATTTCATTTAACTCTTTTTTTTGTTTATTTTCTTTTTCTCTTCATAATCTAATTTCATTGACTTTTTTTTGCTCTTTTTTATTATTCTTCTTTTTTTATACAATAAGAAAAGATAACTAATATAATAAATATTTGTTCACCTTTTTAAAATATAACTGGTATAACATACATTTTATCTTTTTCTCTTATTTTCTTATTTTTTTTAATTCAATTATTAGAACAACTTATACATTATAACTATTTTTTCCTCTTTTTTGCTTTTCTTTTTTTTTTTCGCTTTAATTCTTATTTATCATTATTTCAAATTATTATTATTATTTTCATAATCTAATTCTGTACATATTTTTGGCTCCTTTATTTTTGTTTATTTATTTGTATACTTTATATATTAATTATTAGAAAATAACTTACTTTAGCATATAGTATATAAAAAAATAATATATTAGTCGCAGTTGAAGTATATTATGATACCCACATGCTATATATCATATACTGACTAAGTATATGGTATCGAGAACTCTGTTAAAAATTTTAAAAAAAGGATCCATTGAATTTTTAAAAAACAATTTAAAAAAAAATACCAAATTAAACTATATTGTTACATTATACCATATACTATAATAGTATGTTGTAATATTGTTGCAGTAAATTATACACTATTAAATTTGTTGCGCCCCGTTTTCTTGCGAAAGCGGGTTTCGACGTGTGAGAACTCTTTTAAACGACATTAAAAGAGAAGAGTCGCCAACTAACGATTTTAAGGTGCATTAGGGCAGCTATTTGCAAATAACTCTGTTTTAACTAGTCAACGTCACAAAAATCGGGTAAGGGCTCAAATTACCTCAAAGAGAAGGTGTTAGGCACTCTTCGAGGTCCACAACTGTGGTTCCCGGCCAAACTTAATTATATGAATTAGTCTAGGATAAACTAATCAAACTGATAATTACTATTAACATATATATATATATATATATATATATATATATATATATATATATATATATAAACACACATACTATTGCTTACTTAAACGAGCTTAAAAGGAAAAGAAAGAACAGAACATCTCATTTTGAATTGCTAAATGCCTGACAGATTATAAAATCCAACGAGACAAAGGCTAGCGAAACGAATATGGAAAGTAACCAATTGCTATTACACCAATGCTTTCGGATACACTTTTTTAAAACACGAGAACTACACAGTTTTGAAAGTATGGTAACGTAAAATTAATAAAAAAATTTACAAAGCAACACACGATAAAGAGACAACAAAGTAAACGGGATCATTAAATAACTATATCGGGGGAACTAAATTGTTACGCTTAATAGATCAACCCCGCGCAAAGTCTGCTAAGACCTTTATAGCCAAAAGTACAATGGCTATTCGGGTAATTTGTGTATCATGTCCGCTACCTTCATTAGTATCTTTAAGTTGTTACCTAAAGCGCACTATTTGATTCTAAATCGCGTCTTAATTCAAAATTACCCGTCCCTTCCTATAGTCCAGGAGGCTTTGGATACTATTCTAAAATGATGGTTCTAAACTTAAGGAAAATCTGAGGTTTCTATTTCTATTCTTAATTAGCGTCACATAAAATGAGTACATTGGGACTTAAACAAGTAACACACATAAGGCAAGTAAGAGCTCATGTTGACATCCGAATTAATTAAGTAATTAGTTAATGTAGTAAAAAATGGTCAAGCATACTCTAAAATATGATAAGTATTGATATAAGAATACGTGTAAAGAATTGATTAGATCTAAAGAAGACAGAAAATACGAAGCAGACGTTGGGCTAAAGCAAAAAATTAAACAAAGTTATGAATTAATTAAAAGGAATAGCTCTTAACGTAAGAAAAAAAAAGTGAAGGCTTAGAACCTCTGGTCAAAGACAAGCGCCCAACATACTAGTAAAAAAAGGTTACTAAGGACCAAAACACCACAAAAAGCTCAAAATGCAGAAGCTATGCATTTAACGTGTTAACAGATTTTCAAGAAGAAATGTGTTTACCCTCAAAATTGGATAACAATTAAACTTATAATGTGGATTTAATGGTACGTGATTTCACTTAATACCGATTGATAAATATGAAGATTAAAGATAGAATTATAAAATAAAGTAAATCAAACCAGCATTTGAGTAGCACTCAACCCTTGAGTTAAGGTATCCTAGAACTGATTGATGCAAGAACAATAAAAACACAATACGCTGAAGAACAAGAGTACGAGCGAGGAAGAAAATTATATTGCTTTGTTATCGGTCGTTGCTACAAATGATTAGAACTCTCCTTTATATAGTAGAGAAATTCTATATATGGTATAATTCTAATTACAGAAGGAAATCCCATGATTAACTAAACAACCATTCTTGATTCGATCCATTCCGAGATTTCCGCCATGATCTTCGACCGGTCGCAAATATCTCGCTTTTCCGTTATTACGCAATCTTCGGTATTTCTCGATACCTGTCTCGTTCGTTCTCGATTGCTGCCGGCCTCGATCTTGGCAGGTGCCTCGAATCTCGATCTCGGTACCTTGTCTTCGTGCCTCGATCCGATCTACTTCGGAGTCGTCCTTCGATGCAAACTCCCGGTCTCGATCAAACAGTAAAATCGGACTATACAAAATGAAGGCAAATAACAGCAGGTAATCACATAGCACACAAGCATGAAATATCCCTAATCCCAAATAGCCCAATTTCACTATTTCAATCAGTTATTACATGCTATCTGAATAGAGCTTATAACTAGAGCCTAGGAAATCAACTAACTGAACTTTAAACTTTGGCAAACTCCTCATAGACTCTTTTGAGCCTCGCCCCTACCCACGACCCAAGTTCTGGTGCTAAAACAGATTTGAATCCCTGCAACTTACACAAATCACACAAGCACATATTTGGATCGTTTCCTCAAGCACATTATAACTTTCACACATGAATTCCTCATATCGACCCTTACAAACATATAAGTGCAGAAAAGTTTGGGATTACTAGATATAATAAAACAAGTTCCGCTATAATATAGGGACATACTCTATATAACATTAATAATGTTTTGTTAAATCAAGTAGGCGTAGAATAAGCATAACGCGACTTAATAGATTTAACACGACTTCATATACATGCGATATTTAGTCAGTTGTAAAACACAACAACTAGGTGAAGAACATTTTAGACATAGGCGGATAGACATTTATCTATTTAAAGAAACATAATATCAATGTCCTACAATCCTAGAGCGTGGTGCCAAAGTGATTGAGTATAGCAGCAATTTCAAGCAATCAAAGACGTAGAAGGCAGCATGTATTATTTTAGGCAGAACTTATGACCTACTTCATTAGGACTGGAGCCTGAGTAGACTAGTGCAGCTTTAGAGTAAACATGAGATCTAGATATAGTAGGAGATGCTCAGATGCATAAAATTCGACAATACTCCTGTAAATATAGTATGTTTTGAACACAAAACAACAGGTTCTCAAAAGCTAACAATCCTAGGATCATATTTTTGTGTATAGGTAGAGATCACGGAACTTAAGCACAAAACACATAGAACGAGTGAAAAATTGTGGAAATAGAGAAAAAGAACTGACCTGTGCGCTTCCTAGCAGAATATTTTGCGCATTCTAATAGTGCAAACATAAATAAATTGAAAGCGACTGCTCTACACATAATTACCATATAGTGGGAATTAAAATTGCATCGACTAGAAGCTAACCAATTTGCGAAGTGTCAATTTAATAAGAAACCAGAAATTCCAATAAACAGCTTGCCGACAAATTTCAATAGCAAAATGAACCAAATAACCGCAGCAATTGCAACAAATGACTTGAAAGTCAACAAAACACCGAAGAGCAATGAATGTGATATGTAGCGAATAGCAGTGGTAAAAAAAAAATCCCCCTCTCTATGGCCTTAACAAGTAGGTATTTATAGCTAAGGAATTATTAAGTCTCTAAGTTAGAAAGACAAAAATTAAGGCTGCAAATTAGTAAAGAAAAATATTTGACAGAATCAATTAGTAAAAATCGGAGGTCACAATTTTGGAAAGAAAGTGATTTGGTCTATATCTAAAAGTGTAAGAATATTACTGATATTCAGCCACTATATGAATAGAGCAAGAATTTCAGTTAAGAACGAAAGTTTTTTTTGAAAAAGATCATACAAGATTGAAAGTCAAATTGATAGGAAAGAGAGCTAAATCAGTGAAACAATAATAAAGGGAATCAGGAAAAAATATTCTACCTGTTTTGTGATACATTGAACTTGTACTAATTCCTCTCTTAATTTCCACAATATTTTCTCAATTTGTTCTGGAAACAAAAGAGGAGGAGAAAGAGATCATGATTTTGCAATTTGGGGAGAGTTTAGGGCGTAAAATGTGGGACTAAATGGGTAAAAGAATTTATGGAGCCAAAGTAACAAGAGATTGATGAAAGTTATTGGATGTAATGACCCAATTTCCCCTCTGTGTGACGTCGTGACGGCACCTAGTCTCTACAACTAGGTAAGTCTAATATTTTTACGGAATAATGAAATAAAACTATAAATTTAACCAACTATTCGAAAATACACAATAAATCCTAAAATCCGGAACATCGTGAATCAAAAATTACAGAAGGAAAAATCTAGTGTCTCTATACATCAGAATCTAACAAGAAAAATACAGAAGTTAATGGACATGAGAAAGAGTAGAAGGGGACTCTGAGGTCTGCGGACGCGGCAGATATACCTTGAAGTCTCCAAAGCTGTCCCGACTTACTGATAATGCGGCTGATAAGGTGCACCTGGATCTGCACATGAAAAATATGTGCAAAGAGTAGCATGGGTATACCACAATCGGTACCCAGTAAGTGCCAAGCCTAACCTCAGTCGAGTAGTGACGAGGTCAGGTCAGGGCCCTACTAGCAAATATCTAATAAAAATAATATAGAGTGTAATACCGCAATAAAATAAAGGCTGAAATTTAACAATAATGAAATCATAGAAGGTAACAGCTCAGTACACAGAAAACACAACAGGGGATCTCCTGAGATACCGTCTCGTAGTCCCAAACGTAAATGTGCAGGGGGATCTCCCGAAATACCGTTCCGTAGTCGCTAAGTAAATATACAAGATATAGGGATCTCCCATAATACCGTTCCGTAGTCCCAAAGTAAATATGCAGTACAGGAGGATCTCCCGGAATACCGTTCCGTAGTCCCAAAGTAAATATGCAGCGCGAACAATAGAAATACAACTACATCACGAAATTCTTATAATTTAGACTAAGTACCAGTCAGGGAAAAAGCAAAAAATTCACTAAGCATGCTGCACAGAATTCACATAAACAATTAAGACACGTAGACATGTTGTATTAGACTAAACATGATAGCTACACATATTGGAATAACTCAATTAAGAATGAAAATAGATTAGTATTCATTAATATGGTATAACTCAAAATAACAGGAAAATATGTTGCTGCTCAGTAAGAAAATCGGGTTTTACCAAAACTATCCCGTGTACGTACTCGTCACCTCACGTACACGGCGCTCACATATCATAATAGTTCCAAATCTTAAGGGAATTTCCCCCACATAAAGTTAGGCAAGCCACTTACCACGAGTCAAGCTCAATTAATCAGTCACAATGCCTTTCCCACGAATATCCGGCTCCGAATGGCCCAAATCTAACCAAAAGCAATTACATATCATGAATACAACAATAATAGACTCATCTAATTAACGAAATCAACACTTTAACGAAAATTACGAAATTAACTCAAAAATCGCCCGTGGGGCCCACTTCTCGGAATCGGGTAAAAGTCAAAAAATACGAAAATCCGTTTACTCACGAGTCTAACCATATCAAATTTACTAAAATCCGACACCAAAATGGTCCTCCAAATCCACAAATCAAACTTCTAAATCCCTAACCTCCAATTCTCAATTTCCACCTTAAATACACACTAACTAGGTGGGAAAATACATGGGGAAGCAAGACTATTGATCAAAAATAAGCACAAGGGACTTACCTCAAGAAACCCCTCAAAATGCTCTCAAGAAATCACCATACCCGAGCTCAAAATGTTGAAAATGAGCAAAAATCGCGAACACTTGCATTTAACTGTTCTCTCCAGAAATCTCGCACCTGCGGTCCATAGTTGCACCTGCGGAATTTTCATCGCAGGTGCGGAAATGACTTAAGGGGATTGGGTCGGCATCTGCGAGTAATGGGCCGCACCTGTGCGCCCGCTCCTGCGGAATTTTTCCGCTTCTGCGATCCCTCACGCCCTGGCCCCTTCCGCTTCTGCGCTCCATCTTTCACATCTGCGGATGCGCAGATACGGTTATACCTCCGCACCTGCGACCTCTGGCCTCTTCTTTCCAAACCGCACCTGCGTCCCTTGGCTCGCTTCTGCGAGGCCGCACCTGCGCACTTCTCACCGCAGGTGCAAAAACACCAGAACCAGCAACATCAAAATTCTTCTAAGTCCAAACTTTCACCCGTTAAGCACCCGAAACTTACCCGAGGCCCCCAGGACCTCGACCAAACATACCAACCAAATCATAAAATACCATACGAACTAAGTCGAGCCCTTAAATCACATCAACTAACGCTAAAATCACAAATCATCCCCCGATTTAAACTTAAAGAACTTGAAACTTCCAAATTTGACAACCGACGCCAAAACCAACCAAACCATGTCCGATTGATACCAAATTTTGAACACAAGTCATATTCAAGATTAAGAACCTAGTCCCACTTCCGAAATCGAATTCCGACCCCGATATAAAAAATTTTCACTACCGGTCCAAAACTCCAAAATTTTGACTTTCGCCATTTCAAGCCTAAATGAGCTACATGCCCTCAAAACACATTCCGGACACGCCCTTAAGCCCAAAATTACCCAGCGGAGATAACGGAATCAATGGAATTCCATTCCGGAAACGTCTTCACACAGTTTCGACTACGGTCCAAATTCTAAGACTTAAACTCTCATTTAGGGACTAAGTGTCCCAAAACACTCCGAAATCCAAAACCAATCATCCCAGCAAGTCACAAATAGTAGAAATAGATATGAAAAAAGCAGTTAATAGGGGTTCGGGGCTCTAACTCTTAAAATGATCGGCCGTGTCGTTATATCGGAAGAGGGGAATTTTTCCTATATATACGGTAAAAGGAACTTATATACCTATTTTCTTTAGGTTTTGTAGTTTTCAAAAAGTATCTAGGTTTTTTTTACAAATTATATATATTCCCCCTTAAAAATCTCTCACCCCATCATTAATGCCTTCAATTAAGGGATTCAATTATATCATTTTCTTTTTTTTCTTTTCTCTCCTCTCTCCCTCTTCTTTAGGCAGACCTAGAAGCAAATTCTTCTTCAAATATTGTATCACCAAACTCTTCTTCCAATTTTTCGAAAACCCATACAAGATTTTTGCTTCTGGTACAAAAAGCCACAAGAAAAATATAAATGGACAAACGCAATATGGAAGAAAAAATGAAGCCATACTCACCATTGAAATGGAACCAAAGAAAAACACACTAAAGAAATGCTTATTTTTTGTACGGTGACAGTTTCTCAAAAATTAATCTTATACAATTCATATTGTCACGACCCAAAATGCCACCATAGGCGTCGTGGTACAGTCATGACACTCACTAGTCAAATAACCCGTGCAATATAGCAGTATACAATAGTACTGGAAGATAACTAGTAATGATAACAACAAAATCAGCCAATGATATAACAGCAAGGCAACAAGAACATCATAATTATTGCTCAGACGAATAAGGAACACAAGTACAACCAATTAAACATGTCCTTCAAATATAAATCTTTCACATATAATTCTTTCGAATAAATACCTTCCGAATATAATTCTTTGAAATAATATTTTGAATATAATTCTTTCAAATAAAAGTCACCTTGTGACACCTCATTTCAAAATCATAAACATACGGGTCTCAGTCCACTTCCATATTTTCACGGCCCCTTGTGCCCATATTTCTATTACCACTGCATGGACAACTCACGTGTCGATAATATCAATGTATATAAGATCCACATGATCAATTTATTTCCGCTAAAGTGAGTTTACAATTTTTAAATCAAGTAAGAAATCAATAAAGAAATGAATTTATTTTAGAAATCATTTGGGTGAAGAAAATAACATTGCACTTAAATTAAAGCATCAGATAAACTACTTACTTGGATGTAAAACTATTTAATTTAAAACATAATAATAATTTCTTTTATTTAAATTAACTCAATCATCAAAAATCAGTAAGAAAAATCAGAAATATACTTCTTCAAAGTCTCGTGCTAAAAAGCCAAAGCCAACACAATACAACTAGGAGCACAAAATACATAATAATAAAGTCAACTAGTAGATCACGGAAGAAGACAAAAATTTACATATTAAATGAAACAAAATCACCCAAGACAAGAACATAAATAAAGAAATATCAACAGGGCACTCCCGAGGTACCGCCTCGTAGTCCCAAATCATAAATAAATTCACAATATCTCATTTTTTTATATCACCGCGGGAGCCTTCACATTTAATTTTTAACGAAAATATTTTTCTCGAAATAACATCCCGCGTTTTAGCCACCCTTATCACACCGCATGGCTTCTAGTAGTTCCCCTACTAGCCACGCGTATCAAGCCCCCTTTATCTCAACGCATGCGTTTCAACACCCAAACTTTATACCACCGCATGCGTATCAATATCACAATATATCCTAATTCACACCTCAAGTTTCTGATTATCACAGCATACCACAACTTGCACCTCAAGTGCTCAAATATCACAACATATTATAAATTACACATCAAGTGCTCAAATACCAAAACATATCACAAATTGCACCTCAAGTGCTCAAATATTACAACATATTACAAATTACACATCAAGTGCTCAAATATTACAACATATCAAAAATTACACATCAAGTGCTCAAATATTACCACTTGCCATAGGAATCAAAAATACATATTTTTCACAATAAGGAGCCCGTGACTCGACCATAATGTGCACAAAAATCTTAACAAAATATTCGGGAGTGAACAACTCAACAAACTAATATTTCACAATTTAACACTTTGCCTCAGTATGATTTACGGCCTTTATAACTCAATACCAAATTTTCAACAACTTGAACCGAAAAGTAATTCATCAAGTAACAACACCTCTTTTAAATCACAACTTCAAGAAATAAATAGATTTATTCATCTTATTAACTAAATTTTTCATTTAAATTATTTGTAGGTAAAATCAATAATGAAAGCATTTTCCATAAAAATGGAAAGTCAAACAAACACATAGTTCACATAAAAGTCAAGTGGCAATCATACCAAATTATCATATAAAAACAACCTCGACAAACAAGGAATAAGGCATGACAAATAAGGGATTTAATAAGTTACAATAATTTTTCAATTTAATACTTAAGGGCATCTACGAATTTCAACCGATATAATATGCACATATAAACCAAGTACGTACTCGTCACCTCGCGTACATGATTTTCAATTACACAATTTTCACATAAGACTCAATGCCTAAGGGGTAATTCCCCCACTCAAGGTTAGACAAGATACTTACCTTTTTGAAGTTAGGCCGATATTTCAAAATCACTTTCTTGCTTGAATTAACCTCCAGACAGGTCAAATCTATCCAAATTAATTGTATAACTTCATTAAAATTCATCGGAAATAATTCCGGATAATAATAAGTCCACTTAAAAATTTATTCCAAAAAGTCAACAAAGGTCAATGCGTGGCCCGCCTCTCGGAACCCGACATAATTTTCATGAAATCTGAATACTCATTCCGATACGAGTTCAACCATACCAATTTTATCAAATTCCGATAACAACTCGACCTCCAAATCTTAAATTTTTTTTTTTTGGGAAGATTTTGCAAAAAACTTGATTTCTTCCATTAAAATCCGAATTAAACGATGAATATAATCATATATTCATGAAATATAAACAATTTAGGATATAGAACACTTACCCCAATCCATATGGTATAAATCGCCTCAAAAATTGCTTCAATCCGAGCTCTATAGCTCCAAATATGTTAAAAATGGCTGAAACCTCAAAATATAGCTACTGCCCACGTATTTACTCTTCGCGATCGCGAAGCACAATTTTTCTCAGCCCAAAATTTGCCTTTAACAATTGCGGAAAATGCTTCGCGATCGCGAAGAACAAGTCCCTAGCTCTTCCAGATAGCCTCTAGTATAATGGTCATAACGTTTTGTACAAAACTCCAAATGATGAATGGTTTAACTTTCTGAAAACTAGACTCCAAGTACTATAACTTTAATTTGTTAATCATCTCCCAATTCCTTATAAATTGCTAGATATAAGCTTCCAAAGTAAACCCTGTGCAATAGAGATTTCCAAACTCTTCCCAGACAGCCTATAGTGTATCTACCATAACATTTTGTATACAACTCCAAATAAATTTTTTTTTATTTTTCTGAAAATTAGATACAAAGGGCTACAACTTTCATTTTTAGATTATCTCAAAATTCCTTATAAATTGCGAGATATAAGCTTTCAAAATCGGGTCAGTGCATCAGAGGTTTGTTCTATGCGATCACGCGATTCACAAGGCCCCAAACTGCTGTTTACTCTTCGCGAACGCGACCTAATGTTCGCGATCGCGATGCACACCTCTCTGAACAAAAACCAGCAATAAAATAGCCTAGAAATGGTACGAAACCACCCCGAAACTCACCCGAGCCACTCGTAACCCCGTCCGAACATACCAACGAGTCTCAAAACATATTACGGACTTACTCGAGGCCTCAAATCACTTCAAATAACATCAAAACAACGAATCGCACCTCAAATCAAAATCTATGAAATTTGAACTTTCAAATTCTATATCTTGTACCAAAATATATCAAATCAATCCGCAATGACTTTAAATTTTGCACACAAGTCATAATGACATAACGGACCTATAAAAATTTTCAGAACTGAATTCCGACCCCGATATCAAAAAGTCAACTTCCCGATCAAACTTCCAACTTAAACTTCATATTTTCGCTATTTCAAGCCTAATTTAACAACGGGCGTCCAAATAATTTTTCGGACACACTCCTAAGTCCAAAATCACCATACGAAGCTATTGAAATCATTAAAATTCCATTCCGGAGTCATTTGCTCAAAAGTCAAAACTTTAGTCAACTCTTTTTATTTAAGCTTCAAAAATGAGAATTGTTCTCTCACTTCAATTCCGTATCTTTCGAAAATCAAACTCGACCCCACACACGGGTCATAATACATATTACGAAGCTTCTCGGGACCTTAAGTCACAGAACGGGGCGTTAGTTCTTAAAACGACAAGTCGGGTCGTTACATTCTCCCTTTCTTAAACGTATGTTCGTCCTCGAACGTGCCAAGAATATTTTTGAGGACTAATTTACAGAATGTATTTACTGCACACATACTCGCGGGTGATTCTATGTCACCATAAATTTAACAGGGGTCCGACGATACCATCTCAGTTGAGATTACTTCTTTGATCCACATTTATAAATTTTAAAACCAATTTCTTACACCCCAAACATTTCCAAAAGGCCTGATTTTCACATCAACGCACAATATTAGTCTCAACTGGCTATAGCAACTCGTGCCTACACACATCAACTTTCTTAATAGTGTTGAAGTACTTCGAAATTATTTTCGGGGTGTTACATTCTTGTGATGACCCAAAAGGTCATCTTATGTTTTAGAAGTCAAATTTGCGCTCTTAAACCTTAAAAATCTTATTTTTACCCTCCTCTATTTACGTGCACAGTCTGGGCATGTTTCCGGAAAGCTTTTATTTGAAAACTAATGAAAATAAGAATTTTTGCCTTAAAAGTTGATTTTAGTTAACTTCGGTCAATATTTTTGGTAAACAGGCCCGGATCTATATTTTGACAGTCCCAGTGGGTCCATGTCGAATTATGGGACTTGGGCGTATGCCCAGAATCGAATTCGGAGGTCTCTAGCTCAAGTTATAAATTTTTGATGAAAATTAAAAGTTTAAAAATTTAATTATTTTTATGAATTGATTAGTGTTTGGCATTGTTAATGCCGGGTCCGTATTCTGGTTCCGGAGACCGTTACAGGTTCATTATGATATTTAAAACTTGTCTGTGAAATTTGGTGAGAAACGGAGTTGATTTGACGTAATTCAGACGTTCGCATCCCTGAGCCTTCGCATCCCAATCTTGTACACTAGTTTCTTTAAGGTGGACATCGGTAGAGATTTGGTGAACAAATCAGCCATATTATTACTTGAACGAATGTGTTGCACATTGATATCACCATTCTTTTGAAGATCATGTGTGAAAAATAACTTTGATGAAATGTGTCCTATCTCCTTTTATGAATCCTCCCTTCAATTGGGCTATGCATGCTACATTGTCTTCATACAAAATTGTGGGTAGTTTGTCACACTTCAAACCATATTTGTCTCAAATAAGATGTATTATAGACCTCAACCATACACATTCTCGACTTTCTTCATGAATAGCAATTATCTCAGCATGATTACATGGAGTATCCACGATTGATTGCTTAGTCGATCGCTAAGATATGGCAGTGCCTCCACATGTAAATACATAGCCATAAAATAAGCCCATATCGGTAGTCCCTTTTAGATACCGCAATATGTGTTTGATTCCATTCCAATGTCTCCTTGTAGGAGCAGAGCTATATCTTGCTAAGACATTAACTGAAAAAGTTATGTCAGGCCTTGTAGTGTTAGCAAGATACATTAGTGCACCAATTGCACTAAGATATGTTACTTCAAGGCCAAGAAGCTCTTCATTATTTTTATGAGGTCGGAATGGATCTTTATTTATATCGAGTGATCTAACAACCATCGGGGTACTCAATGGATGTGCTTTATCCATATAGAATTGCCTTAAAATCTTTTCAGTGTATGCTGATGTAACGACCCGACCGGTTGTTTCGGGAGTTATAGCCTGTTTTCCCCATTTCTACTTCTTTTGTGTTGTTCAGCTATATTATGTTATATCGGGTTAGTTGGTTCGGATCCGGGAGGAACTCGGAGTGAAATGAGACACTTAGTCTCATAATTGAAAAATTGAGTTAGAAAAGTGGACTGGATATGGACCTATGCGTAAACGATCTTGGATTCGAATTCTGATAATTCCAATAGCTCCGTATGGTATTTTGGGCTTAGGAGCATGTCCGGAATATTATTTGGAAGTCCGTAGAGGAATTAGGCTTGAAATGCCGAAAGTTTTATTTTTGAGAAGTTTGACCGGGGGTTGACTTTTTGATATCGGGGTCGGAATCCGATTCTGAAAATTGGAATACCTCTGTTATGTCATTTAGGACGTGTGTGCAAAATTTGAATGTCAATCGGACATGATTTGATAGGTTCCGGAGTTGTTTGTAGAAATTAGAAATTTCAAAGTTCATTAGGCTTGAATTGAGGCGTAATTCATGGTTTTAGCATTGTTTGAGGTGATTTGAGGATTCGACTAAGTTCGTATGATGTTTTAGTACTTGTTGGTTTATTTGGTGGAGGTCCCGAGGGCCTCGAGTGAGTTTCGGATGGTTAACGGATCAAAAATTGAACTACAACAGCTGCTGCAATTTCCTTCTGTTGGAAATTCTTCTGCCAGAAATCGAGCCCAGATCGAGCCCAGGGCCGAGGCCCACGATCGAAGTCATGATCGAGCCCAGAGTCGAGGACCACGATCGAAGCCATGATCGAGCCCAGAGTCGAGGGCCACGATTGAAGCCATGATTGAGCCGAAGGTCGAGGGCCATGATCGAGCCTAGAGTCGAGGGCCACGATCGAAGTCATGATCGAGCCCAGGGTCGAGGGCCACGATCGAAGCCATGATCGAGCCCAGAGTCGAGGGCCATGGTCGAAAGCCGGGTCGAAGGCATGATCGAAGGACTAGGATCGAGAACCAAGATCGAAGGCCAAGATCGAGGCAGAACCGAGGTTGTCTCGGCAGAATTATAAAAATAGGGACTTCGTCCCATTTCCCTTTTTTTGACAAACTGGAGCTTGAGGAGAGGCAATTTTTGATATATTTTCAAGGAAAACTTGAGGTAAATCCCTTGTGATCATTTCTACTCCATAATATTGAATTATCATCGAATAATCCGACTAGATTACATGATTTTGAGGTGTAAATCGGAGATTGAAACTTAAAAATTTGGAAATAAGATTTGTAAATTTGAGGGTCGAGTTGAGGTCGGATTTTAGTAAAATTGATATGGGTAGACTCGTGGTTGAATGGGCTTTCGAATTTTGTAACTTTTGTGGGGTTCCGAGATGTGGGTCCCACAGGCGATATTCGAGCTAAATTTTGGATTTTTATGAAAAAATAGTATTTTCTTATTGAATTAATTCCAATAAGTTTTATTGACTGAAACGAATTATTTGTGACTAGATTTGAGGCATTCAGAGGCCGATTTGCGAGGCAAAGGCATAGCAGAGTAAAAAGTTTCACGTTTTGAGGTAAGTAACGATTGTAAATCTAGTCCCGAGGGTATGAAACCCCGAATTTCGTATCATTCTACTATTTTGAAGTGACGCACATGCTAGGTGACGAGCATTTGGGCATGCACTCTTGGGGATTTGTGACTTGGTCTGTCCCGTAGCAACTGTAAAGTTGCATACTTTGTTGAAACCATATTATACTTATATGTTTTAGAAAGCATTTCTGTAAATTGGGCTGAATGCCATGTTTGGGCCTTGCGCCAAAGCTGTTTGGACCCTTAGGGGCTGTTTCTTACCATCCTCTCATTGTTTTAGATTGAAAATCTATATTCAGTCATGTTTATACTTGTTTACTGCATAGCTCAGTTTTATGACTCTATTTTGATGCATATAAATGTTTTGGGCCGAATGCCCTATTTTATTGAAATGCCCGAGTGGCTTAAGAGGTTTATGACTGAGTGAGGCCGAGGGCCTGATTTGTGAGGATGAGTGTGGATCGGGGCTGCCCGCCTACAACATACTTTATTATTATAGCCCGAGGGCCTGATTTGTGAGGATGAATGTGGATCAGGGCTGCCCCCCTGCAGCATACTTTATTATTTTGGCACGTGAGTTGTCAGTGCAGATTATAGCGCTTGGGCTGAAGGAGCCCCTTCGGAGTCTGAAAACACCCCAGTGAGCGCAGGTACCTACTGAGTGCGAGTGCCGAGTGACTGGGAGGCATGAGCGATTATGAGGTATGCCCGAGTGGCAAGAGTGATTGTGAGGTATGTCCGAATGGCACGAGTGACTGTGAGATTTGCCCGAGGGGCTGTATATGAGTGATGTTTTGCCCGAGGGGCTGTTTATGATTTTATCATTTTTTTCTCACCTTTGTATTGAGCCTTTGTTTGAAAAACTGTTGGAAAAATGTCTTTAAATGATTTTTACTGGAACTGGGTTTAAATGAGATGTTTGATTCAAATCATGATTTTTAAAAGCATGTGGAATTTTACTGAGATTTCCTGATATAAACGTTACATGTTTTATTGCTCGTCACTACTGCTCAGTCTTTATTTATTGTTGTTACTTACTGAGTTAGCGCACTCACGTTACTCCCTGCACCTTGTGTGCAGATTCAGGTGTAGCTGGACACGGTAGCGGTAATTGAGTGTTCTGGTTGCAGATTTTCTTGGAGATAGCAAGGTAGCTGTTTGGCGATCGCAGCCCCTGCTCTTCTCCCTCTTATCTTCCTCTAGTTGTATTTAGCTATTTTTCAGGCTGAGTTAGCCTTGATATTGTTAGACAGATTGTAGTAAATGCTCATGACTAGTGACACCCCGATGTCGGGTTTTTTCTTTTCCGCACTTCTGTTTTTATTTAATTAGAACTCTTTAAATGGAGGTTTTATGTTAAGTAAACTTGAAATTATCTTTGAAATAAAAATATCGGTTTATTTTGGAAATGAGTCGGCTTGCTAGCTCCACGATAGGTGCCATCACGACATAGGTTAGTTTGGGTCGTGACAGATTGGTATCAGAGCGTAAGTTACATAGGTTTCACGAGTCATGAGCGGGTTTAGTAGTGTCTTGCGAATCGGTACGGAGACGTCTGTACTTATCTTCAGGAGGCTGCAGAACCTTTAGGAAACTCCATATTCTTTAATTCTTGTCGTGCGAATCTGTTTATTCTAGTAACTAAACATCTGTTGTTTCATTCTCTCATAGATGGTGAGTACTCGTGCTACCGGTCAGGAGGGCCAGCTACCAGTACCACCAGCCAGGGCTGCGAGAGGCCGAGGCCGCGGTAGAGGCTGTAGTAGGGGTAGATGTGCAGCCCGTACAACAGCTGGGGCAGTACCTGCAGATCCACCGGCTGTCCCAGATCAGGACCAAGTTCCAGTTGTTGATGCACCAGCTCAGGCACCACATGTGCCTATTGTGATTCCAGGCTTTCCGGAGGCCCTAGCTCAGATTCGGACAATGTGTACTGGCCTTGCTCAGGCGGTCTCTATTTCGATGGCCGCAGTCACTTCTCAGGCCAGGAGAGGCACTCAGACTCCCATCGCTCGCACACCCGAGCAGATTATTTAGGGACTTCAGATACTAGAGCTACCACCAGCCCAGCTGGTTGATATTGATCAGGATTATGT
Organism: Nicotiana tabacum; assembly: GCF_000715075.1. Classification (NCBI taxonomy): domain Eukaryota; kingdom Viridiplantae; phylum Streptophyta; class Magnoliopsida; order Solanales; family Solanaceae; genus Nicotiana; species Nicotiana tabacum. The sequence goes on along the minus strand of NC_134093.1, from coordinate 92,398,345 downwards.
GGTTCCTGCTATGCCTGAGGATGATCAGCGTAGGTTGGAGAGGTTTGGGAGACTTCAGCCACCGCCTTTCAGTGGCACAGAGAGAGAGGATGCTCGGGACTTTTTGGACAGGTGTTAGAGGATACTCCGTACTGCTGGTATTCTGGAGACTTGTGGGGTCTCATTCACTACCTTTCAGTTTTCTGGGGCTGCACTTAGTTGGTGGGAGAGTTACGAGAGGCGTAGGCCTATTGGCACAGCACCTCTTACTTGGCAGCAGTTCTCCGTGGTCTTTTTGGAGAAGTTCGTGCCTCGATCCCGCAGAGAGGAGCTGCGTAGATAGTTTGAGCAGCTCCGCTAGGGTGATATGTCTGTGACGCAGTATGAGATGTGGTTATCTAAGTTGGCCCGTCATGCTATCTGGTTGGTTCCCACCTACAGAGAGAGGATCATGAGGTTTATTGATGGCCTCACTTATTAGCTACAGTTGCTTATGACCAGGGAGCGGGTTTCAGGTGCTACCTTTGATGAGGTTGTCGACATTTCTCGGCAGATTGAGATGGTTCGTGGTCAGGAGAGAGTTGAGCGGGAGGCCAAGAGGCCTCGTGGTCATGGTGGATTCAACGGTGCTCCTTTTGGGGGTCAGTTCTAGCACAGTAGAGGTCGTCATTTCAGACAGGTTCAGTCAGCTCGGTCATTTCATTGGGGTGCATCATCTGGCCATGGTTCTCATAGTTCTCATCAGGGACACTCATTACTTAGTGCCCTTCCAGTACAAAGTTCGTCCCGTGCTCCACCTACTCAGGGCTCTTCCATGCCAGGTTCTTCTACCAGTCATCCTGGTGCTAGGGGTTCCCTTCAGTTTCCGCCGCTAGCACCAGGGAGTTGTTTTGAGTGTGGGGAGATTGGGCATATGTGGAGGCAGTGTCCTCGTCGTCATGGAGGTCTTTCTCAGCAAAGGAGTCAGCCTCCGACTACAGCACTAGCTACCTCACCACCTGCCCAGTCAGCTCGGGGTGGAGGTTAGTCATCTAGGGGTCGCCCTAGAGGGGGAGGCAGATCAGGGGGTGGTCAGGCCCGTTTCTATGCTCTCCCTGCCAAACCAGATGCTATTGCTTCAGATGCTGTGATTACAGGTATTGTTTCAGTTTGCCACAGAGATGCCTCAATATTATTTGACCCTGGTTCCACGTATTCATATGTTTCCTCGTATTTTGCCCATTTTCTGGATATGCCCCGTGAGTCCTTAGTTTCATATGTACATGTATCTACTCCTGTGGGCGATACTATTATTGTGGACTGCATATATCGATCATGTGTGGTGACTATTAGGGGTCTGGAGACCCGAGTGGATCTATTGTTGTTCAGTATGGTTGACTTTGATGTGATATTGGGTATGGATTGGTTATCTCCATGTCATGCTATTCTAGATTGTTACGCTAGGAAGGTGACGTTGGCTATGCCGGGAATTCCGAGGGTTGAGTGGAGCGGATCTGTAGATTATGTACCAAGTAGGGTGATTTCATATTTGAAGGCTCAGCGCATGGTTGAGAAGGGTTGCCTATCTTATTTGACTTTTGTGAGGGATGTTAGTGCAGAGACTCCTATCATTTATTCTGTTCCGGTGGTACATGATTTTCCGGATGTGTTTCCTGCAGACCTACCGGGCATGCCCCTGAGAGGTATATTGACTTTGGTATTGATTTGGTGCCGGGTACTTACCCAATTTCTATTCCACCGTATCGTATGGCACCAGCGGAGTTGAAGGAATTGAAAGAACAACTTCAGGAACTCCTTGATAAAGGGTTTATTCGGCCTAGTGTGTCACCTTGGGGTGCACCGGTTCTATTTGTGAAGAAGAAGGATGGTTCTATGAGAATGTGTATTGATTACAGGCAGTTGAACAAGGTCACAGTCAAGAATAAGTATCCTTTGCCTCGCATTGATGATTTATTCGACCAGCTTTAGGGAGCGAGGGTGTTCTCCAAGATTGATTTGAGGTCCGGTTATCACTAGCTGAAGATTCGAGATTCAGATATTCTTAAAACAGCTTTCAGAACCCGATATGGCCATTATGAGTTCTTGGTGATATCCTTTGGGCTGACCAATGCCCCAGCAACGTTCATGCATTTAATGAACAGTGTATTCAAGCCTTATTTGGACTCATTCGTCGTTGTATTCATTGATGACATCCTAGTGTACTCTCGTAGCTAGGAGGATCACGCTCAGCATTTGAAGATTGTATTACAGAGATTGAGGGAGGAGAAACTTTATGCGAAGTTCTCCAAATGTGAGTTTTGGCTCAGTTCAGTAGCATTCTTGGGGCACGTGGTGTCCAGTGAGGGTATTCAGGTGGACCCGAAGAAGATAGAGTCGGTGCAGAGTTGGCCCAGACCTTTCTCAGCCACAAAGATTAGGAGTTTTCTTGGTTTGGTGGGTTACTACCATCGCTTTATGGAGGGACTTTCATCTTTTGCATCACCCTTGACCAAATTGACCCAAAAGGGTGCTCCATTCAGGTGGTCGGATGAATGTGAGGAGAGCTTTTAGAAGCTTAAGACTGCTTTGACCACAACTCCAATGTTAGTTCTGCCATCAGCTTCAGGTTCTTACACCGTGTATTGTGATGCCTCGAGGATAGGCATTGGTTGTGTTTTGATGCAGGGGGGTAAGGTGATTGCTTATGCCTCGCGCCAGTTGAAGACCCATGAGAAGAACTATCCTATCCATGATCTTGAGTTAGCAGCCATTGTTCACGCCTTGAAGATTTGGTGTCATTATTTGTATGGGGTTCATTGTGAGATCTATACTGATCACCGAAGTCTGCAGTATCTGTTAAAGTAGAAGGATCTTAATTTGCATCAGCGGAGATGGTTGGAGCTTCTTAAGGACTATGATATCACTATTTTGTACCATTCGGGGAAAGCCAATGTGGTGGCCGATGCTTTGAGTGGCCGGGCAGAGAGTTTGGAGAGTTTAGCATATCTTCCAGCAGCAGAGAGACCTTTGGCATTAGATGTTCAAACCTTAGCAGACCAGCTTGTCAGATTGGATATATCGGAGCCTAATCGGGTATTGGCTTGTGTGGTCTCCAGGTCTTCTCTTTATGACCGTATCAGGGAGTGTCAGTATGATGATCCCCATTTGCTCATTCTTCAGGACAGGGTTCAGAGAGGTGATGCTAGGGATGTGACTATTGGTGATGACGGCGTGCTGAGAATGCAGGGCCGGATATGTGTGCCTAATGTAGATGGGTTTCAAGAGTTGATTCTTGAGGAGGCCCATAGCTTGTGGTATTCCATCCATCCGGGTGCCGCGAAGATGTTCCAGGATTTGAGGCAGCACTATTGGTGGAGGCATATGAAGAAGGATATAGTTGGGTTTGTGGCTCGGTGTCTAGATTGTCAGCAGGTTAAGTATGAGCATCAGAGACCGGGTGGCTTGCTTCAGAGATTAGAGATCCCAGAGTGGAAGTGGGAGCGGATCACTATGGACTTTTCAGTTGGGCTCCCACAGACTTCGAGGAAGTTCGACTCTATTTGGGTTATTGTGGATCGGCTGACCAAATCCGCGCACTTTATTCTAGTTGGTACTACTTACTCTTCAGAGCGGTTGGCTGAAATTTACATCCGAGAGATTGTTCGCCTGCATGGTGTCCCAGTTTCCATCATTTCAGATAGGGGTACTCAGTTCATATCATAGTTTTGGAGGGCTGTGCAGCGAGAGTTGGGTACTAAGGTTGAGTTGAGCACAGCTTTTCACCCTCAGACAGACGGGCAGTCCGAGCACACTATTCAGATATTGGAGGACATGTTGCGTGCTTGTGTCATTGACTTTGGGGGTTCATGGGACCAATTTCTTCCACTCGCGGAGTTTGCATATAACAACAGTTATCAGTCGAGCATTCAGATGGCTCCATAGGAGACTTTGTATGGGAGGAGATGTAGATCTCCGGTTGGATGGTTTGGGCCGGGTGAGGCTAGTCTCTTAGGTACAGACTTGGTCCAGGACGCATTAGATAAGGTGAAATTAATTCAAGAGCGGCTTCGCACGGCGCAGTCCAGGCAGAAGAGCTACGCGGATAGGAAGGTCCGTGATGTGTCTTTTATGGTTGGGGAGAAGGTTTTGCTGAAGGTATCTCCCGTGAAGGGTGTTATGAGGTTTGGGAATAGGGGCAAGTTGAGCCCCCGGTTCATTGGGCCTTTTGAGGTGCTTCAGAGAATAGGGGAGGTGGCTTATAAGCTTGCCTTGCCACCCAGCTTGTCGAGTGTGCATCCAGTGTTTCATGTTTCCATGCTCCGGAAGTATATTGGAGATCCGTCCCATGTTTTGGATTTCAGCACGGTTCAGTTGGAGGGTGATATGACTTATGATGTGGAGCCGGTGGCTATTTTGGATCGGCAGGTTCGAAGGTTGAGGTCGAAGGATATAGCTTCAGTGAAGGTGCAATGGAGAGGTCAGCCTGTAGAGGAGGCCACCTGGGAGACCAAGCGGGAGATGCAGAGCAGATATCCATGCCTATTCGAGACTCCACGTATGTTTCTAGACCCGTTCGAGGACGAATGAATGTTTAAGAGGGGGAGGATGTAACGACCCGGCCGGTCGTTTCGGCAGTTATAGCCTTTTCCCCATTTCTACTTCTTTTGTGTTGTTCAACTATATTATGTTATATCGGGTTAGTTGGTTCGGGTCCGGGAGGAACTCCGAGTGAAATGAGACACTTAGTCTCATAATTGAAAAATTGAGTTAGAAAAGTGGACCAGATATGGACCTATATGTAAACGATCTCGTATTCAAATTATTATAATTCCAATAGCTCTGTATGGTGATTTTGGGCTTAGGAGCGTGTCCAGAATATCATTTGGAAGCCCGTAGAGGAATTAGGCTTGAAATGCCGAAAGTTTTATTTTTGAGAAGTTTGACTGGGGGGTTGATTTTTTGATATCGGGGTCGGAATCCGATTCTGAAAATTGGAATACCTCTGTTATGTCATTTAGGACTTGTGTGCAAAATTTGAGGTCAATCGGACGTGATTTGATAGGTTTCGGAGTTATTTGTAGAAATTAGAAATTTCAAAGTTCATTAGGCTTGAATTGGGGCGTAATTCATGGTTTTAGCGTTGTTTGAGGTGATTTGAGGATTTGACTAAGTTCGTATGATGTTTTAGGACTTGTTGGTATATTTGGTGGAGGTCCCGAGGGCCTCGAGTGAGTTTCAGATGGTTAACGGATCAAAAATTGAACTACAACAGCTGCTGCAATTTCCTTTTGTTGGAAATTCTTCTGCCAGAAATCGAGCCTAGATCGAGCCCAGGGTCGAGGCCCACGATCGAAGTCATGATCGAGCCCAGGGTCGAGGGCCACGATCGAAGCCATGATCGAGCCCAAAGTCGAGGGCCACGATCGAAGTCATGATCGAGTCCAGGGTCGAGGGCCACGATCGAAGCCATGATCGAGCCCAGAGTCGAGGGCCACGATCGAAGTCATGATCGAGCCCAAGGTCGAGGGCCACGATCGAAGCCATGATCGAGCTCAGAGTCGAGGGCCACGATCGAAGCCATGATCGAGCCTAGAGTCGAGGGCCACGGTCGAAGGCCGGGTCGAAGGTATCATCAAAGGCCTAGGATCGAGAACAAGGATCGAGGGCCTGGATCGAGGACCAGGATCGAGGACCTCGATCGGAGGTCAAGATCGAAGGCCAAGATCGAGGCAGAACCGAGGTTGTCTGGGTAGAATTATAAAAATAGGGACTTTGTCCCATTTGTTTGATAAACTGGAGCTTGAGAAGAGGCGATTTTTGATATATTTTCAAGGAAAACTTGAGGTAAGTCCCTTGTGATCATTTCTACTCCATAATATTGAATTATCATCGAATAATCCGACTAGATTACATGATTTTAAGGTGTAAATTGGAGATTGGAACTTAGAAATTTGGAAATAAGATTTGTAGATTTGAGGGTCGAGTTGAGGTTAGATTTTGGTTAAATTGGTATGGGTAGACTCGTGGTTGAATGGGCTTTCGGATTTTGTAACTTTTGTTCCGAGATGTGGGTCTTACAGGTGATTTTCGAGCTAAATTTTGGATTTTTATGAAAAATTAGTATTTTCTTATGGAATTAATTCCAATAATTTTTATTGACTGAAACGAATTATTTGTGACTAGATTCGAGGCATTCAGAGGCCGATTTGTGAGGCAAAGGCATAGCAGAGTAAAATGTTTCACGTTTTGAGGTAAGTAACGATTGTAAATCTAGTCCTAAGGGTATGAAACCCCGTATTTGTATCATTCTACTATTTTGAAGTGACGCACATGCTAGGTGACGGGCGTGTGGGCATGCACTGTTGGGGATTTGTGACTTGGTGTGTCCCGTAGCAACTGTAAAGTTGCATACTTTGTTGAAACCATATGATACTTATATGTTTTAGAAAGAATTTCTGTAAATTGGGTTGAATGCCATGTTTGGGCCTTGCGCCAAAGCTGTTTGGACCCTTAGGGGCTGTTTCTTACCATCCTCTCATTATTTTCTATTGAAAATCTATACTCAGTCATGTTTATACTTGTTTACCGCACAACTCAGTTTTATGACTCTATTTTGATGCATATAAATGTTTTGGGCCGAATGCCCTGTTTTATTGAAATGCCCGAGCGGCTTGAGAGGTTTATGACTGAGTGAGGCCGAGGGACTGATTTGTGAGGATGAGTGTGGATCGGGGCTGCCCGCCTGCAGCATATTTATGATTGAGTGAGTCCGAGGGCCTGATTTGTGAGGATGAGTGTGGATCAGGGCTGCCCGCCTGCAGCATACTTTATTATTTTAGCACGTGAGTTGTCCGTACAGATTATAGAGCTTGGGTTGAAGGAGCTCCTCCGGAGTCTGTACACACCCCCAGTGAGCGCAGGTACCTACTGAGTGCGAGTGCTGAGTGCTGAGTGACTGAGAGGCATGAGCGATTGTGAGGTATGCCCGAGTGGCAAAAGTGATTGTGAGGTATGCCCGGGTGGCACGAGTGACTATGAGGTTTGCCCGATGGGCTGTATATGAGTGATGTTTTGCCCGAGGGGCTGTGTATGATTTCATCATTTTTTCTCACCTTTGCATTGAGCCTTTGTTTGAAAAACTGTTGGAAAAATGTCTTTAAATTATTTTTACTGGAACTGGGTTTAAACGAGATGTTTGATTCAAATCCTGATTTTTAAAAGCATGTGGCATTTTACTGAGGTTTCTTGATATGAACGTTATATGCTTTATTGCTCGTCACTACTGCTCAGTCTTTATTTATTGTTGTTACTTACTTAGTTGGCGTACTCACGTTACTCCTTGCACCTTTTGTGCAGATTCAGGTGTAGCTGGACACGGTAGCGGTTATTGAGTGTTCTGGTTGTAGATTTTCTTGGAGATAGCAAGGTAGCTGTTTGGCGATCGCAGCCCCTTCTCTTCTCCCTCTTATCTTCCTCTAGTTGTATTTAGCTATTTTCCAGGCTGAGTTAGCCTTGATATTGTTAGACAGATTATAGTAAACGCTCATGACTAGTGACACCCCGATGTCGGGCTTTTTCTTTTCCGCACTTCTATTTTTCTTTAATTGAAACTCTTTAAATGGAGGTTTTATGTAAAATAACCTTGAAATTAGCTTTGAAATGAAAATATCGGTTTATTTTAGAAATGAGTCGGCTTGCCTAGCTCCACGATAGGCGCCATCACGACAGAGGTTAGTTTGGGTCGTGACAGCTGATTGATGGACAAAAATTCCATCTTTCATATACTCAATTTGTAGACCAAGACAAAATTTTATCTTTCCAAGATCTTTCATTTCAAATTCTTTCTTAAACAGTCTACTACTTTAGGAAGCTTCCCATGAGTTCCAATGATATTTAAATCATCAACATACACGGCGTTTATAACAAATTCAGATCCAAATCTTTTTATAAAACACAAGGACAAATTGAATCATTCTTGTACCCTTCTTTCAACAGGTACTCACACATGCGCCCTGATTGTTTCAATCCGTGTAAGAATTTTTGAAGCTTTATTTAATAAATTTCTTGGAAACCTTAATATGCTTCAGAACAATTTAAATCCTTCAATGATTTCCATTATACGCATATCAAGTTTTTCATGTATTTCCAAATTAAAACCTGAAATGACTACATCCACCACAGGAGAACATGTCTCTATATAATCAATGCCATGATATTTAAAAAAATTTTGTGACACAAGTCGTCTTTATGTCTATTGACTTGACTTTTTTTCTCACAAGAACACATCTATACCTCCATTGGCTTTATACTTCCAAGTGTTGGGACTATCCGTCTAACTTCATATTTTTCAGGTGAAATCAATATTGATTGCGTATTTTTTTTTATTTTGGCCAATCATTTATCTGTCTACATTCCATGACAGATGTGAGCTCAAGATCCTCGTCAATATTAATAATATTGAGCGCTATATTAAATTAACAATATCGTCAACGATCATTTTATATCGGTTCCATTATTACCTAATAAAGACATAACTTATTGAGATCTCTTTATCTCATTATTTTAAGATACCTGAGCCTCTCCCATGAGGTATTATGAAATTTTATGTCGTGGTGCTCTTCTAGAGCACTTGCCTCCTTATTCTGACCATCTTGATCATTTTCTCCTCTCCTTCTTTAAGGAGTTTTATCTTTGGAACCGATTACTCTATTACGCTTTATGTGTGCCATAAAATCTGTCCATCAAGGATTATTCTATTCGGAGCATTGGCAGCTGAAATATAACATTTAGCTTTGGGTCAGCAAATGCGTCTGGCAATAATTTGCAAATGAATTATCACTTGAACTTCACGTTCATATTTTCTTGTACGAGGATCTATATGTATTCATAATAATTTATTCCACGTATCAATTTTTCAGTTGCACTTTTTCTCCTCCTAATGTTGGTCTCGCCAACACATTTCCCAACCTTCTTTGGGAACCCATCTTTGTGCATTGTGGTGGCATAATTAAATCATATAGCATATCCATATTTCTAGATGGAAATTAGTTGGTTCCTGACCCTCAACCATTGTGATAGGGAGAACTTTTTATAACTTGGCTAGATGCATACAAGTGATGTTGTATATTAAATAATACATCTCATGCCAAATTTCATTTTGGGAGTTTTGTTCTCATAACCAATGATTTAGCTATAATTGGAGACATATAATTTCTGCTAAACCAACTTGGATTTAAACCATTATTATCAATATAAATTATCATAATTTATATTCTGGAACTTTGCTATAATAATTTGAGTAAGTAACCTTGCAAAAGTCAAACTGCAAGTTGAACAAATGCACACGTGACTATAGAATATATGCATCTATTAAAATTATATAATAATAAACGGTCCACATGGCAGGTGACTGGGCCCATATATTTATCACCTTTTATTTGCTCCAGAAATTAAGGGATTCACTCCCAACCTTAACTGGTATATCATGAGAATAAGCAGCACAAGAGAATTCTTGAAGAATCTTCTATTTCTTCAATATATGCCAATGTAATTCTTAATTAATATTTTGCATCATAATTGAACCAGGATGGCCAACCGGTCATGCCGACTAATATTTATTTCAGTAAAGCTCTAGTTTACTTATGGCATGTGATTGCATCATCATGCATACACTTGTGTAGTACAAATAGAATAAAAGTCAGGTAACCTTTCATATTTACCCGGTATGATTATAGTAATATAAATATATTCAATATTCCTTTCATTTAAAGTCTCAATATGCCAACCACTTTGGCTAATACATTTGAAACTCATAATGTTTCTTTTGAGACTTACTTCAATATCAATGTCATGAATAATTTTATTCATCCGGGTAGTAACAAATTAGTTATTTCAAAGCTTTCGATTGCTTTTGTTGTCATGACCCAAAATCCAACTAGTCGTGATGGCACCTAACCCAACTCGCTGGATAAGCCAACTTTCAATTATCCAATTCCAATCATAATTATTAAAGCAATTTAAGTGAATAAAGATCTTAATCTTATACATCCCCCAAGAACTGGTAGTACAAATCATGAGCTTCTAAGAATAGAGTATACAAAGCGGAAATGAAATAAATACATAGTCTGTTTGAATAATACATAAACAGAGCTTTTATAAATCTAAGGCTACCATGAACAAGAGGTAGCCATAACAGGAATGCAGGTCAGTACAACCAACCCCATGAAATGAGTAAATAACAAACCCAACCTTCGGTTGAAAGTAGTGACAAGCTTCTACCAAGGTCAGGTCCAAACCCACTAGTCCACAACAGTCCATAACAACATAAAGCAAATAATACCAGAAGTAACTCAGAGATAAAATGCTCAGCCAAATCATGATTTCAAAAATAATAGTTCTTCCTTTCAAGTACATCAGTGAAAACCCAAATCGTTTGCCGAAGTTGTCAAAAAAATGAATAAGTTTGAAAACAATAATTTTTCCCAAAATTCCTTTCAATAATAAATGAGATGTTTCATTTTTCTTCCAGATAACCTGTGTAAAAACAAATGCATCACTATGCCCATCTCTCAAAATGTGTGAGAAATCATGAATGATGTGATGTTGTACATCATAAGAAAACTAAATCTCTATGCCTGTATGTCATGTGTGCATACCAATGAGATGCAACTCAGTGATAAAATCATAAATAGCCCCTCGGGCTTACCTCACAATCACTCGTAAACAGCCCCTCGGGCATACCTCACAATCACTCGTAAACAGCCCCTCGGGCATACCTCACCATCACTCGTAAACAGCCCCTCGGGCATGCCTCACCATCTCTCATGCCTCCCAGTCACTCAACACTCGGCACTCGACACTTGCACTCAGTAGGTACCTACGCTCACTGGGGAGGGAGAGGGGGGTTGTACAGACTCCAGAGGGGCTCCTTCAACCCAAGCGCTATAATCTACACGGACAACTCACATGGTATAATATCATATCAGAATCCGCACGGATAACTCACGTGCCATAATAAGCCAATAAGGCATGTTGCAAGCGGGCAGCCCCGATCCATATAATAGTAATAATATATATAAAGCCAACATGGCCTGCTGTGGCGTGCAGCCCGATCCCAAAAATATCCTCACAATCAGGCCCTCGGCCTCCCTCAGTCATCAATCTCTCCAGTCTCTCTCTCATGGGCTCACAATGTCATGAGAATAGCCCAAAAATGATGATATGATGTATAAATGAACAACAACAGAGACTGAGATATGATATGTAATGAAATGAATATGAGTGAGTATGAATTTTTAATTTAAACAAATAATTCACAGTAATATGACCTCCATGGGTCCCAATAATACTGGCACATAGCCTCAACATGATTTTTAATATGCTTTTCAGCTCAATTTCTTTAACACATAAAACTGCATGGAAAATGCCAAGATTATTTAACTACAAAATTCCACAGAAACAATTATGTCACAAATTCTATAGTGCACGCCCACATGCCCGTTACCTAGGATGTGAGTCACCTCCCAATAATTTACATAACACATATATTCAGGGTTCATACCCTCAGCTCCAAGATTAGAAGAGTTACTTATCTCGAACAAGCCAAATCCAATGTCGAGCAAGCTAAGCAATGCTCCACAAATACCATTCTGCGCGTATCAACTTCCAAACGGCTCGAATTTAGTCACAATTAATTTGATTCAGCTCACAAAAATTATAGGTATTAATTCCATTTCAAAATACTAATATTTTCCAAAAATCCGAAATTACGCCCCAAAAATCACCTGTGGGGCCCATGTCTCGGAATCCGATAAAACTCACAAAATCCGAACCCTCATTCAATCACAAGTCCAACCATATCAAAATTATTCAAATCCGACCACAACTCGGCCATCAAATCCTCAATTAAAGTCTATGAGGCTTTCTACTATTTTCAATCCAAAACACTAATTTTTTGATAAAAACAATAATAAATTCATGTGATTTAACCAAAATCGAGTTAGAATCACTTACCCCAATCCATATGGTGAAAATCGCCTCAAAAACCGCTTTAATCCGAGCTCTATAGCTCGAAATGTGTTAAAATGGACGAACCTCAAAATATATTTTCTGTCCAGGCATTTACTGTACGCGATCGCGAAGCACAAAATTTTTCAGCTCCAAAATTGCTCTTCGTGATCGCGGAAAATGCTTCGCGACCGCGAAGAACAAACTCCCCAACACTTCCAGATAGCCTCTAGTATAATGGTCATAACCTTTTGTACAAATCTCCAAATTGCAAATGATTTAATTTTTAAAACCTAGACACCAAGGGCTATAACTTTCATTTGTTGTTCATCTCCCAATTCTCTATAGATTGCTAGATATAAGCTTTCAAAGTGAGCCCTGTGCAACAGAGATTTCCAAACTCTTTCCAGATAGCCTATAGTGTATCCACCATAACTATTTGTACACAACTCCAAATGACAAATGGTTTATATTGATGAAAACTAGACATCAAGGGCTACAACTTTTATTTTTTAATCATCTCCAAATTCTTTATAGATTGCGAGATATAAGCTTCCAAAGTCGAGTCAGTGCAGTAGGATTTTCCTCTATGCGATCACGAAAAGGCTTCCGCGATCGCGATTCACAGTGCCCAAACAGCAAAATCGCTCTTCGCGATCACGACCATTTGTCTGCGATCGTGATGCATACCTCTGTGGCCAAAAACCAGCAGCTAAGAATGGCCTAGAAATGGTCCGAAACCACCTTGAAACTCACCCGAGCCCCTCAGGAACTCAACCAGATATACCAACAAGTCCTAAAACATCATACGAACTTAGTCGAAACCTCGAATCACATCAAACAATGCTAAAACCACAAATCACAACGCAATTCAAGCCTAATGAACTTTGAACTTTCAAATTCTATATCTTGTGCCGAAATACATCAAATCAATCTGGAATGACTTCAAATTTTGCACACAAGTCATAAATAACATAACGAAGCTATTCCAATTTCCAGAATCGGATTCCGACCTCGATATCAAAAAGTCAACCCCCCGATTAAACTTTCCAAAAAGTCAACTTTCGACATTTCAAGCCTAATTCCACTACGGGCCTCCAAATAATTTTTCGGACACGCTCCCAAGTCCAAAATTACCATATGGAGCTATTGGAATCATCAGAATTAAATTCCGAGGTCGTTTACACATAAATCGACATCTGGTCACTATTTTAACTTAAGCTTTAAACCTTGGAACTAAGTGTTCCAATTCATTCCAAAACCTCACCGGACCTGAACCAATTGCCCCGACAAGTCACACAACAACTGTAAAGCCCAATTTGAGCAGTAAATGGGGAAATGGGTTTGTAATACTCAAAACGACCGGTCGGGTCGTTACATTCTCCCCCACTTAAACATACGTTCGTCCTCGAACGTGCCTAGAGTTGTTTCCAAGCCATCAAATCACCGTTCCATCTTACCACACACGTACTCGAGGGTGAACCCACGTCACCCTATTCCATATGAGCTTGACAACACAATACAACTGAAATCATTGATTTAACATTAGCCTATAAACCTTAGAATTTAATTTCCAACATTTAGAATTTCTTTCAAGACACGAATCTTACATTTACACCCTGTATGAGTTTGAACAAGCTGTATCAAGCCATAACCATAACCATTGACATAATCACCTACCATATTACACAACTTGCATGCTCATAGCACTATTCCCGACCACAATGATTACTCCAAAACCAACCAAATACTAGTATTGAATCCATATCGAACCAAACCTCATCCCAAAACCTTCGTACACCGTTGATAATAAAAGAAACATGCAAAATTTTATGACCACTTACAAGATCAACAAGTCACAGAGCTCTCCCCCAACCAGAACCATAATCACTTTCTGAGCCGATTCTCAATATTATACTCCCGAATATACCAAAATCAAACCTGATACTACCCATTCTAGGTCCAATGACCTTATATTACTAAACACAATTGTTCCATAGACATGCCGCACCAATATAACATCAGAGCCACAACCTGTGCTATCTGTGCACCAATACGTAGCAATTCAAATCTACCCAATCATGGAAAATGACTCAAATGAGAGAACTGTCCCGCCAGATTAACAAGTACCGCCACAACGAAATGCTGAAAATTCATCATACACCATAGAACCATCACCCGATTCTAACACAAGGTTCATACCTTAACATAACTCTGCTGCAATGTGTGACCCAATCCAAACGATGGTCCATAATATATACCTTGAGCCACCCCGCTCAAAATCAATAACCACAGAGAGGCAAATGACAAAAATGCCACACAAAACTTGAAAGAACATAACTATTACGCAATCGATCATGCAATACCCAAATATTCATCACGCTCAAATTCCGCTATAAAGCTCAAATAGAACTGCATCATCTGTGCACATAACCAATGAATCACAACTCCTTGTAGCATAAAGGAGTAACTCACAGATCATTTCAGAACACGAATAAGTTCAACATCAACCGAATGACACATCCCTCAACAATAGCAGTATGGAGCCAACCATTCCGGCTCGGTGTAGAATACACATCTTAATTGGGCCTACCAATGGAACCCCAAATAAACTTGGGTTACCCACAAATAGATAAAAATTCCTGTGAAAATCCATAAAAATTGAATCATAACACATTCTATCATTTGGTTAGCTTCGGCCACAACTTCACATTCCACAAACATGAAACAATCTGCTCATGAGAATTCCCAATCTCCAAATCCATAGAACACGTAAATCACCATATTTGATTCCATCTCCACCGCCCGAATGCCTAACACCTCTCTCATACACGATCATCCCACGAGAAATACTTTAAAAGTTCTTCCGTGCCACTTGAAAAAATTTGAATATCAATAGTCTATCAACCATGTGAGTACCGTAATACTAATTAAACATCCGTAAGTCAAAATACAAGGCGCCTTCTGAAATACACACCCTTCTCATACAACACCAAGTAGTAATCTTATTCATCTAGTCATTTGGAACCGCCCATGTTGTCTAAGAATTCATGACCATTCTACCCAAACTTCGTTACCTTCCTTCAAGACTGAACGACCACCTTGTACATGTAAATCTAACTTCCGCACAACACATAACATCTATCTTGCCATCATGTGAAAAGCACAAGAATCTCATTATCAACTCTGGTCACCAGTAAATTACATATCCGGTTAGTTAGAAACCTTCCTCTTACTTCCTTCCAGGAGGAAATCACAATACACAATACGTTTCCCACACCAGTAGAAAATATCCGGTTCAAACCATGGTAGAAACCATCAAAACATCTGTAGAGTCTCACCACATCATAATTACCCATATAAATACCACAACCGAAACACCCACTCTGAGAATACCTTATTTGACTCTAAGGCTATTTCATTCATCTTCCTGATACCAAACTATAAAATCCGTAATAATATTCAAAAATGCCACAAGTCTCTATACCATCCAACTTAAATATCAGATTTTAGCCGCAAACAAATCCGTCAAAAATTCTCAATTGTTACATATAAATCTTGAATCCATTAGAACTCTCTCGAGAATCATGCCCTTTGTTCAAATCCACATTACACCGCCCAAATGGGCCAAAAGACACGTGCCCCATTAGCACAACAGCTTTCAAAGAAGTAACTCTACTTTAATACTACCTATCAAATTCATATTCCGTGTGCACTACATCATTCAAAAATAACAACTCACTCATCCCACGATACACATTCTCATGGAACCATCCTTCTTCTTTACAAATAGAACCGGTGCACTCCAAGGTGACACACTAGGCCGAATAAACCCCTTATCAAGGAGTTCCTGAAGTTGTTCTTTCAATTTCTTCAACTCCGCCGGTTCCATACGATACGGTGGAATAGAAATGGGCTGAGTGCCCAGCACCAAATCAATACCAAAGTCAATATCCCTGTTAGGCGGCATGCCCGACAGGTCTGCAGGAAAGACATTCGGAAAATCACGTACCACCGGAACAGAATCAATGACAGGAGTCTCTGCACTAACATCCCTCACAAAAGCCAAATAAGATAGGCAACCCTTCTCAACCATGCGCTGAGCCTTCAAATATGAAATCACCCTACTTGGTACATAATCTACAGAACCGCTCCACTCAACCCTCGGAATTCCCGGCATAGCCAACGTCACCGTCTTAGTGTGACAATCTAGAACAGCATGACATGGAGATAACCAATCCATACCCAATATCACATCCAAGTCAACCATACTGAGCAACAATAGATCTACTCGGGTCTCCAGACCCCCAATAGTCACCACACATGACCGATAAACGCGGTCCACAATAATAGTATCGAGTAGATACATGTACAGATGAAACTAAGGACTCACGGGGCATATCCAGAAAATGGGCGAAATACGAGGAAACATATGAATAAGTGGAACCAGGGTCAAATAATACTGAGGCATCTCGGTGACAAACTGAGACAATACCTGTAATCACAGCATCTGAAGCAATAGCGTCTGATCTGGCAGGGAGAGCAAAGAAACGGGCCTGACCACCCCCTGATCTACCTCCCCCTCTAGGGCGACCCCTAGTTGACCGACCTCCACCCCGAGCTGACTGGGCGGATGGTGATGTAGCTGGTGCTGTAGTCGGAGGCTGACTCCTCTGTTGAGATAGACCTCCATGACGACGAGGACACTGCCCCCACATATGCCCAAGCTCCCCACACTCAAAATGACTCCCTGGTGCTGGCGGCGGAAACTGAAGGGAACCCCTAGCACCGAGATGACTGGTAGAAGAACCTAGCATGGAAGAGCTCTGAACAGGTAGAGCACGGGACGAACTCTGAACTGGAAGGGCACTAAGTGATAAGTGGCCCTGATGAGAACTGTGAGAACCATGGCCAGATGATGCACCCCGATGAAATGGCCAAGCTGACTGAGCCTGTCTAAAATGACGGCCTCTACCGTGCTGGAACTGACCCCCAAAAGGAGCACCGCTGAATCCACCCTGACCATGAGGCCTTTTGGCCTCCCGCTCAACCCTCTCCTGATCGCGAACCATCTCAATTTGCCGAGCAATGTCGACAACCTCATCAAAGGTAGCACCCGAAACCTGCACCCTGGTCATGAGCAACTATAGCTGATAAGTGAGGCCATCAATAAACCTCATGATCCTCTCTCTGTCCATGGGAACCAACCAGATAGCATGACGGGCCAACTCGGAGAACTGCATCTCATACAGCGTCACAGACATATCCCCCTGGCGAAGCCGCTCAAACTGTCTACGCAGCACCTCTCTACGAGATCGAGGCACGAACTTCTCTAAAAAGACCACGGAGAACTGCTGCCAAGTAAGGGGTGTTTCGCCAATAGGCCTACGCCTCTCGTAAGTCTCCCATCATCTGAGTGCAGCCCCAAAAAATTGAAAGGTAGTGAATGAGACCCCACAAGTATCCAAAATACCAGCAGTACGGAGTATCCTCTGACACCTGTCCAAAAAGTCCTGAGCATCCTCTATCTCTGTGCCACCGAAAGGTGGTGGATGAAGTCTCCCAAACCTCTCCAACTTGCGTTGATCATCCTCAAGCATAGAAGGAACCACATAATCCTGAGCAACAGCAACCGGCTTTGCTGGTAGTAGCTCTGGTGTCTGAAGTCTCTGAATAACCTGCTCGGGTGTGCGAGTGACGGGAGTCTGAGTGCCTCCTCTTGCCTAAGAAGTAGTTGCCGTCGTCGAAATAGAGACCTCCTGAGCAAGGCCAGTACATGCTGTCAGAATCTGAGCTAGGGCCTCCTGAAGGCGTGGAATCGCAATAGGCACAGGTGGTGCCTGAGCTGGTGCATCAATAACTGGAACTTGGTCCTGATCTGGGACAATCGGTGGATCTGTAGGTACTGCCCCAACTGTTGTACGGGCTGTACCTCTGCCCCTACCACGGCCTCTACCGCGGCCTCGGCCTCTCGCGGCCCTGGCTAGTGGTACTGGTAGCTGGACCTCCTAACCGGTAGCACGAGTCCTCACCATCTGTGAGAGAAGGAAACAATAGATGTTTAGTTACTAGAATCAACAGATTCGCACGACAAGAATTCAAGAATGTGGAGTTTCCTAAAGGTTCTGCAGCCTCCTGAAGATAAGTACAAACGTCTTTGTACCGATCCGCAAGACTCTACTAAACCCGCTCATGACTCGCGAGACCTATGTAACCTAGGCTCTGATACCAATTTGTCACGATCCAAAACTAACCCCTGTCATGATGGCGCCTATCGTGGAACTAGGCAAGCCGACTCATTTCCAAAACAAAACGATATTGTCATTTCAAAGATAATTTCAAGGTTATTTAACATAAAACCTCCATTTAAAGAGTTCAAATCAAAGAAAAACAGAAGTGCGGAAAAGAAAAGCCCGACATGGGGGTGTCACTAGTCATGAGCATATACTACAATCTGTCTAACAATATCAAGGCTAACTCAGCCCGAAAAATAGCTAAATACAACTAGAGAAAGATAAGAGAGAGAAGAGCAGGAGCTGCAATCGCCAAACAGCTACCTTGCTATCTCTAAGAAAATCTGCAACTAAAACACTCAATAACCGCTACCGTGTCCAGCTACACCTGGATCTGCACATAAGGTGAAGGGAGTAACGTGAGTATGCCAACTCAGTAAATAACAACAATAAATAAAGACTGAGCAGTAGTGATGAGCAATAAAGCATATAACGTTCATATCAGGAAATCTCAGTAAAATACCACATGCTCTTATAAAATTCAGGATTTGAATCAAACCTCTCATTTAAACCCAGTTCCAGTAAAAAAATCATTTAAAGACATTTAACATCACTCATATACAGCCCCTCAGGCAAAACATCACTCATATACAGCCCCTCGGGCAAACCTCACAGTCACTCATGCCACTTGGGCATACCTCACAATCACTCTTGCCACTCGGGCATACCTCACAATCACTCTTGCCACTCGGGCGTACCTCACAATCACTCTTGCCTCCCAGTCACTCAACACTCGGCACTCGCACTCAATAGGTACCTGCGCTCACTGGGGGTGTGTACAGACTCCGGAGGGGCTCCTTCAGCCCAAGCGCTATAATCTGCACGGACAACTCACGTGCGATAATAATAAAGTATGCTGCAGGCGGGCAGCCCCGATCCACACTCATCCTCACTAATCAGGCCCTCGGCCTCACTCAGTCATAAAGTATGCTGCAGGCAGGCATCCCCGATCCACACTTATCCTCACAAATCAGGCCACTCGGGCATTTCAATAAAACAGGGCATTCGGCCCAAAATATTTATATGCATCAAAATAGAGTCATAAAACTGAGTTATGCGGTAAACAAGTATAAACATTACTGAGTATAGATTTTCAATCGAAAACAGTGAGAGGATGGTAAGAAACAGCCGCTAAGGGTCCAACCTGCATTGGCGCAAGGCCCAAACATGGCATTCAGCCAAATTTACAGAAAATCTTTCTAAAACATATAAGTATCAATGGTTTCAACAAAGTATGCAACTTTACAGTTGCTACGGGGTGGACCAAGTCACAATTCCCCAACAGTGCACCCTTACACGCCCATCACCTAGCATGTGCGTCACTTCAAAATAGTAGAATGATACGAAATCCAGGGTTTCATACCCTCAGGACTAGATTTTCAATCGTTACTTACCTCAAAACGTGAAACTTTTTACTCTGCTATGCCTTTGCCTCGCAAATCAGCCTCTGAATGCCTCGAATCTAGTCACAAATAATTCGTTTCAGTCAGTAAAATTTATTGGAAGTAATTCCATAAGAAAATACTAATTTTTCATAAAACTCCGAAATTTAGCTCAAAAATCACTTGTGGGCCCTACGTTTCGGAACCCGACGAAAGTTACAAAATCCGAAATCCCATTCAACCACGAGTCTACCCATACCAATTTTACCAAAATCTGACCTCAACTCGACCCTCAAATCTACAAATCTTATTTCCAAATTTCTAAGTTCCAATCTCCGATTTACACCTCAAAATCATGTAATCTAGTCGGATTATTCGATGATAATTCAATATTATGGAGTAGAAATGATTATAAGGGACTTACCTCAAGTTTTCCTTCAAAATATATCAAAAATTACCTCTCCTCAAGCTCCAATTTGTAAAAAATGGCAAATGGGACGAAGTCCCTGTTTTTATGATTCTGCCAAGACATCCTCGGTTCTGCCTCGATCTTGGCCTTCGATCAAGGTCCTCGGTCCTGTCCTCGATCCTGTTCTCGATCCTGGCCCTCGATTATGTCTTTGACCCGGCCTTCGATCGTGACCCTTGACCCTGGGTTCGATCATGCCTTCGATCGTGGCCCTCGACTCTGGGCTCGATCATGGCTTCGATCGTGGCCCTCGACCCTAAGCTCAATCTGGGCTTCGATCGTGGCCCTCGACCCTGAGCTCGATCTGGGCTTCGATCATGGCCCTCGACCCTGAGCTCGATCTGGGCTCACATCTGGGCTCGATTTCTGGGCAAAAGCAATTTCCAACAAAAGGAAATTGCAGCAGCTGTTCTAGTTCAATTTTTGATCCGTTAACCATCCGAAACTCACCCGAGGCCCTCGGGACCTCAACCAAATATACCAACAAGTCCTAAAACATCATACGAACTTAGTCGAATCCTCAAATCACCTCAAACAACACTAAAACCATGAATTACGCCCCAATTCAAGCCTAATGAACTTTGAAATTTCTAATTTCTACAAACAACTCCGGAATCTATCAAATCACGTCCGATTGACCTCAAATTTTGCACACAAGTCCTAAATGACATAACAGACGTATTAAAATTTTCAGAATCAGATTCCGACCCGATATCAAAAAGTCAACCCCCTGGTCAAACTTCTCAAAAATAAAACTTTCGGCATTTCAAGCCTAATTCCTCTACGAACTTCCAAATAATATTCCGGATATGATCCTAAGCCCAAAATCACCATACGGAGCTATTGGAATCATCAAAATTCAAATCCGAGGTCGTTTACACATAGGTCCATATCCGGTCCACTTTTCTAACTTAAAATTTTCAATTATAAAACTAAGTATCTCATTTCACTCCGAGTTCCTTCCGGACTCGAACCAACTAACCCGATATAACATAATATAGTTGAATAACACAAAATGAAGTAGGAATGGGAAAAACGGGGTTATAACTCACGAAACGACCGGCCGGGTCGTTACAAATAAATACATAGTCTGTTTGAATAATACATAAACAGAGCTTTTATAAATCTAAGGCTACCATGAACAAGAGGCAGCCATAACAGGAACGCAGGTACATCTTCAAATCCCGCAACCATCGAGCAAAACAACAATAACATCCAACATCTACACGCAATGTGCAGAAGTGTAATATCAGTACAACCAACCCCATGAAATGAGTAAGTAACAAACCTAGCTTTCGGTTGAAAGTAGTGACGAGCTTCTACCAAGGTCGGGTCCAAAACCACTAGTCCACAACAGTCCATAACAACATAAAGCAAATAATACCAGAAGTAACTCAGAGATAAAATGCTCGGCCAAATCATGATTTCAAAAATAATAGTTCTTCCTTTCAAGTACATTAGTGAAAACCCAAATCGTTTGTCGAAGTTATTAAAAAATGAATATGTTTGAAAACAATAATTTTTCCCAAAATTATTTTCAATAATAAATGAGATGTTTCATTTTCCTTTGAGATAACTTGTGTAAAAACAAATGCATCACTATGCCCATCTCTTAAAATGTGTGAGAAATCATGAATGATGTGATGTTGTACATCATGAGAAAACTACATCTCTATGCCTGTATGTCATGTGTGCATACCAATAAGATGCAACTTAGTGATAAAATCATAAACAGCCCCTCGGGCTTACCTCACAATCACTCGTAAACAACCCCTCGGGCATACCTCACAATCACTCGTAAACAGACCCTCGGGCATACCTCACAATCACTCGTAAACAACCCCTCGGGCATGCCTCACCATCTCTCATGCCTCCCAGTCACTCAACACTCGGCACTCAGCACTTGGCACTCGGTACTTGCACTCAGTAGGTACCTACGCTCAGTAGGGGAGTGTACAGACTCCGGAGGGGCTCCTTCAGCCCAAGCGCTATAATCTGCACGGACAACTCATGTGTTGCATGGACAACTCACGTGCTATAATATTATATCAGAATCCGTATGGACAACTCACGTGCCATAATAAGCCAATAAGGCATGCTGCAGGTGGGCAGCCCCGATCCATATAATAGTAATAATATATATATAAAGCCAACATGGCCTGCTGCGGCGTCCATCCCGATCCCAAAAATATCCTCACAATCAGGCCCTCGGCCTCCCTCAGTCATCAATCTCTCCAGTCGCTCTCTCATGGGCTCACAATGTCATGAGAATAGCCCAAAAATGATGATATGATATATCAATGAACAACAACAGAGACTGAGATATGATATGCAATGAAATGAATATGAGTGAGTATGAATTTTCAATTTAAAAAAATAATTCACAGTAATATGACCTACGTGGGTCCCAATAATACTGGCACATAGCCTCAACATAATTTTTAATATGTTTTTCAGCTCAATTTCTTTAACACATAAAACTGCATGGAAAATATCAAGATTATTTAACTACAAAATTCCACATAAACAATTATGTCACAATTTCTATAGTGAACGCCCACACGCCCGTTACCTAGCATGTGCGTCACCTCCCAACGATTTACATAATACATATATTCAGGGTTCATACCCTCAGCTCCAAGATTAGAAGAGTTACTTATCTCAAACAAGCCAAATCCAATGTCGAGCAAGCTAAGCAATGCTCCAGAAATGCCATTCTGCGCGTATCAACATCCAAACGGCTCGAATTTAGTCACAATTAATTTGATTCAACTCACAAAAATTATACTCCCTCCGTTTCAATTTATGTGAACCTATTTTCTTTTTAGTCCGTGCCAAAAAGAATTACCTCTTTCCTTATTTGAAAACAATTTACCTTTATGCAATGATTTATAGCCACACAAAATATATGTACTTTATTTTACACCACAAGTTCAAAAGTCTTCTCTCTTTATTCAAACTCCGTGTCCAGTCAAATGGGTTCACATAAATTGAAACGGAGGGAGTAGGTATTAATTCCATATCAAAATACTAATATTTTCCAAAAATCCGAAATTACGCCCCAAAAATCACCCGTGGGGCCCACGTCTAAGAATCCGATAAAACTCACAAACTCCGAACCCCTATTCAACCACAAGTCCAACCATACCAAAATTACTCAAATCCAACCACAACTCGGCCTTCAAATCCTCAATTAAAGTCTATGAGGTTTTCTACTATTTTCATCCCAAAACACTAATTTGTTGATAAAAACAATAATAGATTCGTGTAATTTAACCAAAACCGAGTTAGAATCACTTACCCCAATCCATATGGTGAAAATCGCCTAAAATACTGCTTCAATCCGAGCTCTATAGCTCCAAATGTGTTAAAATGGCCGAACCTCATAATATATCTTCTGTCCAGGCATTTACTCTTCGCGATCGCGTAGCACAAAATTTTTCAGCTCCAAAATTGCTCTTCGTGATCGCGGAAAATGCTTCGTGATCGCGAAGAACAAACTCCCCAACACTTCCAGACAGCCTCTAGTATAATGGTCATAACCTTTTGTACAAAACTCCAAATTGTAAATGGTTTAACTTTCTAAAAACTAGGCACAAGGGCTATAACTTTTATTTGTTGTTCATCTCCCAATTCTTTATAGATTGCTATATATAAGCTTTCAAAGTCAGCCCTGTGCAACAGAAATTTCCAAACTCTTCCCAGACAACCTATAGTGTATCTACCATAACTATTTGTACACAACTCCAAATGAAAAATGGTTTACATTGATGAAAACTAGATATCAAGGGCTACAACTTTTATTTTTTGATCATCTCCAAATTCCTTATAGATTGCGATATATAAGCTTCCAAAGTCGAGTCAGTGCAGCAAGATTTTCCTCTACGCGATCGCGAAATGGCTTCCGCGATCGGGATTCACAGTGCCCAAACAGCAAAATTGCGCTTCGCGATCGCGACCATTTGTCTGCGATCGTGATGCATACCTCTGTGGCCATAAACCAGCAACTAAGAATGGCCTAGAAATGGTCTGAAACTACCATGAAACTCACCCGAGCCCCTGAGGACCTCAACCAGATATACCAACAAGTCCTAAAACATCATACGAACATAGTCGAAACCTCGAATCATATCAAACAACACTAAAACCACAAATCGCACCTCAATTCAAGCCTAATAAACTTTGAACTTTCAAATTATATATCTTGTGCCGAAATACATCAAATCAATCCGGAATGACTTCAAATTTTGCACACAAGTCATAAATGACATAACGAAGCTATTCCAATTTCCAGAATAGGATTCCTACCTCGATATCAAAAAGTTAACCCCCGGGTCAAACTTCCCAAAAATTTAACTTTCGGCATTTCAAGCCTAATTCCACTACGGACCTCCAAATAATTTTTCGGACACGCTCCTAAGTCCAAAATCACCATATGGAGCTATTGGAATCATCAGAATTAAATTTCGAGGTCGTTTACACATAAGTCAACATCCGGTCACTATTTTAACTTAAGCTTTAAACCTTGGAACTAAGTGTTCCAATTCATTCCAAAACCTCACTGGACCCGAACCAATTGCACCGGCAAGTCACACAACAACTGTAAATCCTAATTTGAACAGTAAATGGGGAAACGGGGTTGTAATACTCAAAATGACCGGTCGGGTCGTTATATTCTCCCCCACTTAAACATACGTTCGTCCTCGAACGTGCCTAGAGTTGTTTCCAAGCCATCAAATCATTGTTCCATCTTACCACACACGTACTCGGGGGTGAACCCACGTCACCCTATTCCATATGAGCTTGACAACACAATACAACTGAAATCATTGATTTAACTTTAGCCCATAAACCTTAGAATTTAATTTCCAACCTTTAGAATTTCTTTCAAGACACGAATCTTACATTTACACCCTGTATGAGTTTGAACAAGATGTATCATGCCATAACCATAACCATAACTATGGACATAATCACCTAACATATTACACAACTCGCATGCTCATAACACCATTCCTGACCACAGTGATTACTCCAAAACCAACCAAATACTAGTATTAAACCCATATCGAACCAAACCTCATCCCAAAACCTTCGTACACTGTTGATAATAAAGAAACATGCGAAATTTCATGACCACTTACCAGATCAACAAGTCACGGAGTTCTCTCGCCCCAACCAGAACCATAATCACATTCTGAGCCGATTCTCAATATTATACTCCCGAATATACCGAAATCAAACCTGATACTACCCATTCTAGGTCCAATGACCTTATATTACTAAACACAATTGTTCCATAGACATGCCGCACCAATATAACATCAGAGCCACAACCCGTGTTATCCGTGCACCAATACGCAACAATTCAAATTTACCCAGTCATGGAAAATGACTCAAATGAGAGAACTGCCCCGCCAGATTAACAAGTACCGCCACAACGAATGGCTGAAAATTCATCATACACCGTAGAACCATCACCCGATTCTAACACAAGGTTCATACCTTAACATAACTCCACTACAATGCGTGACCCAATCCAAACGCTGGTCCATAATATATACCTTGAGCCACCCCGCTCAAAATCAATAACCACAGAGAAGCAAATGACAAAAATGCCACACAAAACTTGAAAGAACATAACCATTACGCAATCGATCATGCAATACCCAAATATTCATCACGCTCAAATTCCGCTATAAAGCTCAAATAGAACTGCAGCATTTGTGCACAAAACCAATGAATCACAACTCCTTGTAGCATAAAGGAGTAGCTCACAGATCATTTTAGAACACGAATAAGTTCAACATCAACCAAATGACACATCCCTCAACAATAGCAGTATGGAGCCAACCATTCCGGCTCGGTGTAGAATACACATCTTAATTGGGCCTACCAATGGATCCCCAAATCAACTTGGGTTACACACAAATAGATAAAAATCCCTCTAAAAATCCACCAAACTGAATCATAACACATTCTATCATTTGGTTAGCTTCGGCCACAACTTCACAGTCCACAACCATGAAACAATATGCTCCTGAAAACTCCCAATCTCCAAATCCATAGAACACGCAAATCACCATATTTGATTCCATCTCCACTGCCCGAATGCCTAACACCTCTCTCATACACGATCGTCCCAGGAGAAATACTTTAAAAGTTCTTCCGTGCCACTTGGAAAAATTTGAATATTAGCAGTCTATCAACAATGTGAGTACCGTAATACTAATTAAACACCCGTAAGTCAAAATACAATGCGCCTTCTGAAATACGCACCCTTCTCATACAACACCAAGTAGTAATCGCATTCATCTAGTCATTTGGAACCGCCCATGTTGTCTAAGAATTCATAACCATTTTGCCCAAACTTCGTTACCTTCCTTCAAGACTGAACTGCCACCTTGTACATGTAAATCTAACTTTCGCACAACACATAACATCTATCTTGCCATCATGTGAAAAGCACAAGAATCTCATTATCAACTCTGGTCACCAGCAAATTACATATCCGGTTAGTTAGAAACCTTCCTCTTACTTCCTTCCAGGAGGAAATCACAATAAACAATACGTTTCCCACACCAATAGAAAATATCCGGTTCAAACCATGGTAGAAACTATCAAAACATCTGTAGAGTCTCACCACATCATAATTACCCATATAAATACCACAACCGAAACACCCACTCTGAGAATACCTTATTTGAGTCTAAGGCAGTTTCATTCACCTTCCTGATACCAAAATATAAAATCTATAATAATATACAAAAATGCCACAAGTCTCGTCACCATCCAACTTAAATCTCAGATTTTAGCCGCAAACAAATCCGCCAAAAATTCTCAATTATTACATATAAATCTCGAATCCATTAGAACTCTCTCGAGAATTGCCCCCTTTGTTCAAATCCACATTACACTGCCCAAATGGGCCAAAAGACACGTGCCCTATTAGCACAACTTTCAAAGAAGTAACTCTACTTTAGTACTACCTATCAAATTCATACTCTGTGCGTACTATATCATTCACAAATAACAACTCACTCATCCCACGATTTTCATATACTCATAAGTGCAATATAACCCATATCCAGGAATTTCCTTATTAGAGTCATCCTCAATCTCAACTTCTGTAAGTCATAACTAACCCACCAGTATGCCTCAGCCCAAAACTAAACCATTACATATAACCATAAAATTGAATTATCAATAGCAGGCTCCCCCACTTGGCTCAAAGCCATAGATTAAAATATTCCATAACTCACAATACCAATACTATATTACTGCCATAATGCCACAGTCAGTTCAACGAAACTTCTTCTCAAACTCGTGCAACGCTAACCATAAAAATACCTCAAATCAGCCGCTAAGCTCGCAATCATTCTCTTGACACTCAAGTCAACTTTTTTAGCCAGATTCAAATTCAAATCTTCACACATACGCCCTATTGGCAAAAAAAAAACTCTCCACTCACATATGAGAAACATACCTACGTAGATTACTCTCCAGGAGATAACCCACCTCCTTAGCCTCAAATTGGAATCTTGTTATATCATTTCACAGTCACAATTACTATGCAATCACTTAGTCTATCTGAGTCCAAACACATTAACCAGACATGAGAATTTAATTTGTCCTAAAATTTAACAATGTAAAAGATCCTTCAAAATATTCATACTCGAGACTATACGTCACATCAAAACGAAAATCAAGCACCCAATGGCCTTACCTTTGTCACGTCCCGAACCTAGGAGCGAGACAAGCACCCGGTGCCTCACCTAACCTGGCATACCAAATTGCGACGAAGGGACTCTGAACACATAATGTCATACTTTGGCCATGGGGCCACCTTGTAAGACAATTTGCGAAGCAAAATATAAAACTGAATGGAAACTAGCGCTAACTAAACATCAATATAAAGCTAGGCTGAAAAGGCCGTCATAGCTACTACAGCTGACAAACCACCAAATTATACATACCAGGCCTACAAACCCAACATACTGCACTAACCAACAGGATATGTCTACAAGCCTCTACTGATAGATGTACTATGATCGGAACAGGGCCCCGACCTACCCATAACATATATACAGATATACATAAGATGTACACAACACTCTAGACCTGGCAACTCCAAAAGGCGTGGAGCTTACCGATCAGGCTGAACTCGGGAAACACCTACTGAGGAGATCTACTCGTCTGTCTATCTGAACCTGCATGCATGAAATGCAGCGTCCCCGGAAAAGGGACGTCAGTACGAAATAATGTACCGAGTATGTAAGGCAATAACATAACTGAAAATCGAAACTGAACTGATAATATAATAACTGGAAGTAACTGGGAGTCAGAGATGATCTGGAGATATACTTACCTGCTGATACTGACTCAACTCCTTCAATATAGTAAGTAAAATAATTGTACGGCCTTATAAGGCTCGGTATATATAACTGCTCTGCCATAGTAGGCTCGCTCATAGGCGCTCGGCCATACTAGGCTATGTATCTCGACCATGCTGGGCTCGCTCATAGGCACTCGGCCACAGTAGGCTCGGTATATAACTTTCCATCTGATCAGAGGTTGCCCAATAGGGGCCTGCCCATCGATTATAGCTCGATGGTAATGAAAATACTGTAATACTGTATATATAGGCTTGCTGCTCTCTTGACTGGAAGAAGACAATACTAAAATTGAATATAGAGTCTCGATAAGGAATAATATTGTAACTTATGAGACTAGAATAGTGTGAATAAATTCATGAATATGAACTTCTCTTTTGTCTCATTACTAACACATGTAGCTACGAGATCATGCCAAAATGAAGGAAGGCTTAGCCTTAACATACCTTATCACAATCTTCCCAATCACCAAGTTGAACTCACCTCTTTGCAACTTAATCTACAAGAATGATAATAATACTATCGTTAAGTTACGAAAGGTACAACTATCGCACAACGAACGACAAACTTATTTTGTATTAAAACGGGCAGCATCTCCCCTATATTAATTACTTCCTCCAAATTCAAGATAACACCAACAATACAAGAACAGAACAATAACAACATATATACATCATTTTCCAGCCCTATATACACCATCAAATACTACCAAGCAGCCCAACACACCCCAATCTCTTCGTACACAAAACGACCACCGTAGTAGTGTCAAACGACCCGAAAATGTTATGACGAACGACCAGCCAACCACCCTACATTTATATGGTGTTTATAAATCCACTTCCTCCTCCAAAACTCCACAAAATAGTAGTAAAACACACATCCCAACAGCAACACAAAACAGTCCGCTACAAGTGAATAACTCGAACTCACGGCTTCCGATCACCGTCCCGTGAGTTCTTACAAGTATAGAACGACTTACCATGAATTTACAGAAGAAAAATTGGATGAAAGAGAGCAGTAAACTCACCTTATTTGTTGGATAACTCAGCTCTTATCTTGGTTCTTCAAACTCTAGGTTTTACCTCCAATTAGAACTTGAAAGGGAGAGAAAATCAATTTGGGTTTGTGGGAAATTTTTGGGAGGATTCTTTGCAGAGCTTATGTCTGGTTATTATGCTATATTTTAAGTCTAATATATGAAGAAAATAGGCCCTTCAAAGGCCTCTTTGGACGACCCGAAATGGCCCATTTTTGGGCTTTCATTTAAGCAAGTAGGTGACACACCTACTTGTCACCTAGCAGCTTGCGCAGTATCGCACAAATGCCCATATCTTTCTACTCCAATTTCGTATTGACAAACGGTTTAATGCGTTGGAAAATAGACTCATAGATATTTAATTTTATGGGTGGAACACCCCATAACTCTAAGTATATTGGGATAAAATCGCAGTTACATTTGACCCAAAATTTCAGTAAAACTTATGAGTGTAACTTGTGATGACTTTCATCGACTTTTGTTCCACAACTCGCTTGACATTAAAACATAACACACGGATGTCATACGACTAATATAAATCATAACATAATCTCCTTATCATGTTAATCACCCTAGTCTCACCCCAAAGGTACATGTTATAACATTCCCAACTTGTCGACTTTCGACGAAACATTGTTTTATTTAATTTCTTTAGCTTCTGAACTGTCCAACCCTCTTTGTACTTGTTGTTCATGATCTTCAATATTTGTAACCTCAGAGGTAACATGATTAACTTACTTTATATACTTTTAAAAATTATCTCATTTTTGGTCCTACATTAGTTTGCTTACGACGCATTTTTACGTACGAAAATATAGGGTGTAACATCACTCCCCCCTTGGGAACATTCGTCCTCGAATGTTTACTCTTAGAGACTTTGGAAAATTTTGCCAAAGTATCCTTCGTACACTAGGTTAAAACCAACCTGCACATAGCCAGAAACATACTATGCATGCCACATATGGCCAATCTTTATAAATAGCAGCAATTTGCCTCACCGACCGTAAATCATAAATATTGAAAGTGAAAAATAAAAGCTTACCTGATGACCTGCTAGCCTACATAGAGCTATGTTGTAGCGTCCCATCTCGAACCATATCTTCAGTTTGAAATAGGTGGGGGTATTTGGACTTCATTTCTTCCTCCGATTCACACGTCATCTCTTCTACATTCTTGCTCCTCCATAAAACCTTTACGGAAGCTACCTCCTTATTTCGTAGATTGCGGATTTGTCGGTCAAGGATGGCAACTGGAATTTCCTCGTATGACAAGTCCTCTGTAATCTGTACATCATCCGTGGGCACCACTGGGGTAGGATCGCCAATGCACTTCCGTAGCATAGATACGTGAAAAACCGGATGGACAAACTCCAATTCTGAGGGCAACTCTAACTCATAAGCTACTTGGCCCACTCTCCGAATGATCCTATAAGGCCCAATATACCGTGGGCTAATCTTGCCTTTCTTGCCAAACCTCATCACGCCCTTCATAGGTGATACCTTTAAGAATACCCAGTCATTAATCCTGAACTCTAAGTCTCATCGCCGCATGTCAGAATATGACTTCTGACGACTCTGAGCTGTCAACAGTCGCTCCCGGATAAGCTTTACTTTCTCTATGGCCTGTTGAGCCAGGTCTGGCCCATATAACCCAGATTCCTCAACATCAAACCACCCTATAGGAGATCTGCACTTACGCCCAAACAAAGCCTCGTACGGAGCCATCTGAATACTGGAGTGGTAACTGTTATTATATGCAAACTCGACAAGAGGTAGATGTTCATCCCAACTTCTTTTAAAATCCAACACACATACTCGTAACATATCCTCGAGCGTCTGAATTGTGCGCTCGGCTTGTCCATCAGTCTGTGGATGAAAAGCTGTGCTGAGATTCACCTGAGTCCCTAGACCTCTCTGAAATGACCTCCAAAAATGTGCTGTAAACTGAGCCCCACGGTCAGATATAATAGAAACTGGTACTCCGTGTAGCCGCACTATCTCCTTAATATATAACTTTGCATAATCTTCTGCTGTATATGTAGATCTGACCGGTTGGAAGTGAGCTGATTTCGTGAGCCTATCGACTATCACCCATATGGAATCGAACTTACGATTAGAACGAGGTAAACCCGTGATAAAGTCCATGTTTATCGCCTCCCATTTCCATGTCGGGATCTCTATAGTCTGCATTAGCCCTCCAGGCTTCTGGTGCTCTATCTTCACTTGCTGGCAACTAGTACATTGGGCGACAAACTCAGCAATGTTCTTCTTCATATCATTCCACCAGTACACATCCTTAATGTCATGATACATCTTCGTCGACCCAGGATGGATGGAATACCATGAATAATGTGCCTCTGACATAATCCTGTCTCGTAGCCCTGCTACATCTGGAACACACAAACGACCCCTATATCTGAGAACCCCATCTCCATTTAGCTCTAACAGTGGTTTCTTCTGCTGCGGAATTCGCTCTCTCAGCTCGACCAACTCTGGGTCCTCATACTGCCTTTCCTTAACTTCCGCTATGAGGGATGATTTTGTAGTGTTTTGGAGTACAACTCCACCATCCTCAGAATCTACTAACCAAACCCCCAACGAAGACAATTGATGAATCTCTCTAGCTAATTGTCTTTTCTCGGGATCTACATGTGCTAAGCTACCCATAGATCGGCGACTTAATGCATCTGCTACAACATTAGCTTTCCCTGGATGGTAGAGAATGTTAACATCGTAATCTTTCAATAACTCAAGCCATCGCCTCTGTCGCAAATTCAACTCTTTCTGCTTGAAGATATATTGCAGGCTTTTATGATCAGTAAATACATCAACATGAACACCATATAAATAATGCCGCCATATCTTAAGTGCATGGACAACCGCAGCTAACTCGAGGTCGTGGGTCGGATAATTCCTCTCGTGCTTCCTCAACTGCCTTGAAGCATACGCAATTACCTTCCCATGTTGCATCAGGACACATCCTAACCCGACACCTGATGCATCACAATACACGGCATAACCCTCTAGACCCTCTGGAAGTGTTAGAACTGGAGCCGAGGTCAACCTGTTCTTAAGCTCTTGGAAACTCCGCTCACAAGCCTCTGTCCATTGAAACTTAGTTTCTTTCTATGTCAACTTCGTCAATGGTGCCGAAAGGGAAGAAAAACCCTCTACGAACCTCCGATAGTATCCTGCTAAGCCTAGAAAGCTACGAACCTCTGTCGGAGTGGTAGGTCTAGGCCAATATTTCACGGCCTCAATCTTCTGAGTGTCCACATCTGATACAATATGCCCCAAGAATGCTACAGACTTCAACCAGAACTCACATTTAGAAAACTTAGCATACAACTTACGATCACGGAGGGTTTGGAGTACCGCTCGTAGGTGGTCCGCATGCTCATCCTCTGAACGGGAATAAACCAGAATATCATCAATAAATACTATCACGAACAGATCTAAAAATGGCCGGAATAGGCTATTCATCAAGTCCATAAATACAGCGGGTGCATTAGTCAACCCGAAGGACATGACAAGGAACTCGAAGTGGCCATATCGGGTCCTGAAGGCTATCTTCGGAATATCTTTTTCCCGAACTCTGACCTGGTGGTACCCCGACCTCAAATCTATCTTTGAAAAGCATCTAGCCCCCTGCAACTGATCAAACAAGTCATCGATCCTTGGAAGTGGATACTTATTCTTAATAGTTACCTTGTTCAGCTGCCTATAATCGATACACATCCTCAGCGAGCCGTCTTTCTTCCGCACAAATAGTACTGGTGCACCCCAAGGTGAGGTACTGGGCCTGATGTAACCTTTCTCCAGCAAATCTTTTAACTGCTCCTTCAACTCCTTCAATTCGCCAGGTGCCATTCTATACGGAGGGACGGATATTGGTTGAGTTCCTGGAAGCAAATAGATGCTAAAATCAATCTCTCGCTCTGGAGGAATACCTGGAAGCTCATCTGGAAACACATCTGCATACTCTTTGACTACGGGAATAGACTGAAGTGTAGGTATCTCAGCATCTACATCTCTAACTCGCACAATATGATAAATGCACCCTTTTGCAATCATTTTCCTCGCCTTCAGATAGGAAATAAACCTACCTCTGGGTGTTGGTGTATTACCTACCCATTCAAGGACTGGCTCACCCGGAAAATGAAATCTGGCTGCCTTTGCTCGGCAATCAACTGTGGCATAGCAAGCTGCCAACCAGTCCATGCCCATGATAGCATCAAAATCCATCATCTCTAGCTCAACTAGGTCAGCTGAGGTCTGACAACTACAAATTGTCACCGTACAACCTCGGTAAACCCGTCTAGCAATAATCGATTCTCCGACCGGTGTAGATACCGCAAAAGGATCACTTAGTATTTCAGGCACTATACCAAACTTCCTCGCGATAAATGGGGTAATATACGATAAAGTAGATCCTGGGTCTATCAAAGTATAAGCATCGTGAGAGCAAATGGTTAATATACCTGTCACAACGTCTGGGGAAGACTCCTGGTCTTGTCGACCCGCTAAAGCATAGATACGGTTCTGATTACCACCTGAACTGGAACCTCTACCTCTACCTCGACCTCTACCAGCCGAAGACTGAGACTCGCGCCTTGAAGGATGCACGGACATAGATGATCCTGTTGCTGAACTCGCTGGTTGTGCCATTCCCCCAGAATCTCTATTTGGGCAATCTCGCATCATATGCCCCGGACGCCCACATGTATAACAAGCATCAGAACCTGCTCGGCATTGGCCCAAGTGTCCTCTACCACAGATGTCACACCGTGGAGGAAATGACCATGTCTGCGCAGATCCTCGCTGTCGCTGCAAACCCGATGCCCGTGAGCTCTCACCTGGTCCTGACTGATTATAGCGGTCATACCTGTAACCCTGTAACTGAGGTGGCGGAGGCCTAGGTGGCCGTCCGAAGTACTGGGTCCTATAACTACCCTGATATTGCTCCTGAGACCTGGGAAATCTCATCTTCTTATGTTGCCCTTGCTCAGCCCTTTCTGTACCCTGCTGCCGATGCCTACCCTTTTCTATATTCTGGGCGAATGCCTGAATCCGGGAGATATCCATACTATCCTGCAATGTAGCGGTGGCACATGCCTCGGTTAACTCTGGGGCTAACCCTGCTATAAACCTGTGAATCATGTCCCGCATAGTAGCAACTATAGATGGTGCATATCTGGCCAATGAGTCAAAATGGAGGCTATACTCTCGAACACTCATATTACCCTGCTTGAGGGCTAGAAACTGATCAACTCGAGCCTGTCGGATCTCCCGTGGTAAGTACTGGTCAAGGAAGGCATCTGAAAAATTCCCCCAAATAGCTGGAGGTGCATCACGTCCCCTGGACCTCTCCCATCCCTCATACCAAAGGATGGCTATATCTCGGAGTCGAAAAGCTGCTAGCTCAACTGCCTCTTTCTCCGTGGCATGGATAACACGAAAGATCCTGTGAAGCTGATCTATGAAATCCTGTGGGTCCTCTCTCTGATCTGTCCCCGTGAACTCTGGGGGACTCAAAGCAATAAACTCTCGGACCCTTGAACTCCCAGACCCCTCAGACGTTCCTGCACTAGCTGATGCCCTAGCCTGTTGCTGGGTAGCTACCAACTGTGTCAACAAATGCACCGCACTCCTTAAGTCCCGATCTAATGGAAGTAGAGGGGGAACTGGATGTGCGGTTTCCCTAGGAATCTCCGTAGTTGGTGGAGGAGCCGGTAATGGCTAAGTAGGGGTCTCACCTTGAGCCTCAGACTGGGCCCCATCTACTGGGGGTACCCTGCTGGTCCCCTCACCTACTGCTGTATCTCTCCTCTGGCTAGCCGTAGTCTTCCTAGTCACCGTCATCTGTGCATGCAAACACCAACACATAAGTTTAATTCAAATTTCCTATAACTCAGTTCTATAGCATGATTTAGATTTCAAAGAAGGGTAACCAACTCCTAAATGCCCTGTAGTGCCCTGCTTATATAATGTGGTGCACAACACATCTATAAACAAGACTCTACTAGACACGGCTTGTAGACTCCCTAGGACAGAACTGCTCGGATACCAAGTTTGTCATGCCCCGAACCTAGGAGCGAGAAAAGCACCCGGTGCCTCACCTAACCTGGCGTACCAAATTGCGACGAAGGAATTCTGAACACATAATGTCATACTTTGGCCATGGGGCCACCTTGTAAGACAATTTGCGAAGCAAAATATAAAACTGAATGGAAACTAGCGCTAACTAAACATCAATATAAAGCTAGGCTGAAAAGGCCGTCATAGCTACTACAGCTGACAAACCACCAAATTATATATACCAGGCCTACAAACCCAACATACTGCACTAACCAACAGGATATGTCTACAAGCCTCTACTGATAGATGTACTATGATCGGAACAGGGCCCCGACCTACCCATAACATATATACAGATATACATAAGATGTACACAACACTCTAGACCTGGCAACTCCGAAAGGCGTGGAGCTTACCGATCAGGCTGAACTCGGGAAACACCTACTGAGGAGATCTACTCGTCTGTCTATCTGAACCTGCATGCATGAAATGCAGCATCCCCGGAAAAGGGACGTCAGTACGAAATAATGTACCGAATATGTAAGGTAATAACATAACTGAAAATCGAAACTGAACTGATAATATAATAACTTGAAGTAACTGGGAGTCAAAGATGATCTGGAGATATACTTACCTGCTGATACTGACTCAACTCCTTCAATATAGTAAGTAAAATAATTGTACGGCCTTATAAGGCTCGGTATATATAACTGCTCTGCCATAGTAGGCTCGCTCATAGGCGCCCGGCCATACTAGGCTATGTATCTCGACCATGCTGGGCTCGCTCATAGGCGCTCGGCCACAGTAGGCTCGGTATATAACTTTCCATCTGATCAGAGGTTGCCCAAAAGGGGCCTGCCCATCGAATATAGCTCGATGGTAATGAAAATACTGTAATACTGTATATATAGGCTTGCTGCTCTCTTGATTGGAAGAAGACAATACTAAAATTGAATATAGAGTCTCGATAAGGAATAATATTGTAACTTATGAGACTAGAATAGTGTGAATAAATTCATGAATATGAACTTCTCCTTTTGTCTCATTACTAACACATGTAGCTACGAGATCATGCCAAAATGAAGGAAGGCTTAGCCTTAACATACCTTATCACAATCTTCCCAATCACCAAGTTGAACTCACCTCTTTGCACCTTAATCTACAAGAATGATAATAATACTATCGTTAAGTTACGAAAGGTACAACTATCGCACAACGAACGACAAACTTATTTTGTATTAAAACGGGCAGCATCTCCCCTATAATAATTACTTCCTCCAAATTCAAGATAACACCAACAATACAAGAACAGAACAATAACAACATATATACATCATTTTCCAGCCCTATATACACCATCAAATACTACCAAATAGCCCAACACACCCCAATCTCTTCGTACACAAAACAACCACCGTAGTAGTGTCAAACGACCCAAAAATGTTATGACGAACGACCAGCCAACCACCCTACATTTATATGGTGTTTATAAACCCCCTTCCTCCTCCAAAACTCCACAAAATAGTAGTAAAACACGCAGCCCAACAGCAACACAAAACAGTCCGCTACAAGTGAATAACTCGAACTCACGGCTTCCGATCACCGTCCCGTGAGTTCTTACAAGTATAGAACGACTTACCATGAATTTACAGAAGAAAAATTTGATGAAAGAGAGCAGTAAACTCATCTTATTTTTTGGATAACTCAGCTCTTATCTTGGTTCTTCAAACTCTAGGTTTTACCTCCAATTAGAACTTGAAAGGGAGAGAAAATCAATTAGGGTTTGTGGAAAATTTTTGGGAGGATTCTTTGCAGAGCTTATATCTGGTTGTTATGCTATATTTTAAGTCTAACATATGAAGAAAATAGGCCCTTAAAAGGCCTCTTTGGATGACCCGAAATGGCCCATTTTTGGGCTTTCATTTAAGCAAGTAGGTGACACACCTACTTGTCACCTAGTAGCTTGCGCAGTATCGCACAAATGCCCATATCTTTCTACTCCAATGTCGTATTGACAAACGGTTTAATGCGTTGGAAAATAGACTCATAGATCTTTAATTTGATGGGTGGAACACCCCATAACTCTAAGTATATTGGGAGAAAATCGCAGTTACATTTGACCCAAAATTTCAGTAAAACTTATGAGTGTAACTTGTGATGACTTTCATCGACTTTTGTTCCACAACTCGCTTGACATTAAAACATAACACACGGATGTCATACGACTAATATAAATCATAACATAATCTCCTTATCATGTTAATCACCCTAGTCTCACCCCAAAGGTACATGTTATAACATTCCCAACTTGTCGACTTTCGACGAAACATTATTTTATTTAATTGCTTTAGCTTCTGAACTGTCCAACCCTCTTTGTACTTGTTGTTCATGATCTTCAATATTTGTAACCTCAGAGGTAACATGATTAACTTACTTTATATACTTTTAAAAATTATCTCATTTTTGGTCCTACATTAGTTTGCTTACGACGCATTTTTACGTATGAAAATATAGGGTGTTACAACCTTACATTTTACGGAAACACTTCTCAGCACATTCAATGCCTCTTAACACATCCCGCAGTTACATCGTACTCATCACAAGTCCATTCCACCGCTCATCGATCCACAAATTCCACATGTAGGGACATTACCGGACATATGAGTCCAAATGTACAAGTTATAACTGAAGCTACAGAGCTTAAACTGTGGTCTAACCATAGCCTCAAGTCCTCCAGACTGGCCCATCACCAAAACATAGAATACACATCTCGCACATCATCCCTGAAATCACAAGCCAGCGATACACAGCTGATACCGAACGCTCATGTGCGCATACGAATGCGTGAAAGGAATTCAAAGAGTTATATTTCAAGCTGAATCAATTCCGCACAATAAAGAAAGAAAGATGGGAAATTATCCTAAATGCCCTGTAGCCTCTCGAAGATAAGTATGGACGTCATCATACCAATCCGCAAGACTCTACTAGACACTTGCTCATGATTTGTAGAACCTATGAACCTAGAGCTCTGATACCACCTTGTCACGACCCAAAATCCAACTAGTCGTGATGGCACCTAACCCAACCCGCTAGGTAAGCCAACTTTCAATTATCCAATTCCAATAATAATTATTAAAGCAATTTAAGTGAATAAAGATCTTAATCTTATACATCCCCCAAGAACTGGTAGTACAAATTATGAGCTTCTAAGAATAGAGTATAGAAAGAGGAAATGAAATAAATACATAGTCTGTTTGAATAATATATAAACAGAGCTTTTACAAATCTAAGGCTACCATGAATAAGAGGCAGCCATAACAGGAACGCAGGTACATCTTCAAATCCCGTAACCATCGAGCACAGCAACAACAACAGCCAACATCTACACGCAATGTGCAGAAGTATAGTATCAGTACAACCAACCCCATAAAATGAGTAAGTAACAAACCTAGCCTTCGGTTGAAAGTAGTGACGAGCTTCTACCAAGGTCGGGTCCAAAACCACTAGTCCGCAATAGTCCGTAACAACATAAAGCAAATAATACCAGAATTAACTCAGAGATAAAATGCTCAGCCAAATCATGATTTCAAAAATAATAGTTCTTCCTTTCAAGTACATCAGTGAAAACCCTAATCATTTGCCAAAGTTGTTAAAAAAATGAATATGTTTGAAAATAATAATTTTTACCAAAAATCCTTTCAATAATAAATGAGATGTTTCATTTTCCTTCCAGATAACCTGTGTAAAAACAAATGCATCACTATGCCCATCTCTCAAAATGTGTGAGAAATCATGAATGATGTGATGTTGTATAGCATGAGAAAGCTACATCTCTATGCATGTATATCATGTGTGCATGCCAATGCGATGCAACTCAGTGATAAAATCATAAACAGCCCCTCAGGCTTACCTTACAATCACTCGTAAACATCCCCTCGGGCATACTGTAACGACCCGACCGGTCGTTTTGACTATTGCAATTCCGTTCCCCAACTGCTCAAATTGTGAATTACAGTTGTTATTTGGCTTGCCGGGGTAATTGGTTTGTGTTCGGTGAGGTTTTGAAATGATTTACAGCGGTTAGTTCCAAGGTTTAGAATTTAAGTTGAAAAGGTTGACCGGATGTTAACTTATATGTAACGACCCCAGAGAAATTTTGCTAATGAAATTAAAGTTTGGTGGTGCCGAGGTAGATCAATTAATAGCAAGGTAATTTATTATTTGAAAGCCCAACGTATGGTTGGGAATGGGTGTTTGTCATACTTGGCTTTTGTGAGAGATGTTGATGCAGATACTCCTACTATTGATTCAGTACTGGTAGTGAGAGACTTTCCTGATGTATTTCCTACAAACCTGCCGGGTATGCCGCCCGACAGGGATATTGATTTCGATATTGACTTGGTGCAGGGCACTCAACCCATTTCTATTCCTCCGTATCGTATGGCACTAACTAAGTTAAAAGAACTGAAAGAGCAACTTCAGGAACTCCTTGAAAAGGGGTTTATTAGGCCTAGTGTGTCACCTTGGGGTGCACCGGTTCTGTTTGTGAAAAAGAAAGATGGTACTATGCGGATGTGCATCGATTATAGGCAGTTGAACAAAGTTACAATCAAAAATAAATATCCCTTGTCACGTATTGATGATTTATTTGACCAGCTTCAGGGAGCGAGGGTGTTCTCCAAAATTGATTTGAGGTCTGGGTATCACCAATTGAAGATTCGGGATTCGGATATTCTGAAGACGGCATTCTGAACTCGTTATGGCCCATATGAATTTCTTGTGATAGTCTTTTGGGCTAACTAATGCCCCAACAGCATTTATGCATTTGATAAATAGTGTATTCCAGCCGTATCTTGACTCATTTGTCGTGGTATTTATTGATGATATCCTGGTATACTCACGTAGCCATGAGGAGCATGCACATCACTTGGGTATTGTATTGCAGAGGTTGAGAGAGGAGAAGCTTTATGCCAAATTCTTTAAGTGTGTGTTCTGGCTTAGTTCGGTGAAATTCTTGGGATATATAGTGTCCAGTGAAGTAATTAAGGTGGATCCGAAGAAAATAGAGGCAGTTCAGAATTGGCCCAGACCATCTTCAGTTATTGAGATTCGGAGTTTTCTCGGCTTGGTCAGTTATTATCATCATTTCGTAGAGGGTTTCTCGTCTATTACATCACCTATGACTAAATTAACCCAGAAAGGTGCTCCGTTCAGGTGGCCGGATGAATGTGAAGAAAGCTTTCAAAAGCTCAAGACAGCTTTGACTACAACTCCAGTATGTGTATTGCCTATAGGTTCAGGGTCGTATACTGTATATTGTGATGCATCACGTATTGGTCTCGGCGCAGTACTTATGCAAGACAGTAGGGTGGTTGCCTATATGTCCAGACAGTTAAAGGTACATGACAAGAATTATCCAATCCATGATCTTGAGTTAGCAGTTATTGTTCATGCCTTAAAAATCTGGCAGCATTATTTGTATGGTGTCCAGTGTGAGGTATATACAGATCATCGGAGTCTACAACATTTAATTAAACATAAGTATCTTAATTTGCGGCAGCGAAGATGGTTAGAGTTGCTTAAGTATTATGACATTACCATTCTCTACCACCCCGAAAAGGCCAATGTAGTGGCTGATGCCTTGAGTCGTAAGGCAGAAAGTTTGGGCAACTTAGCATATTTAGCGGTAGCAGAGAGGCCTTCAGCATTGGATGTTCAGGCCTTGGCCAACCAGTTTGTTAGATTGGATATTTCCGAGCCGAATCGAGTTTTGGCTTGTGTGGTTTCTTGGTCTTCTTTATATGATCGCATCAGAGAGTGCCAGTATGATGATCCTCATCTTCTTGTCCTTAAGGACACGGTTCAGCACGGCGATGCCAAGAAAGTCACTATTGGAGATGAGGGTGTATTACGTATGTAGGGTAGGCTATGTGTGCCTAATGTAGATGGTTTGCGCGAGCTGATTCTCCAGGAAGCTCACAATTCGCGGTACTCTATTCATCCAGGTGCCGCGAAAATGTATCAGGATTTGGGGCAGCACTATTGGTGGAGGCGAATGAAGAAAGATATAGTTGGGTTTGTAGCTCGGTGTTTAAATTGTCAATAGGTAAAGTACGAGCATCAGAGACCGGGAGGATTACTTCAGAGACTTGAAATTCCGGAGTGGAAATGGGAGCGTATTAACATGGACTTCGTAGTTGGGCTTCCACGGACATTGAGGAAGTTTGATGCGGTTTGGGTGATTATAGATTGGTTGACCAAATCCGCACATTTTATTCCAGTTGGTACTAATTATCGTGAGATTTATATCCGCGAGATTGTTCGCCTTCACGGTGTAGCAGTGTCCATCATTTCAGATCGGGGCACGCAGTTTACATCACAGTTTTGGAGGGCAGTGCAGCGAGAATTAGGCACACAGGTTCGGTTGAGTACAGCATTTCACCCTCAGACAGATGGACAGTCCGAGCGCACTATTCAGATATTGGAAGATATGCTACGCACTTGTGTCATTGATTTTAAGGGTTCTTGGGATCAATTTCTGCCACTCGCAGAGTTTTCTTACAATAATAGCTACCAGTCAGGCATTCAGATGGCTCCGTATGAAGCTTTATATGGGAGTGGTATCGATATCCGGTGGGTTGGTTTGAGCCGGGTGAGGTTAGACTATTGGGTATTGACTTGGTTCAGGATGCTTTAAAGAAGGTTAAAGTAATTCAGGAATGGCTTCGCACGGCACAGTCTAGATAGAAGAGTTATGCCGACAGGAAGGTTTGTGATGTTGTTCACATGGTTAGGGAGAAGGTTCTGCTCAAGATTTCACCCATGAAGGGTGTGTTGAGGTTCGGGAAGAAGGGCAAGTTGAGCCATCGGTATATTGGGCCTTTTGATATACTTAAGAAAATTGGAGAAGTGGCTTATGAACTTGCCTTGCCACCTAGTCTGTCAGGTGTTCATCTAGTGTTCCACGTATCCATGCTTCGAAAGTATGTCGGGGATCCGTCTCATATTTTGGATTTCAGTGCAGTGCAGCTGGACGGTAATTTGACTTATGATGTGGAGCCGGTGGCCATTTTAGACCGTCAGGTTCGCAAGTTGAGATCAAAGAACATAGCTTCGGTGAAGGTGCAGTGGAGAGGCCAGCCAGTCGGAGAAGCTACTTGGGAGATTGAGCAGGAGATACGGAGCAAATATCCACATCTATTCGAGACTCCAGGTATGATTCTAAGCCCGTTCGAGGACGAACATTTGTTTAAGAGGGGGAGAATGTAACGACTCGGCCGGTCGTTTTGACTATTGCAATCCCGTTCCCCCATTTACTTCTCAAATTGTGAATTACAGTTGTTATTTATCTTGCTGGGGTAATTGGTTTGGGTTCGGTGAGGTTTTGAAATGACTTAGAGCGGTTAGTTCCAAGGTTTAGAATTTAAGTTGAAAAGGTTGACCGGATGTTAACTTATGTGTAACAACCCCGGAGAAATTTTGCTAAGGAAATTAAGGTTTGGTAGTGCCGAGGTAGATCAATTAGTGCAAAGATTATAGAACGGCTCGGACGTTTTGGGTCGAACAATACACCGATGTGTAAAGAAAACTTTTGTCGAAAAATGGTCATTTCTGCGACCACTATGCGGTCGCAGAATCACTCTGCGAACCGCATAATGGTTGCAAAGTGGATCAGGAAAGGGGCAAGATTTGAGGAAAATCTGCGGTGCACTATGCGATCGCAGACCTTTTTTACGGTGCATTATGCGACCGCAGAACAGTAATGCGGGCCGCATAATGACCGCAGACCGGGTCAGTAACGCCCACCTTTGGAGGCCAAATTATGCGGCCGGTATGCGAACCGCATAACTGTGTCGGAACTTCCATTCTTTCTAATTTTTGACCCGACCCAACTTCAATTTATAGCCCTTGAAGCTCATTTTTTAGCCAAAATCTGATATTTTAGAGAGAGGTGAGAACATTTTAGAGAGAGAAAGTGAAGACTTAGTCATTTATCCATCAATTCTTGTTCAAGGTTTGAAGATTTCACAAGGATCTTGCTAGGGCTTCAAAGAGGTAAGAATTGCTTTCCTCAATTCTTCAATTTCGGGTTTGGAATAAAAATGGGTGATTTATAGTATGATTCTTGGGTGTAAGAGTATTTGTATACATAACAATAAGGTTGTGGAAGGATTGTTAAGTTCAAATGGGTAAGGATTGGGTTGAAAATGGTAGAATTCTTCATAGACTTTAATTGAAGATTTGAGGGTCGAGTTTATGTCGGATTTTGGTGAAATTTATATGATTGGACTCGTGGTTGTATGGGCGTTCATATTCTGTAACTTTTGTCGGGTTCCGAGACGTGAGACCTACGGGCGATTTTTGAGTTAATTTCGAATTTTATTAGAAAAATTAGTATTTCCTTATGGAATTAATTACAATAATTTGTATTGACTGATTTGAACTAATTGTGGCTAGATACGAGGCTTTCAGAGACCAATTCTCGTGGCAAGGGCATAGCGGAATAAATAATTACACGGGTTGAGG
Organism: Nicotiana tabacum; assembly: GCF_000715075.1. NCBI lineage: Eukaryota > Viridiplantae > Streptophyta > Magnoliopsida > Solanales > Solanaceae > Nicotiana > Nicotiana tabacum. Next base: position 92,354,205 of record NC_134093.1, on the reverse strand, counting down.
TAAGTAACAATTATAAATCTGGTCCTGAGAGTATGAAACCCCGAATTTTGGTATCATGTGATTATTTTGGAGGTGGCGCACATGCTAGGTGACGGGTGTGTGGGCGTGCACCGAGGGGATTGTGACTTGGTCCATCCCGAGAAACTGTAAAGTTGAATAATTTATTGTTAGCTATATGACCTCTATGTGTTGAAGAAATTTAACTATAAATCATGTTAGAAATCATGCTTAGGCTATGTTCTAGTACTGTTGAGACCCGTAGAGGTCGCGTACTTGTTGAATTATTTGCTAATTGTTGTCTTGTACTCAGACATGATTTTTCTTGCGTATTATACCTCAGTCTTTTTGGATATTTGTTGATATACTATGTTATCTTTGTTTGGGCTAATCTTGTGATTTCTGAGAGCCCGAGAGACTTGAGAGGTTGAGGACTGAATAAGGCCGAGGGCCTGTCGGTGAGGTAAGGATATTATGGCACGTGAGTTGTCCGTGCAGGATATTATAGCACGTGAGTTGTCCGTGCAGCACATGAGTTGTCCGTGCAGCACGTGAGTTGTCCGTGCAGATTATGGCACTTAGGCTGTAGGAGCCCCTCCGGAGTCTGTACACACCCCTAGTGAGCGCGGGTACCCATTGAGTGTGAGTGCTGAGGGCTGAGAGCCGAGTGGTTGAGCTGTTATGACGAGCTGAGTGACTGTTGCCTGAGAGGCTGTACTTGCTTTGCATTTGTTGTTGCACTTGGTTGCTACGTGTCATTGTTGTGAAATCTTTGAAAGAATTTATATCCGGATTACTTGAAATTGAACTGTATAAATTGATTTGACTTAACCTGCCGGATTTGAAAGCATGTCTATTCTTTGCTGGAATTACTGAAAGTGAACTATGACTGTGTAGCTCGTCATTATCTTTAGTTCCTTAGTTATTATTGTTACTTGCTAAGTTGATTGTACTCATACTACACCCTACACTTCGTGTACAGATCCAGGTATTTCTGAACATAGCGGGTGCTGATCATTTCGCGCAGTTGATTTTCAGGAGATTTTGAGGTAGCTGCCATGTTCCGCAAACCTTGTCTCCCCTTCTCTATCTCCTTGTTTACTGTATTTGGTCTCAGACTATTATAGACCGTATTTTCCAGACTTGTACTCATATTAGATGCTCATGTACTCAGTGACACCAGGTTTTGGGAGTGTTGTATCAGAAATTGCAAGATTTTTTGTATTGTATTAAACGTTACATTTTTAAATTTAAAGGAAATTGTGGGTTATTGATTTTGTCGGCTTGCCTAGTACTGAGATAGGCACCATCATGACAGGAAATCGTGACACATACCTCACAATCACTCATAAACAGCCCCTTGAGCATACCTCACAATCACTCGTAAACAGCCCCTCGGGCATGCTTCACCATCTCTCATGCCTCCTAGTCACTCAGCACTCGGCACTCACACTCAGTAGGTACTTGCGCTCACTGGGGGTGTGTACAGACTCCGGAGGGGCTCCTTCAGGCCAAGAGCTATAATCTGCACAGACAACACACGTGTTGCATGGACAACTCGTGTGCTATAATATCATATCAGAATCTGCACGGACAACTCGCGTGCCATAATAAGCCAATAAGGCATATTGCAGGCGGGCAGCCCCGATCCATATAATAGTAATAATATATATAAAGCCAACATGGCCTGCTGCGGCGTGCAACCCGATCCCAAAAATATCCCCACAATCAGGCCCTCGGCCTCCCTCAGTCATCAATCTCTCCAGTCTCTCTCTCCTGGGCTCACAATGTCATGAGAATAGCCCAAAAATGATGATATGATGTATCAATAAATAGCAACAGAGACTGAGATATGATATGTAATGAAATGAATATGATTGAGCATGAATTTTCAATTTAAACAAATAATTCACAGCAATATGACCTCCGTAGGTCCCAATAATACTGGCACATAGCCTCAACATGATTTTTAATATGCTTTTTAGCTCAATTTCTTTAAGACATAAAACTGCATGAAAAATGCCAAGATTATTTAATTACAAAATTTCACAGAAATAATTATGTCACAATTTCTATAGTGCACGCCAACACGACCGTCACCTAGCATGTGCATCACCTCCCAACGATTTACATAATACATATATTCAGGGTTCATACCCTCAACTCCAAGACTAGAAGAGTTACTTACCTCGAACAAGCCAAATCCAATGTCGAGCAAGCTAAGCAATGCTCCAGAAATTCCATTCTGCGCGTATCAACATCCAAACGGCACGAATCTAGTCACAATTAATTTGATTCAGCTCACAAAAATTATAGGAATTAATTCCATATCAAAATACTAATATTTTTCAAATATCCGAAATTACACCCCAAAAATCACCCGTGGGGCCCATGTCTCGGAATCCGATAAAACTCACAAATTCCGAACCCCCATTCAACCACAAGTCCAACCATACCAAAATTACTCAAATCCGACCAAAACTCGGCCTTCAAATCCTCAATTAAAATCTATGAATTTTTCTACTATTTTCAACCCAAAACACTAATTTGTTGATAAAAACAATAATAGATTCGTGTAATTTAACCAAAACCGAGTTAGAATCACTCACCCCAATCCATATGGTGAAAATCGCCTCAAAAACTGCTTCAATCCGAGCTCCATAGCTCCAAATTTGTTAAAATGGCCAAAACCTCAAAATATATCTTCTGTCCAGGCATTTACTCTTCGCGATTGCGAAGCACAAAATTTTTTAGCTCCAAAATTGCTTTTCGCGATCGCGAAGTACAAACTCCCCAACACTTTCAGACAGCCTCTAGTATAATGGTCATAACTTTTTATACAAAACTCCAAATTGCAAATGGTTTAACTTTCTAAAGAATAGACACCAAGGAATATAACTTTTATGTATGGTTCATCTCCAATTCTCTATACATTGCTAGATATAAGCTTCCAAAGTCAGCCCTGTGCAACAGAGATTTCCAAACTCTTCCCAGACAGCCTATAGTTTATCCACCATAACTTTTTATACACAATCCAAATGACAAATGGTTAATATTTTCGAAAACTAGACATCAAGGGTTACAACTTTTATTTTTGTATCATCTCCAAATTCCTTATAGAATGCGATATATAAGCTTCCAAAGTCGGGTCAGTGCAACAGGATTTTCCTCTACGCGATCGCGAAAAGGCTTCCGCGATCGCGATTCACAGTGCCCAAACAGCAAAATTGCTCTTCGCGATCGTGACCATTTGTCCGTGATCGCGATGCATACCTCTGTGGCCAAAAACCAGCAACTAAGAATGGCCTAGAAATGGTCCGAAACCACCCTGAAACTCACCCGAGCCCCTCGGGACCTCAACCAAATATACCAACAAGTTCTAAAACATCATACGAACTTAGTCGAAACCTTGAATCACATCAAACAACGGTAAAACCACGAATCACACCTCAATTCAAGCCTAATGAACTTTGAAATTTCAAATTCTATATCTTGTGCCGAAATACATCAAATCAATCTGGAATGACTTCAAATTTTGCACACAAGTCATAAATGACATAACGAAACTATTCCAATTTCCAGAATCGGATTCTGACCTCGATATCAAAAAGTCAACCCCCCGGTCAAACTTCCCAAAAATTTAACTTTTGGCATTTCAAGCCTAATTCCACTACGGACCTCCAAATAATTTTTCGGACATGCTCCTAAGTCCAAAATTATCATACGGAGCTGTTGGAATCATCAGAATTAAATTCCGAGGTCGTTTACATATAAATCAACACCCAGTCATTATTTTAACTTAAACTTTAAATATTAGAACGAAGCGTTCCAATTCATTCCAAAACCTCACCGGACCCGAACCAATTGCCCCGGCAAATCACACAACAACTGTAAAGCCCAATTTGAGCAGTAAATGGGAAAACAGGGTTGTAATATTTAAAACGACCGGTCGGGTCGTTACATTTATACTACAAGATCTTTTGTCACACCATCCATATAATGAATATCTCCTTCACAAAGAAAATTATATCATAATAATTGTCATGGTCCAAATCATCATAATTGGAGCTCAGATTGAGGCGATATTTGAGAGATTTTCAGAGAAAATAACGGGATAAGTGTTCTTAACTCAATATTGGTTAAATTACCCGAATCCATCACTATTTTTATCATTTGATTGGTGAATTAAATTGAAAAAATTTAAAAACCCTCCTGGTTAAATTTGAGGATTTGAGGGCCGAATTGTTATCGAAATTTAGTAATTTTAGTATGGGTAGACTCGTGGTTAAATGGGCGTTCATATTTCGTGTTGGGCGCCATCACGACCTATAGGTGAAATTGAATCGTGACGGTACATCAACGAAAACTTATTGTCGGATGACTAAAAAAATACCTATTACTTTTGCGTTACTAATAAAATTCCCCCATAAGAATATTTTAATAGAAAATATGTTTGTCAATTTTTTTATATTTTTACTAATAATATATTTACTTATCAAAAATTTAACAAAGTAAGACTGAAATAATATTTAAGTAACAAAAAACCGAAAACCCTGAAAAATTCGACAAAACCGAACCAATCCAAACTGATATAGTTGGTTTGGTTTAGTTTTGATAAAAATCAAACCAACCCGGTCCATGTACACCCCTAGTCAACATTATTAAATATTATATACCAAAATGGTATATAGTATGTTAGTTTGGTATATTGTACAAATTAGTTTTCTTCGCTAATTCAACTCAATTTCAACCTAAAATTTAAAAATATACTCCTGAATTTTCACCAAATTGACTCAAACTTTAACCACAACCTCCAGTCAAATATTTCAAACTAAATATTTTGTTTAAAAAAATTTAAAAAATAAGAACTCATTTGAAAATTAATTGAAAAAGAACTCAATGAAAATTTCAAAAAATTCTAAAAGGGCCAAATTGTAATAGTATACTATTACATTATATAGTATACTATAAAAGTATATTGTTGGAATGAACTCTATACCAAAATGGTGTATAGTATATCATTTTGGCATATAATACAAATTCATCTTCTAGTTCAATGCAATAAATTATACACTAATGAATTATATATTATATACAAAAATAGTTTACAGTATATTATTTTGGTATATAGTATAAATTAATCTTCTTCGCTAGTTAAACTCAATTTGAAAAATCTACTCCACAATTTTTACCAAATTAACTCAAATTGTAGACACAGCCTCCAACCAAATATTTCAAACTAAATATTTTGGTTTAAGAAAACAATTTAAAAAAACACGAGAACTCCGTTTGAAAAGTTGAAAAAAACTCAATGAAAATTTTAAAAAATTCAAAAAAGTCTAAATTGTAATAGTATATTGTTGCATTACTTAGTATACTGTAATAGTATACCGTTGGAATAAATTGTACACCAAAATAGTATATAGTATATCATTTTAGTATATAGTACAAATTTTTCTTCTCAGTACAACTCAGCTTTAACCCAAATTTAAAAACTTTACTGCAAAATCCCCACCATGAAAACATGTCTAAAATTTGAACAAGGACCTGAAAATCTGAAAAATGGTCCAATGATAACGATATACTGTTGCAGTATATTGTATACTATTATAGTATATTATTGTAAAAATACCTGTTGCAGTATATTGTATACTATTATAGTATATTATTGTAAAAATACCATTGTATGTACTGCTAAATTACAATATAGTAGTAAACTGTCTAATATATCAATATACTTTTATAGTATATTATTGTATACTATAACAATATGTTGTTGGGTAATTGACTAATTGTGTTTCTTCTTCAGATTAAAAAGTTTCAAGCTAAATAATGAAAGGCCTTCAAAAATTATTTCCAATAATCAGCTCAAATGAGCTCCAAATGCAACCAAAATTCAGTATAAACTTTCCAAAGGTACTATAGACAACATATTGTAATACCCAATTTGAATCAAACAACAAAATCTTCAGGTTGATAATTCATATTAAAGAGCTTCAAGTTCAACAATGGTGGGTTTTCAAACACATATAAAAATCTCATATAGAGAAAGCAAAAATCTATCGAACTCAATGAAATTGAGAATTTTGAGAAGAAGCTATTAAACCCTAATATTTTTATAGATTTACTTTCTAGCTTTGTTTTTCTGGAATGCATGAAAAGGAGAGGATAAAAAAGGTGGATAGATCAGAGATTAACGGAGAGATAATCCAATTAGAGAAAGTGCTAAAAGAGAAAGGGAGAAGAAAAATGTAGGGAAAAAGTACACAACAACTTTAAACAGTAGAAGAATGAATAAGAAAAATGGGTACACGGGTAAATATTTTTGGTCGGCTAGGTGTATAGTGTAACTATTTTGAGAGTAGGTAAAAACGGATAATTAGTTTGTGTTAAGTAAGGTATATAGCATAAATTGCTCTTTCACAATTGATAGCTGTAAAAACTCAACTGAATTGGTATAACCTTTTTCTTATGCAGTTCCTCTAACATATCAAATATTCAAGTTGACAGTTTTCTTATTTTTTGATATTTCAAAATATCATATATTTTTTAGTGTTTGAGTTATGTAGAATAAGCATTCAAAAATTACATTCTTTTGTATTCTACGTAAACATGAATTGTATTTTTCCCATCTAACATGAATCATCTCACTACACTATCTTTTATCAAGCCAATACTAAGAAAATCTGTCGTTAACCTCGAGGCCAATTGGAAAATTAACAGAGCCAAGAGTCTATGTGTGTAAAGGGAAAAAATGATAGTGTCTGCCTCAATTAACTTCATAAGCCTTTTAATATATTGTAAAGAGGATATATTGTAAAGAGGACCTACTCCTCTTCAGAAAATGAAATAGAATAGAGAGGTTTACAAACATAATGCAGTCAGTAGAAAGTGCATTGGCAGGAAACTAAAAGAAATATTACATGTCAAGATGGTGTTGAGCAAATACACGGGAGTAAATTTTAGAGAAAAAAGTTTTTTTTGAGAAGGAGAAATAAAAAAGGATAAAGTGATTTGACACTTTTGTTGAGTACTTTTATATAGTGCAAAGTGCAATAAAGATGTAAAAAGGGTATATAGTGTTATAAAATAAAAGCAATTAAGTAAAATATGAACAAAAAATGTTGTTATGAAATAAAAGCAACTTAGTAAAACATGAACAAGAAATGGAGACAGAGAGAAGGAAGAGATTTTCTTCTTCAATTGTGTGTATTTTTCTATCTATTGCAATGCCTTTATATATGCATGGAAAGTGAAGAATCACTATTGTAAAATATGTCATGGAACATGTCATTAAGTATTTGAGAGGAAGATCACGGAGGAGGTTATGGAGATATAATCATAACTCTATAATTATAAGAGTATTGAGAGTTATGGGGATAATGGATAAGAGTAGACATCTATCATAATTTAATTTTTCTATAACACCCCCCCCTGGATGTTCATAGATAATGTATCTCGTTAAAACCTTATTAGGAAAAAACTCTATGGGAAAAAAAATCCTAGTGAAGGAAAAAGAGTACACATGTTTAGAAATACGCCTTTTGGTTGCTTCGTTAAAAACCTTGTAAGGAAAATCCTGTGGGACAAAACCTTGTAAAGAAAAAAGAGTACAACACGTATTAACTCCCCCTGATGAGAGCATCAATTCACATCCCTGAGCTTTCGTATCCCAATCTTGTACACTAGTTTCTTGAAGGTTGACATCAGTAGAGATTTGGTGAACAAATCAGCCATATTATTACTTGAACGAATCTATTGCATTGTCCTATCTTCTTTTATGAATCCTCCCTTCAATTGGGCTATGCATACTGCATTGTCTTTATACAAAATTGTGGGTAGTTTGTCACACTTCAAACCACATTTGTCTCGAATAAGATGTATTATAGACCTCAACCATATACATTATCGACTTGTTTCATGAATAGCAATTATCTCAGCATGATTAGATGAAGTAGCCACGATTGATTGCTTAGTCGATCGCTAAGATATGGCAGTGCCTCCACATGTAAACACATAGCCATAAAATAAGCCCATATCGGTAGTCCCTTTTAGATACCGCAATATGTGTTTAATTCCATTCCAATGTCTCCTTGTAGGAGCAGAACTATATCTTGCTAAGACATTAATTGAAAAAGTTATGTCAGGCCTTGTAGTGTTAACAAGATACATTAATGCACCAATTGCACTAAGATATGGTACTTCAAGACCAAGAAGCTCTTCATTATTTTTATGAGGTCGGAATGGATCTTTATTTATATCGAGTGATCTCACAACCATCGGGGTACTCAATGGATGTGCTTTATCCATATAGAATCGCTTTAAAATCTTTTTAGTGTATGCTAATTGATGGACAAAAATTCCATCTTTCATATACTCAATTTATAGACCAAGACAAAATTTTGTCTTTCCAAGATCTTTCATTTCAAATTCTTTCTTAAAAAGTCTACTGCTTTAGGAAGCTCCCAAGGAGTTCCAATGATATTTAAATCATCAACATACACGGCGATTATAACAAATTCAGATCCAAAACTTTTTATAAAGACACAAGGACAAATTGAATCATTCTTGTACCCTTCTTTCAATAGGTACTCACTCAGGCGATTATACCACATGCGTCCTGATTGTTTAAATCCGTATGATGATTTATGAAGCTTTATTTAATAAATTTCTTGGAAACTTTAATATGTTTCCGAACAATTTAAATCCTTCAATGATTTCCATTATACGCATACCAAGTTTTTCATATATTGCTAAATTAAAATCTAAAATGACTACATCCACCACAAAAGAACATGTCTCTATATAATCAATGCCAGGATATTTATAAATTTTCTTGTGACACAAGTCGTCTTTATGTCTATTGACTTGACTTTTTTTCGCACAAGAACACATTTATACCTCCACTGGCTTTATACTTTCAGGTGTTGGGACTATCCGTCTAACTTCATATTTTTCAGGTGAAATCAATATTGATTGCGTATTTTTTTTTAATTTTGGCCAATCATTTATCTGTCTACATTCAATGAAAGATTTGAGCTCAAGATCCTCATCAATATTAATAATATTGAGCGCTATATTAAATTAACAACACCGTCGACGATCATTTTATATCGGTTCCATTATTACCTAATAAAGACATAACTTATTGAGATCTCTTTATCTCATTATTTTAAGATACCTGAGCTTCTCCCATAAGGTCTTATGAAATTTTATGTCGTGGTGCTCTTCTAGAGCATTTGCCTCCTTATTATGACCATCTTGAATATTCGCTCCTCTCCTTCTTTAAGGATTTTTATCTTTGGAACCGATTAATCAATTACGCTTTATGCATGCCATAAAATATGTCCATCAAAGATTATTCTATTTGGAGCATTAGCAGCTGAAATATAACATTTAGTTTTGGGTCAGCAAATGCGTCTGGTAATAATTTGCAAATGAATTATCACTTGAACTTCACGTTCATATTTTCTTATACGAGGATCTATATGTATTCATAATAATTTATTCCACGTATCAATTTTTCAGTTGCACTTTTTCTCCTCCTAATGTTGGGCTCGCCAACACATTTTCCAACCTTCTTTGGGAACCCATCTTTGTGCATTGTGGTGGCATAATTAAATCATATAGCACATCCATATTTCTAGATGAAAATTAGTTGGTTTCTGACACTGAACCAATTGTGATAGGGAGAACATTTTATAACTTGGTTAGATGCGTACAAGTGTTATTGTATATTAAATAATACATCTCATGCCAAATTTTGTTTTGGGAGTTTTGTTCTCATAATCAATGATTTAGCAGAAATTGTAGACCAACTTGGATTTAAACTATTATTATCAAGATAAATCATCATAATTTATATTCTGGAACTTTGCTCTAATAATTTGAGCAGGTAACCTTGCAAAAGTCAAACTGCAAGTTGAACAAATGCACACGTGACCATAGAATAGATGCATCTATTAAAATCATATAATAATAAAAGGTCCACATGGCAGGTGACTGAGCTCATATATTTATCACCTTTTATTTGCTCCATAAATCAAGGGATTCAATCCCAACCTTAATGGTATATCATGAGAATAAGCAACACAAGAGAATTCTTGAAGAATCTTCTATTTCTTCAATATATCCCAATGTAATTCTCAATTAATTTTTTGCATCTTAATTGAACCGGGATGGCCAATCGGTCATGCCAACTAATATTTATTTTAGTAAAGCTCTAGTTTACTTGTGGCATGTGATTGCATCATCATGCATACACTTGTGTAGTACAAATAGAAGAAAAGTCTGGTAACCTTTCATATTTACCGGTATGATTATAGTAATATAAAGATATTCAATATTCCTTTCATTTATAATCTCAATATGCCAACCACTTTGCCTAATACATTTGAAACTCATAATGTTTCTTTTGAGACTTACTACAATATCAATGTCATGAATAATTTTATTCATCCGGGTAGTAACAAATTAGTTATTTCAGAGCTTTCAATTGCTTTTGTACTACAAGATCTTTTGTCACACCATCCATATAACGAATATCTTCTTCACAAAGAAAATTATATCATAATAATTGTCATGATCAAAATCATCATAAACAACTTCATTTCTTGCTTTAATATTGCCTTAAATAAATTCTTATAAGGCACGACAACATATTATTTTTTTTGTTGATATATTTATATAACCACACAGTAATACTCATTATCTTATTTATGTAACCACATAGTAATACCCATTATATTTCTTTCTCTCATACCTCTCTTATAGATAAATTGTAGTATTTATTCAACCATGCATAAGTACATTTTTCGGTATAATATTTATCACATATACCACATTCACTTTCATGAATGAGTCCGCATTTACAATATTTATCCGAAGTCGCATTCTCTTTAAAGAATGGACCATAATTATTTGGACGTATCTCATGACTTACCATATCAATGACAAATGCTACCTTCATCTTTTGAAGGATTACTTTGAGAACCTTTATTATTCTCTTAATTATATTGACTACCACCATGACGAGTATTATTTCGTCTCTTTGCCACGCTCACGTAAATTTATACACCTACAATAATTATTTAGTCTTCTTTCAGACTTTTGGTCTTCCGCTACCACATTAACTTCAGGGAATGGAGCAGATCCAGTGGGACGGATTTTATGATATTTTATAAAAAGGATATTAGTTTACCTTATCTATCATTATATTATTAATATGATGCATTGGGATACAAACACAATGTCTTACTCATATAAAGTCGTGTTAAGACATAATGCTTTGGGACTTGAACCCAACATTATATAATCATCATACACAAAGAACCCAATGTCTCAAAATCTCTTTCAAAATATTGCTACATTATGAGCAATTCCAAAATGTATAATACAGAAAATATTTTTGTAACTATCTTCAATAAGTAACAATAGCAAGCCCATAAAAATATTATCACTTTTGATGGTAGGCATAGACATATTCTGTTGTAATATAGAAAAATTTAAAGTAGTATTGCCACTTTTAATTGTCATATTATCTATTGCAAATCTACCAACAGTTGTAGGCTCATTTGTTGTCTTTACTCATATTTTAATACTAGGATTATTGTATGCAACAGAATGCTCAAAAGTACTACAAATTTAAATCATAGTATTATACCAATTATGCCAAAAGTACACTAGGAAAAAAATATCAGAATATTAAAGTTTCAATAGTAACTTTAAAATATGAAACAAAAAAGATATTAGAACATGTAAAAGATTAGCAAAAATAATGTTCCGTCACACTAATATTTTAAGTCATGTGATAACATTGTGTCTATATTGTTTGTTTCTGTTGTGTATGCATAGCATTCACATGATTCTTGATATGTAAATATAGAGAAAATCAAACAGGCTAGAGATTGATGTGGTTAGACTACCAACATCAAAGTGATATCAAAAAATATAAAATTGAATTGATATACACATTAGTCATCATAGACATAATAATGGGTAAATATTTTGGCATGTGATTCCTAAGGAGCTTAGAAAAAATATAAATAGACAGAGAGCAATACCTTGAAGCATTACAAAAGAATTACTGCAAATTCATATCTTCTTCCATAAAGGAGTTTCGTGAACAACAATTAGCTAATCAGTAGCATATACCTTTTTGGTTTCTTTGCAAGCTAAATTGGAAAGAAAATTAGCTCAAACTTATTTAGAAAAAAAAAATTAGACTTCATTGAATCGAATAATCTCAGATTGGTTAGAGATTCGTGCTAATAGCGTGTTATGAAATAAAAGCAATTTAGTAAAATATGAACAATAAATGTTATTATAAAATAAAAGCAATTTAGTAAAATATGAATAAGAAATGGAGACAGAGAGAAGGAAGTGATTTTCTTCTTCAATTATGTGTATTTTTCTATCTATTACAAGGCTTTTATATATGCATGAAAAGTGAAGAATCACTATTACAAAATATGTCATTGAACATGTCACTAAGCATTTGAGAGGAAGATCATGGAGGAGGTTATGGAGTTACAATCATACTATAATAATTTCTCCATTTATCCGATTAAGATGCAGCTGAAATTAATATTTAATAGAAGGATCTTCTTATTTGTTACAAGGATAAAATTGTTATTCAACTTTTAATAGCTATTTTGGTCTTTTATGATCCATGCGTGTTGAAGGAAGTTATATATTTTATCGGTTGAGACTCAGTTTAGACCAAATGCCAATGGGCTTTGTGTTTTTATACAATGAAAGAGACGAATCAGATCAATGGGCAAATATTAAAACGGTTTGATGGCATCAATATCAGGTGATGAATTGAATTAACCCCCAGGTGATGCAGCGGTTGATCAACTATTTCTTGAAGATATTGAAACAGTTTGATGGCATCAATGTTAGGTTTTATTCCTTTAATCAACTAATTTAGAGTTAAAGTCGTTTTCCCATCTTACCCCATTAACGTTTTTGAGGAATAGGGTAAAGGTATTTATAAAGTGGTGATCTCTATTGCATAGTTTAAACTTCATATATGAGTAGTAAATAGCAATATCATATGGTTAGTGGTTATATTTGTTATTTCTGTATACTGGTAAAATCGAGCTCGTAATATACCCTAGCATCCGACATGATAGGCCGGGCTCGAGACATGGCAATAAAGGATTGAAGATCGGCCCCAAGCCCCACCGGGTTAGCAACCGGGACCAAACACCTGCCTTCGATAACACCGAGGCCGTGACTCCGGAATCGGTCCTGGTTCAAACAACTTCGAAGAAACATTGTTAGCATAACAGAAGACCGAAATATCTGTGACCGGTCGGATATTACGGTGGGAATCTCTGTACGTATCAATAAGGAACTCGCAATCAGCAGATCAAGAGATGTTTTACCTTTTATAGAGTTGTAACTAATGTAAGACTCCCCTACTATATAAAAGGGGTCTGATTACTTGTAAAACACATTGTAACACACATTCCAAATCAATACATTATTATTCTCTATAATCTCTTATTCTTCTGTGTCTTGATACCGATCGAAGTACGTCCGGCTCAAGGGTGATTAACCTTCCAAGGTTGAGACTGTTCAATTCGTGTGGTTTGCATTTACTTTATCATTATTTATTTCAATTATAATCTAATAGTGGTTATTTGATACAAATCTCCATAACACGAACTACTTTACATTTGTTCTTTGAAGTGTCTCTAATTTCATGTTAAAATTCAAAATGTCGAACTCTCAATCAGAACCCCTACATGTTGACAATGAGTCCGGTCATCACGGTGAAAAGAACAACATAGCGCCCGGTGACGAGGTACCGCCCGTTGATCCCATCGGAATTCTGGTCGCAGACCCAATCGACGCTAATTCACATGTGGCTATCGACACAAACCTGCCTACCGACCCCGAGAATAGCATTTGTGGTGAAGCCTGATCGGCAGCTCAAAATACACAAAACATTGGAGGAGACGGAATCAGTCTACGGGTGATCTTCGAAATATTGCAGACTCAATAAGCGGCAATAGCTCAGTTACAGAACTAAAGCCGTGCACCGAGTAGAATTGAACCCGATCCGTCCCGAAAAATTACCCGTAGGGATGAACCGGTCACAGAGAGGTCGAATGAAAAAGAATTAGAGACTAACCCCGAGATCATAAAGATGCTCGAGGAACTAACCGGGTAGAATCAGGGGAGAAGAAAATCGAAGCTAATGACAAAAGGGTGGAAACCTACAATTCCAGGGTCAACCAAATCCCAGGAGCACCGCCGATATTGAAAGGCCTCGATTCCAAGAAGTTCGTTCAAAAACCTTTTCCTCCAAGGAGGCTCCAAAGCCTATCCCTAAGAAGTTCTGTATGTCCGAGATTCCTAAGTACAACGGAACGACCGACCCAAATGAGCATGTAATCTCCTACACATGTGCCATCAAAGGGAACGACTTGGAGGATGATAAGATCGAGTCTGTCTTGTTGAAGAAGTTCAGAGAGACCCTGTCAAAGGGAGTCATGATATGGTACCATAACCTACCTCCTAATTCTATTGACTCGTTTGCTATGCTTGCAGATTCCTTTGTAAAAGCACACGCCGAAGCTATCAAGGTCGACACCAGGAAGTCAGACCTCTTCAAAGTAAAACAGAGGGATAATGAAATGCTCAGAGAGTTTGTGTCCCGATTTCAAATGGAGAGAATGGACTTACCCCCGGTTGCGTACGATTGGGCCGTTCAAGCTTTCACCCGGGGACTCAATTTTTGAAGCTCGGTAGCTTCACAGCAGTTGAAACAAAACTTGATAGAATATCCGGCCGTTACTTGGGCCGACGTGCATAACCGGTATCAATCAAAAATCATAGTCATCAGAGCCGTCGATAGAGCCAAGAGAGACATTGATCGTGAACCAAGATCAAACAAGGATCGTTATCAACAGTACAATGGGGATCAAAGACGTAACGGATCCAAGAGAAATATCATAAGAAGTGAAAGGAGAAGTGAACAAGGTCAAAGTAAGCGGGGACTCATGGGCAAGAACGGTTTCGACAGGCCTATCATGCCTAAGGAAGAACCGAGGTTATCGGAATACAACTTTAACGTCGAGGTATCGGATCCATTGTATCAGCTATCGGATGCATCAAGGACACCAAATGGCCTCGACCTCTATAATCCGATAAAACCCAAAGGGATCCTAACCAGGTGTGTAAATATCACGGCACTCACGACCACAGAATGGAGAATTGCCGACAGTTGATAGAGGAAGTAGGCCGACTATTCAACAACGGGCATCTTCGAGCATTCCTGAGTGACCGAGCCAAGAATTATTTCAGGAATAGGGATTCTAACAAACAGACCGAACAAGAAGAACCTCAACACATCATTAACATGATCATCGGTGGGGTCGATGTCCCTTAGGGGCCGATATTGATGCGCACCAAAGTATCCATCATGAGGGAAAAATGGACTCGAGATTACATACCGAAAGGAACCTTATCTTTTAACGATGAGGACGTGGAAGGGATCGTGTAGCCCCATAATGACGCACTGGTAATATCTGTACTCATAAATAAATCTCGAGTTAAGCGTGTGTTAATTGACCCAGGTAGCTCGGCCAACATCATCCGATCGAGGGTTGTGAAGCAGCTCGGTCTATAAGATTACATCGTGCCTGTAGTCCAGGTTCTAAACGGATTCAACATGGCATATGAAACCACTAAGGGGGAGATAACATTACCGGTGAATACCGCCGGGACCATCTGGAAAGCTAAGTTTTATGTAATCGAAGGATACATGAGGTACAACGCTTTGTTCGGGAGGCCATGGATCCACAACATGAGGGTTGTGCCCTCGACTCTGCACCAAGTGTTAAAATTCCCAACACTATGTGGGATTAAAACAATTTACGGAGAACAGCCAACCGCAAAGAAGATATTTGCGGTCGAAGAGGCAATTTCGATATCCGCACTTGCAATGACAAAGGGGCCGAGTTCGGTCGCAAAGCAAGAAGCTAAATAGCAATTACCGACACCAGCCCCGACCCAACCAGAGAAATAAGGGATTGATGAAGACGATGATTACGGGGTTCCCAGGTCTTTTATAGCCCCCGATGATTCCGCCGACACTAAATCGACGGTCGAGGAGCTGGAACAAGTCATATTGATCGAGCATCTACCCGATCGGAAGGTATACCTAGGCACAAGGTTAAGTCCCGAGCTTAAGAAAAAACTCATTCACTTTCTTATAGCTAACATAGATTGTTACGCTTGGTCCCACCTTGATATGACAGTGATCCCGCAAAAAAATAACCACTCACAAGCTAAGCCTAGACCCGAAGTTCCATCTGGTCAAGAAGAAGAGGAGGCCCCAATCCGAGGTCAAACATGCTTTCATCAAGGACGAGGTATCTAAACTCCTTAAAATAGGGTCCATTCGGGAGGTTATACACCCGTATTGGTTAGCAAACGTAGTGGTAGTCCCGAAAAAAGGAATAAATTGAGAATGTGTGTAGACTATAAGGATTTGAATAAGGCATGTCCCAAGGACTCCTCCCTTTTTCCCAACATCGATCGCATGATCGATGCCATGGCCGGCCACGAGATCCTCAGTTTTCTCAATGCCTACTCTAGGTACAACCAAATACGGATGAACTAGGGTGATCAGGAAAAAACTCCCTTCATCACTAAATACGACACATACTGCTATATCGTGATGCCATTCGGATTAAAAAATGACGGGTCCACTTACCAACGCCTAGTAAACCGGACGTTCGAGGAACAAATAGGAAAATCAATGGAGATTTACATTGACGATATGTTAGTTAAGTCCCTACGAGCAGAGGGCCATTTAAAACATTTGCAAGAAACCTTCATCATATTAAAGAAATATAATATGAAGCTGAACCCAGAGAAATGTGCGTTTGGAGTTGGGTCAGGTAAATTCCTCGGATTCATGGTATCCAACCGGGGAATCGAGATCAACCTCGACAAGATCAAAGCCATCGAAGATATTACGGTTATGGACAATGTGAAGGTCGTTCAAAGATTACACGGGTGCATAGACGCCTTGGGGAAATTCATCTCAAGGTCCTCCGATAAGAGCCACAGATTCTTCTCACTATTGAAGAAGAAGAAGAATAACTTCTCATGGACCCCGGAGTGCCAACGGGCCTTGGAGGAACTCAAGCGATATCTATCGAGCCCACCACTGCTTCACACATCGAAGACAGACGAACAACTATACCTATACTTGGCAGTATCGAAGATAGAGATAAGTGGAGTCCTGATCCGGGATTTACTATGTTAGTAGAACTCTAGGTGAGGCCGAAACTAGGTACCCTCACCTAGAAAAATTGGCGCTCGCTTTGCTAAGCGCCTCTAGGAAGTTGAAACCATATTTTCAATGCCATCCTATGTGTTGTGACTACTTACCCATTGTGAAATATAATGCATAAACCCAAGCTCTCGGGACGATTGGCCAAATGGGTCATGGAGATCAGCGGGTATGATATTGAATATCAACCCCGGACCGCTATTAAATCTCAAATATAGGCGAACTTCATGGCTAACTTTATGCCGGCCCTAATACCCGAGGTTGAAAGAGAGTTGTTGGTGAACTCGGGGACATATTCGGGGACCTGGACCCTCTTTACGGACGGCGCCTCGAACACAAAAGGGTCCGGACTCGGCATTGTATTGAATCCACCAACAGTCAATGTAGTTAGACAATCTATTAAGACTGTGAAATTGACTAACAACGAGGCCGAATATGAGGCCATGATTGCAGGTCTCGAACTAGCCAAAAGCTTGGGGCAGAAGTGATCGAAGCCAAGTGCGTCTCCCTCCTCGTGGTGAACCAAGTTAATGGGACGTTCGAGATCAGAGAAGAATGAATGCAAAGGTACCTAGATAAGTTGCAGGTAACATTACATCGGTTCAAAGAATGGACTTTGCAACATGTACCCCGGGATCAAAACAGTGAGGCTGATACCCTTGCTAACTTAGGGTCATCGATCGAGGACGACGAGTTCAATTCTTGGGGAGTCGTACAACTTATGAGATCGATAGTGGAAGAAGGCCATACCGATATTAAGTCAACGAGCCTAACTTGGGACTGTAGAAACAAATATATAGGATATAAGAAGATAGGAAAACTGCCCTCGGATCCAAAAGAATCGAGGGCCTTGCGTAAGAAGGCAACCTGGTTTACTTTGTCTAAAGACGGAACCCTATTTAGAAGAACATTCGATGACCCACTCATGATATGTCTAGGACCGGGAGACACCGAGTACGTTCTGAGGGAAATCCACGAAGGCACCTGTGGATATCATTCAAGCGCCGAATCATTGGTTCGAAAAGTAACTAGAGCCGGCTACTACTGGATCGATATGGAAAAAGACACGATGGAGTTCGTACAAAAATGTGACAAATGTCAAAGACATGCTCTAATGATTCATCAACTCGGGGAGCTACTGCATTCGGTTATGTCACCATGGTCGTTCATGAAGTGGGGAAAGGACGTTGGTGGCCCCCTTTCATGGGCACCCGGTAAGGCTCAATTCATATTATTTATGACCGACTATTTTTCTAAGTGGGTGGAAGCCCAAGCATATGAGAAGTTCAGGGAGAATGAGGTAATCGACTTCATTTGGGACCACATCATATGCTAGTTTGGAATGCCGGCCGAGATCATGTGCGACAATGACAAACAATTCATCGGCAGCAAATTAAGCAAGTTTCTCAAAGACCACAAGATCAAAAGAATCCTATTAACACCCTATCACCCTAGTGGGAACGGACAAGCAGAATCGACTAACAAAACCATACTCCAGAACCTCAAAAGGAGGTTAACTGACACCAAAGGAAAATGGAAGGAAATCCTGCCTGAAGTCTTATGGGCATACCGTACGACCTTGAAGTCCAGTACTGAGGCCACCCCATTCTCACTGGTTTACAGCGCCGAAGATCTAATACCGGTCGAAGTCAGAGAACCAAGTCTCACGTTCCGATATGCAACCAGGGAATCAAACGACGAGGCCATGAATACAAGCCTGGGTCTATTAGATGAATGGCGCGAAGCCACCCTTGTCCGGATGGCCGCCCAAAAGCAACGGATCGAGAGCTTTTACAATTGAAGGGCCAACCTTTGACACTTCAATGTCGGGGACTTGGTATTAAGGAAGGTTACACTAAACACCCAAAACCCGAATGAAGGGAAGTTGGGACCGAACTGGAAAGGTCTGTATCAAATTATCGAGATCACCGAAAAGGGGTCCTATAAACTCGGAGCAATGAACGACAAGCAACTACCGAACATATGGAATATAACTCACTTGAAACGATATTATTGCTGAGGTACGGCCCTATTCATTTCTTTTATTTTGAACTAACACTAGCAGGTAACAAACAACGAACAATATAATTTTTAGGCCTGAAAGCACGCGTTGCACTCTTTTTCCCTTAAACTAGTTTTGTCCTAAATGGGTTTTCCGGCAAGGTTTTTAACGAGGCAACAGTAAATCGTGCTAACTTAGAATTGAAGACCGGTTACAAACTGGTATCGAAGATCACGACAACAGTATTTGAGGCCTCTCTACGATCGTCCCCGAACACTGGGGGGCATTACCCTCAAATAATGACTTTAGCAAGGATTGAAACTTTATGATTGAATGGTCTCGGCTTGATCGATAGGATTTACTGTAAGGGCCAAACGATCAAATGAACCGTGCCCGCATAGACTGCTCGAGCCCTGGAACAAAGCTTGTACACATGTATAACTATTACACATAAGAATAAAAAGAAGTTTCTACCTTGCGGATAAATTTATTGTCCCTTAAGTATTTATCTTTTTTCTTTCCTCTTAAGGAATTTCCTACATTTGATCCCCTAAAGGTATCGAGCCCAATGGGTGCCTTTATCCGGGTTCAAATGATCACTCCCAATCGGGGACTGCCATCCAAAACCACACTCGGACGGCTCAGGCTGAAGGAGCCCAGGGGCACAAGACCTATTAGGAAACGCCTGAACCTTATAGGCTACGGCCATCCCCATTCTAGGACTGTTATCTTAGGCAAGCTCAGATAACTCGAGGTGACAAGCCTACTGGGCAACACCCGAACTAAAAGGCTACGGCCATATTAAAACGGCTTGGAGACATCCGTGACCTGTAATAAAAAATAAGGCCTTGAAAAATATCTAAACCGGTTTAGGCTACCCTCGACAAACTATAATCTAAAAACAATTATAAGTACTTTGGGTAAAAGTCATGGTCATACCGAACCCCCACGATGCCTTAGACAAAATAATGTCAAAGGGAAGGCATGTTTGAATCTCCAAACATGACCTAACTAGTTCATGCTAAGGCATTTCGATCTTTGCAAACATAAAAAATAAAGCAAAGAAAAACAAAACTCAGAAATTGTCGAAGGGAAAAGGAAGCCTTGTATTATATATACATAAAGTCTTTACAAAGGCCAAACGGCCTTGACAAAAAATATAAAAGTGCATAAGTACAAAAAACAAAAAAGTAAAAACATCTACAAAGGCATCTAAATAGCCTGGTCTTCTCCACCCCCGAATCAACCGGAACCCTCGGAGTCTTCTTCTTCTTCTTCTTCTTCTTCCTCGGGGTAAGCCAACTTCTTGGCCTCGGCCTTGAGCCCCTTAGCAGTTTTGATCTCGGCCGACAGATCAAAACCCCAAGCATGAATCTCCTTGAGGGCCTGTCTTCGTGACTGCCACTTCTCATATTCAACAAAGTCTTTCAAGCGGTCCTGGGTCGCCTCAGCATCGGCCTTATATTACGCCACCATCTCGTTGACTTCGACTTTGGCCACCACGGCCGCTGACTTGGCCAATTCAAGCTCAACAACAACAACAACAACAACAACAACAATAACAACAACCCAGTATAATCCCATTAGTGGGGTCTGGGGAGGGTAGTGTGTACGCAGACCTTACCCCTACCCTGGGGTAGAGAGGCTGTTTCCGATAGATCCTCGGCTCCCTCCCTCCAAGAACTCCCCACCTTACTCTTGGGGTGACTCGAACTCACAACCTCTTGGTTGGAAGTGGAGGGCGCTATTTTCTCGATCAGAGACGGCCGCACTTAGCTGAGACTGGAGTTCCTCAACCTTTTTGGCCTGCACCTCGGCCTTTTCCTTTACCGCTCAAAGCTGGACCTCAACCAAAGTCAGCTGCGCCCGAGCCGTCTCCTTTTCCAAGGCCAGGCGATCCATTTTGCCTATCCATTCTTCGGTCTCGGCCTTAACTTGTATCCATCTCAGCTCGGAACTGATCGATCCGATCGATCTTTTGTTGGACCTGCGGATTTCGACCATCAGTCACCGAACCTAGTTCACTGTCACTAACCTCAAATATTTTTACCTGCTCGGCCAGGTCGGCATGCTCCTTCTAAGCAACCTCCAGCTCAGCTCGGAGGCTCTTAGCCTCCCCTTCAAATAGCTCGCTAAGAAGTTTATAAGCATTTCTCTTCTCAGTGATCCCTCTGACCTCGGCTTCGAGCTATTTCAGCTCATCCCGGTATCAGAGAAAAGTCTCGTGGTGAAGGACCGAGGCCTACAAGCACAAAGAGAAAATGTTAGAGTTATATAGAAAGTATCCTAAGTACAAATTGAAAACCATCGAGGAAGATCTGAAGATTAGCCGGTTTAACACTTGATGTGCTTAATTGAAGAGACAGGGTGTATCCACCTCGTTCATCTTGGCCTGATCATCCTCGGTCACCATACACCAAAGATAACGACCGACCCAAATGAGCATGTAACCTCCTACACATGTGCCATCAAAGGGAATGACTTGGAGGATGATGGATCGTTTCCGGCCAGGATTCACACTCGTAGCAGGGAATCGATTGACCAGTTTGGGGCTCGAGGAAAGTCTGCTTGCTCCTGAAGATGGGCTCTTCCTTGGTATCTCTAAGTCACCCAACTCGATGACGTCCTCCGTGGCCGTAGAGTCCTCTCTGTCAAAAACCTGCGAAAGGGGTCGTCCACTTCATAGGCCCCTTCATTGGGGCGTCCTTTAGCCGTTTGGGCCTCGTTGTACATGGACTCAGTAAACGAGGGTGACTTGGTGATCTCTATCACACCGAGTGCTTCTTTCGGGGCATTGTCCACATCCTGGGAAGCTTCGGTCCCGGCCTCCTCCTCAACCTCCCTAACTTGATGAAGATCGGTATCGCCTCCCTCTGGTTTGGAGGCCCCTTGACCTTCGAGCCATGACGGCACGCTGGCCATCATATCGAAGGCTTATCCTTCTCCTTCGGATTCGTCCCTCATCTGATAGAGTGAATCCGGAGACAGTGCTTGAGCACTGATGCTTTCTTTGGATTTACGCACCAACCTTCTCCTTGGCTTCTTTTTCTCTGAGCTCGGATAACTCGGAGCCCTTTTTATTTTCTCCTCTTGACCCAGTCTAGGAGCAGGGGACTCGGTGGGGAAATCATCACTACCGGATGGGGCCCTCATTTTTACATCCTTGGATAAAACTGCAAAAAACAATAAACAAGTGAGAACTTAATGGTGCAAAAGGGAAACCAAATATTACTCATGAAAGAGATCTCACCATGCGAACGTGCCTCCCATCGGACCTTTGAAGGCACGTGCCACGAACGCTCGAAATAAGGCTTTGTAATACGATGCCCTCGACCCACTCCTTGAGTCGAGGAACTACATTCGGGATCCGAGCAACAGCTGCACCACCACAGAATACCGATAAGAAGGAAGGAAAAAAGCGATAAATTAAATCTTGGAAGCAAAATTATACTTACGTGACATGTTCCACTTCTCAGGGAACGACATGTGCTCGACCGGGATCAAGTCCGAGGTCCTCACTCGGACGAAATGACATAGCCAACCTCGGTCCTGATCTTCATCGATACTCGATAATGGGGCTTTACTGGCCCGACTGGCGAGCTTAATTATTCCCTCCCGGTAGAGTCGGGGACTGTATAAACGCATGAGGTGGTCGATAGTGAAGGGGCACCCTTCGATAGTGCTTACAAAGAAACGGAGGAGGATTACGATCCTCCAGAAAGAAGGGTGAATTTAATCAAGGGTTACCTCTTATCTTTTGCAAAAGTTGATGATAACCGGGTCCAAGGGGCCCAACGTGAAGGGATAAGTGTAAATACTTAAAAATCCCTTGATGTGGGTGGTGATGGCTTCGTCAGGTTTGGGAATCACCCTTTTTTTCTCAACCCAGTTGCAATCCTTTTTGACTTCGGAGAGAATATTCTCGGTGATCGAGCAGATGTATCACGAGACCTCCTCGCACCGGCCTAGTACGGAAGAGGGATTTTCGACCTTAAAATCAATATTGATCGCCCCCCCCCCCCCCCGGGGATGAACATTTTCAGAGGAGGTTCCGGTACCGGCTCCTCGATAGTAGTACGCGAGACGGTTTCCTCGGTAGTTGATCGCGAGGTAGAGGGAGTTTCTTTTTATGGAACGAATTTTGAAGTCTTCGCCATTTCTTTGAAAGATGGAGAAAAAATGAGGGAAAAGAAGAAGTTAAAAGAGTACACTTGATGGTTTGATATGGAGACGAATGAGAGTTCTTATAAAAGATCTCAAAGTAACCACAATATAAGTGTTTGGAAGTATTGAAATTTCTTAGACACGAGGGTAGAAGGCTTGGATGTAAAGTTTGAATGAACAAAGGGATGGGTATTTATAGTTTTCCAGCGACGGTTCATATCTGGGAGTGGCCGACCGGCACTTGACAAGCATTTAATGCCATTAAGACTAGGCCTAAGGGACGTTTCAACTATTTTGTCATTTCTATCAGGGTAGAAGTACTCTTCGCCTAGGCTTGTTTTTCATAGCTTAACCCAGGTAGAACCTTTTTCGCCTAGGGGGATCTAGCTCATAGGTCCGGGTAGAAGTACTCTTCGCTCAGGATGTTTTATGTAGCTTAACCTAGGTAGAACCTTTTCGCCTAGGGGGATCCAGCTCATAGTTTCCAGGTAGAAGTACTCTTCGCTCAAGTTGTTTTACGTAGATTAACTCTGGTAGAACCTTTTTGCCTAAGGGGGTCCAGCTCATAGTTCCGGGTAGAAGTACTCTTCGCCCAGGCTTGTTTTTCGTAGCTTAACCCAAGTCGAACCTTTTTGCCTAGGGGGATCCAGCTCATAGTTCCGGGTAGAAGTACTCTTCGCCCAGGCTTGTTTTTCGTAGCTTAACCCAGGTAGAATATTTTCGCCTAGGGGGATCCAGCTCACAGTTCCGGGTAGAAGTACTCTTCACCCAGGTTATTTTTTCGTAGCTTAACCCATGTAGAACCTTTTTTCCTAGGGGGATCTAGCTCACAGTTCCGGGTAGAAGTACTCTTCGCTCAGGATGTTTTATGTAGCTTAACCCAAGTAGAACCTTTTCGCCTAGGGGGATCCAGCTCATAGTTCTGGGTAGAAGTACTATTCGCTCAGGTTGCTTTTCATAGCTTAACCTAGGTAGAACCTTTTTGCCTAAGGTGATCCAGCTTATATTTCTGGGTAGAAGTACTCTTTGCCCAGGCTTGCTTTTCGTCGCTTAACCCAGGTAGAACTTTTTCGCCTAGGGGGATCCAGCAAATAGTTCCGGGTAGAAGTACTCTTCGCTCAGGCTGTTTTTTGTAGCTTAACCCAGGTAGAACCTTTTCGCCTAGAGGGATCCAGCTCATAGTTCCGAGTAGAAGTACTCTTCATTCAGATGTTTTACAATAGC
The DNA here is from genome assembly GCF_000715075.1 of Nicotiana tabacum. Classification (NCBI taxonomy): domain Eukaryota; kingdom Viridiplantae; phylum Streptophyta; class Magnoliopsida; order Solanales; family Solanaceae; genus Nicotiana; species Nicotiana tabacum. The sequence continues at coordinate 92,329,501 of NC_134093.1, read as the reverse complement.
TTAACCTAGGTAGAACCTTTTTCGTCTAGGGGGATCCAACTCGTATTTTTGGATAGAAGTACTCTTCGCCCATGCTTGTTTTTCATAGCTTAACCTAGGTAGAACATTTTCGCTTAGGGAGATCCAACTCATAGTTTCCGGGTAGAAGTACTATTCGCTCAGGCTATTTTTCGTAGCTTAACCCAGGTAGAACCTTTTCGCCTAGGGGGATTCAGCTCATAGTTCCGGGTAGAAGAACTCTTTGCTCAGGATGTTATACGTAGCTTAACCCAGGTAGAATCATTTCGCCTAGGGGATTCCAGCTTATATTGTTGGGTAGAAGTACTCTTCGCCCAGGTTTGCTTTTTGTAGTTTAACCTAGGTAGAACCTTTTCGCCTAGGGGATTCAGCATCCTTTTAGTAATACAGGGTGTCAGCCCCTAGTTACACTCCTTTCTGTAATACAGGGTATCAACCCCTAGTTATGCTCCTTTCAGTAATACAGGATGCCAGCCCCTGGTTACACTCCTTTCAGTAATACAGGGTACCAACCCCTGGTTACACACCTTTCAGTAATACAGGGTGCCAACCCCTGGTTATACTCATTTCGGTAATGTAGGGTACCAACCCCTAGTTACATTTCCTTTCGGTAATATAGGGTACCAAACCCCGGTTACATTCTTTCTCAGTAATACAGGTTGCCAACCCCTGGTTACACTTCTTTCAGCAACGCAGGGTACCAACCCCTAGTTACATTCCTTCTCAGTAATACAGGGTTCCAACCCCTGGTTACACTTCTTTCAGTAATACAGGTTGCCAGCCTCTGTTACACTCCTTTAAGTAACACAGGGTATTTTAGGAACAAAAAATAGTTCTTTCTTTATTTGTGCATTTTAGGAATTAACTAACTATTCAATTGGTGAATTAATATAGTTAATTGATCACTTGAATAAGTTACTTAATTTATTTATTTATTTGTGTAAATTTAGTTTAATAAGTAGGATTAAGAAAGAAATTGGGCCAAATTTGAAAGAGAAAGTGGCCAAAAGTGCAAGATAAGGGGCTGCCCTTGAAAGGGTCCGAAACGACGTAGTTTTGCCTCAAAACTACGTCGTTTCATTAAGTGACCCAAGATCAAATCTCACCCATTGATCACCCCTTGATCTAATGGTCCATATTTAATCTTTCAAGAGGTATTAAAATCTGAAAAATTCCCTCATTTCCCCATAACTCTTTCTCTCTTCTCTCTTCTCTCTTCTCTCTTCTCTCTCTCTCTCTTCTCTCCGCCACCGCGCCGCCGCCGCCGGAAATCACCTACCGGCGGTGGCCAACCTCCAAACACCCCCATATTCACACCATGTAATCTCTACAACCTCCTCTTTCCATATCTCCAAACCAAATCCTTCAAAAACCCCTCAAACGCCTTGAATTTTAGATCTAGGAAACTTTAGCCGCCACTTTTTTGCCCAAAATCTTAAAGTTCCGGCCACTACCACCCCCATAATACCTACATCAATGGATAGAGCTCATCAAGACCTACCTATTGATGTCAATTCCATCCCGAAAATCCGGCAACTAAAAATCCGGCCAAATTCCGGCGACCATCCCGAACACCCTCATTTGGTATACCCCTATTCTCATTTCCTTTGTCTATTTTTTCTAATTGTGTTGTATTTAGTTTATGTCTAGCATAATTTTTGATTTTTTTTATTTTTTTAATTTTTATTATTATTATTTATACTTTTATTATTAGTTGTGTTTAATCTATGTTAGCTTAGTCGTTCATAGTTATTAATCACTGATAATTAGTTATTCATTAGTTTTGAAATAGCTATTTGCTTAGTCATGATAGTTTATGATAGAAGTTTCAAGTGCTTAGTGAATTTGTTTTTATTGGATTTGAGTATTTGAATTTTTGTGTTGATAAAAGCTGAAATTAAAGAAGGAATAGTACAAGTTTGGTTGTTTTTACTGTGCAAAGACTTTAGAGTGCAAAACTCAAAAGTCATTGTGTGGTGACAAGTACAATACTTTTTGACAGCTTTTGAACAGTGTTTAGCACACAAAGTCAGTCTTTTGGACAAACTTTTGGTGAACCAAAATTTGTCCAAAAAATCTGATTTATTTGCCTATTTAAAGGGCTCTTTACTCACTGAAAAGAGGAGGGACACTCTATTACACACTCTATCTTATACTGAGACACATCTTGGAGAGTTGCAAAAAGACATATATCTTTGAGAAAAATCAGCAGCTTAATACATATAACAAGCTGAAATTTCAGAGTTTTGTGAGGATTATTTGAGTGCGAAAACCTCGAGAAAAATAGAAAGATCCCTTAGGCAATTTGTGAAGTTGATAGCTACCAATTTCAAGCATCTTTGTTGAGTTTTCTGGGTTGTCTTAATACTTGAGTTGCTGTTGTTTCTACTGTATTTGCTGCTGAGTTTTTTGTTGCTGCACTGCTGTATTTTATTATTACACAAATCAGGTAACTTTCAAATTCTTATATTGCAGATTCTTGATGATAATAAGAAGGATTTGATCCCGGTTTGGTTGATGGAACATATTAGATCTGATTTTTTTTAAGATGAATGTTATATTAGTGTTATCATCATGTAAATCTGTTAAAAATTAGTTAAATTATCATTTTTTTTCTTTATATATGTGATTAAAATTGTTCTGTTAAGATTATTTAGTTTAAGGAAAAAATAAAGACCCCACTTTTGACCATGTTTGTTTAGTTTGGACTCTTTTCCATGAGTTACTTTCATGGTTCATATATAATTATCTAAGAAAGACTTCTAGCTTCAAATGTTTTGATGCTTTGAATTATAGTCAACATAATGTTATACTTAATATAGTTCTTCTCTTTAGCATTGAAGTATTACCTTTTTTATATAGTTTTTATATTTAGTCGTGGTTTTTATGTTGTTAATGAGTGTAGTTTGATTAGTGCCATGATTGGTGTAGATGAGTAGAAATATTATATTAGTCCTTAAGAAATAGTTGGTTAAGAAGATAAAAGATAATAATTAGCATGTAAGTTTCTTTTATGAAAAAAATAATTTTTAGTTTGGACATCAATGTAAGAAGCAATTTGGGCTTAGAAGAATACTTGTTATTTTGTATTGTCTTGGTCATCGAGGCTCTTAAGTAACATGGCCAAATAAGCTAAAATTTGTAGGCCCAATGACAATAGAAAGCAAGATGAACATTTTCTTTAAAACCAATAAATTATCTTTTGTTAAATAAAATAAGTGGCCCAATACCATGAAAGTTTAACATAAGCTTACCCGGGTTTAATGTCTTGTATTAGTGAAAATTATTTTTAATAATAATTTTTTTTTCAGTCGAACAAGTAATAAATAAAAAAGAAGTATTTTTTAATTAATTTAAGCGAAAGGCAATTTTAGGCACGTTTGAGATGTAGACCATGTGTTCATACACGGTCTTTGGTCGATTTTTTTTAATAAAGTAGTCATGTGTGCATTCCCGCTCCTTGACTTTTCATTATTAATTGTATTTAAACCATGCGTACTGACACGTTCTTTGTTTTAATATATATAATCAAATAAGGACTTTGTGTGCTTGCACGCTCCTAGGCCAAAATTATTAATTATTAAGCAGCACTATACAATAGTAACTTAAGGCAAATAATACACACTTTATCCAAAAATAATTCAAGCCAAATTTCAGTCAATAAAAGCGACCGTGCTAGAACCACGGGATTCGGGGAATGCCTTACACCTTCTCCCTGGTTAACAGAATTCCTTACCCGGACATTATTTTTGCAGACCAATAATAATAGAGTCAAATCTTCCTTTGATTAGGGATTCAAATAAAAGGTGACTTGGAACACCAACAAAATTAATTTTAAGTGGCGACTCTGTAAATAAAATAATCCTTACTCAATTTTGTCACTTTAATTGGAAAAACCCTTTAATCCACATAATATTATTTTGCGGGTAGAAAATAGGGTGTGACAAGTAAATAAATAGCGCAAATATTGTTCATATTCATGTTTATATTTATAAATATCGCTATTTACGATTGTGCGAGGAAAACCTTTATAAGTAGGATTATAAACTTTTCTAATATAATGCACAAAATGAGGGTTAGAAGGAAAACTATAGGGTAAGCACATAACAATAACCATTTTTGCCAATTCTTCCCGATCTTTTTTTTGGATTATAATATAAAATACTACCGATAACAGTGTTAATTTCCGGTTGAAATTGGTTTGACCCGGTACTAAGGTCAGTCTGACTAGGTGTACTTGTCCCCTCGGCCAAAGCTTTCATAGGAAAATATCTAGCTTTATCTTGAGGGTGTAGCAATATGTATCTAGTCAAACTCCCCCCCTCCCCCTCGACTTCCGACATATTTAAAAACTAACTCTTTGCCACAAGTTTTACACTTAGCCCTATTTTTTTCTCTTAGTTGAGTAAAAAATGGCCAAACAACAAATGTTTCTGCCCGTTTAGAAGGTTGTCTAGAAAAAGTTGGGGCAGTAGCAGGAGGGTCAGCCGCGGCATCATTTGGATTATTATTAGTTGGGTTAACTTCAAGAGCAGGACTAGTGGGTGTATCGTCATCCGGTTGTGTTTCATCAAAATCTATTTCTTCATCATCATTTTCATCAATAGTTGGATTACCATAAAGAGCATTCATATATTTATGGTTTAATTGTTCACCGGGTGCAATATTATGGCAAAATTGACTCTCGGTAAATTGTAATAAACTATTAGCACTATCAAGAATAGGAGGTATAGGACGGATAATAGGTTTGGGTCGGGGAGTCGGAAAAAGTAGAGGAGGAACAGATTGGCCACTAGATTCACCACTCTTGGATTTTTCCTTATTTTTACTAAATATTTTTTTAAGGAATAAGCCATCTTAATTAATCAAGCAAAGTAAATAAAATAAATAAAACTATAATATTAAAACTTAAGAGTTGGAACGAGTTTACCGAATTGATGAACAACTTGTTAAAAATTAATTATCGTTGAAGACTTGAAGATTTCAATTCACCAACTTCACAATTTTGCACAAATTATAACAATTAAGTAAGCAATTATAGAAGAATATTAGAGAGAGATTGATAATTTTGTTAGAAAAATAAAAGAATGAGGTGGTATTTATAGTTGAAAATAGGGAAAAGTGTAATTATAAAAAGTTTGGGGGTTAAATGGCTATTTTTCAAATAGCCAACGGCTATTTTGGCAGACCAAACGACAAGTTTTTAAATGGCCAAACGGTCATATTCTTTTTTTTAAAAAAATTATTCGTTGGGCCCGGATAGGCCCGTTTAGGACCGCTTGAACCGGCCCACTTCTCAGCCGGTCCCGGTCCCAAACGATCCCGGTCTCGCGGGCCTCGCCTATAGGACCGGCCCACTACCCAGCCCACCTCTCCACAGTCTCGGTCCTATCCGATTAGGACCGTTTAGGCCTACCGCCCATTTGAGCTTGCGGTCCTGGGCCGGTCCCGGTCCTAACCGGCCCACATGGCACCCTTATTTCGGACACAAGATACGATCATGTGCTTGTAAAAAAATATATGAATTACTATCATATATATTTTTTCAGAAAATAAATGAAAGATCAAATACTCGGGCATTTCAACAAAGCAGAAGAAAAACTCCGAATCTAAAGAAGTTAGTTGAGGGCAGGATCAAAAAATATTACTTAGATATACCCATTTTATGATAGTTTTATTTGGACGGTAAAAAGGCAAACGAAAAAAAGTTATTCACATGAATAATTGTTTTAGTATATCCTCGCATTTAATATTTTTTTTTGTATATCATGCATTATATGTTTATTCTTAATCCCTTTTGTATCTATAATAGTCACAAAAGTATATATCTAATCGCGAGAAACGCGTGGGTAAATTAACTAATATTTTTTAATTGATCAACAAATGTTATCTTTACATTTTAAGGGCAGACTTAGAAGTGTTGCCTTAAATCTCACGGCCGTAGACCCTTACCAAAGGGCACTCCTTGAAAACGTTCATATAGATATTTTTGGGAACACTTTTTTGAGTGTTGTCTAAAATTGAAATTTTTAGTATTGATTCTTTGGGCTTTCCTCTTGAGCTGAGAGTTTTTCAGAAACAGTCTATCTACCTCTTCGGAATAGGGGTAGGGTCTGCGTACACACTACCTTCCCCAAACTTCACTAGTGTAATTTTACTGGGTTGTTATTGTTGATGATGATTCTTTGGGCTAGATGGGACTGGTTTGGTGGATTTGGAGTTAAAAAGCAAATTTTGAGGAATAGAGTTAGCTTGAGATAAGGTAAGTGTTTTGATTAACCTCGACTTAAGAAAATTTTCTAAAATAGACTTATGTGTTACGTGCTACGTGTTTGGATGCGACGTATATACGAGGTGACCAGCATAAATATAGATGTCGAGGTTGTACCATGCTTTGGATAGATTTTAGGCTATTTATGTGTTGTTTAGCATATGCTTCATTTTGTATGCTTTACTTGATTAACTTTTGTCATGACTCTACATGCATGCATCTTCACATGCTAGTGTAATATTATAGACATCTCTCTTATACTAGTGTAACATGATAGGATATTTTATTGTATGACTACTTGGACATCGTAATCATATACTAGAATAATACTATTGGCATTCTTCACTTGCTAGTTTAATATTATGAATTTTATGTACTTGTATTACATAGTAGAACAGTAGAACTGCATAGTCATATATACTATTTTCTTATATATGCACCATGCATGTAGTATATAGATCTAGATCTCGTGAGATTTCGGTTGCGACAAAATAGGAAGAAAATATCTTGAAGCTTTTATAAAAATATATTCACGTTACAAATCTCCGTTATACAATAATATATATAAACACTAGCATTCCAGCTAGCTAATAAATAGCTCTTTAATTGAACTTGGAACAAACTTTTCTGATCTCCCCTTGAGTGCCAATCTTAATCTCAATGCTGCTCATTTTGATCATAGCCTTTGGAAAGTTAAAATTGAATCTCAATCCTAGCAATCCCCTTACATTCCCTGCATAATTTTCCACAATCCTTCTTGTGGAAGGGTCACCCAACAGCCTCTGGTCTGACTCAAGAATTCCATTTCCATCTCTTACATTCTTGAAAAAACTTACATCAAAATTCAACTGGCTTTCTTTGTCTAAAGCTACCTTTTTCAAACCATCGCCACCTTTGGGGCATAGAGTCTGTAATTGTGCCAAGAATGCTACGTTTATGCTTGGATCTGCATTTCCTGTTGTTGTGAAGTTGTATAGTCGATAATTAAAGAATCTGCATTCTGTCTGGCCAATTGTATGTGCACCTACATACATTTCAAGAAAGTGGCAGTTTAAATTCTTTTCTGAAGGGTAATTATAAGTAATTACAGTTTAGTTCTAGAAAATTTATCATTCTCTTTGTCTTAAAACACATATCCCTTATGTTTTTCTTTTTAGACTATGCGTCGTATTTGCATAGGAATTTGCTTGTCCCCTGATATATGGACTAACTTATGTTCAAATACAGTTTTTTGTTTTTCTTTTATCAGTTATCACGCAACAATGTATGGTGTTATATTAAATAGTGGGCAGCCACTGTCCAAGTTATATATGGAAATTTATTACTTTTTTATCCTTGAAATGAAAATCTTTTCTATAAAAGTATCTTTTTTAAATACTGTACTATACTCCACCTTTTATTGATTTATATTTTTAAATTACTTTTTCGTTATTCTCCGCTCCAATGGTCTAGCTTAGTCAGTCAGCAAATAGTTATATACTCCATCCGCTTCAAAAATAATGAACATTTTTACTATTTGGGGAGTCAAATAAGATTTTTTTTGCCATATCTTTTTGTAAATAATTTTTAAATATTTTGAATTGTCAACTATTTTAACTTATAGTACTTTTTATACAGTTTATAAATATATAAATTTTATTTTAAAATACTTAAAGAATTCATGTCCGAATTCACACCGAATATTAATCAATTGACGCTCGTACTCTGAAAAGGTTCAAACAAATCGAAACCGAGCAAGCATAATAATAGTAATAGTATAACAAAAATGAGAATATACCAACAAGGGTGACAAGATCATGATCATCTAGGCCTTTGGCTGTAAACTTTTTCCTTTGGACATCAATTGTATCCAACGGTGAAGGTAAATTTAAGGCCTCTGACGATGAAGAGATCCTACCATCTCTTCTTCCAGTAGGCACTCCCCAGCTTGGACCTCCACTCTAAGTAACATGCAACAAGATCAAATATTAATAGTCTCGTTATTCATCAAAAATTTATCACAAACGTTATATTTTCACTACATATACTTTAAAATGCATACACAAGTAAGTTTTCTCTTTTGATGACTAGTACGAAGGAAAAATGATGGAAAAAATATGTTTTGCATATGATTGATTAAAACTACTCCCTCCATCTATTTCATTTTATACAAAAGTGTTTTGACTGGACAAATAAACTTTTTTCACATACCAAAACTACGGTTAGAACATAGCTTGTCATTAATGTTAAAATAGGAAATTCAAAGTAATTCTTAATATTGAAGGGTCTCCTTGCTTTTAAACAGAATAGAAAAAAAAAGTGCTATATATAAGATGAAAAGTTCTAATCTATAATGATTGTAATATAATATGTGAAAGCAAAGTTGAAGTAGTTACCAAGTATACATAGTCACGAGCAATACATAGAGGCGGAGTCGGGATTTGAATATTATGAGTTTGGAGTTCTAATCATTTTAGGTTACTGGGTTCTAAATTAATAATTAATACATATTCAATAAATTTCGTAAGATAAATAAAGGGTTTGGACCAAAACTATTAGGTTCGCCCGAACCCGTATCTCATGGGCTAGCTCCGCCCCTGGCAATACACAAGTATGACTTTGACATGTGAGACTCAATAAAATTACTCGTTCTAATCTATAATCATTGTAAGTTGTCAAAGCAAAGTTGAAGTAGTTACCAAGTCTACAGCGTCACGAGCAACTAATGCTAGGATGTCAGCACAGGAAACAACACCAGGACATGAAGTCTCAAGCTGTTTTTTTGCATTATCAATCACCTCAAATCCTCTTAGTCCCAAATTAGTCACTGCATTTCTCTCAGCAGAAGTTCCCGATATCAAAATAGAACCGTCACAACCCTATAAAGCAATTATCTTTTCATAATAGCAAAGTAGAAAATAATTAGAAAAACTCTATACTGTGAATACTTACCTGAACAAAACAATCATGGAAATGAAGCCTAAGTAAAGCTGCAGCAATCGTAGGATCTTTATTAAACTCTGCTTCAACGGTTGATCTTACTATAGACTCGGCTTTTGAGCATGACGATGAATAAAACCCGGTTTTTAGTCCTCCTTGGCCAAGAACAGGCAAAACCATAGACATAAAAAGAAAAACAAAACACAAGTTTAGAATGGTATTTCCCATCTTACTCGGTTTACCTTTGGATACAATAGCCTCACTTACAAAGTTGATTGCTTAGCATGCAAGATTATCAAGTTTAGAGTGGTATTTATATCCTAATCATTGGGTTACTTTCATTGATTTGTGGGCCTTCCCATTGCTTTATATAAACGTGTGGGACAATTAACTATTGGTGGTATTTTGTTTTTAGACTATGCAAGATTAGTGGAGGATACGTAGGAGCCAAAGTGCTGAGAATTTCAACTTCACTTTAATTAATGGACTTTGCATTGGATCAGGTTAATGGAAGCTCAATCTGCTTTTTAACTTTGATTATATAGTAGTATGCTTTTTGTTCTTCTGTTTTGCTCTGCACTTGCACTTATAGCCTCCATTTTTCATCTCGTTCACATTGCTTTTCTTGATTACTTTAAATGGTTCAAATTTTGTTTGGTCTTCATTATTGCTTAGAACATGCAAATTTCTATGATTGTCCAAGGTTGGCATGATTTTTTTAAAATTTATCTAGAGTTAATAAAAGTTGTTCGATTATTGCTGTTGAACAAATCTATATGTTATGCCATTATTTGGCAAAGAGATATCAACAAATAATGTGAGCAGTCAATTTGGAAGCTCAGAAATTGTCTTAAACAAAGTCATTTACATATAGTGTATTAAAAGTTGCAGTTCACTTTGTTACACTAAATAGTGGCTAGATTATGTACAAGTTCATTTGTTTTTAAGAGTACAAAAGATGCTTGAGTGCTGAGCTAGCTTTAGCTTTGCTGCACCACAAATTTTAAGGCTCGTGAAATTTGCAGAATGGGGATAATTATAATAAAGTATTAATATTTGATTGTAGAAAGGATATGGGATCTGACTGTGCGGACTCAACTATCTAGGAATACTTAATATACAATGTATATTTTAAGTCAAAACATGGCAATATATATGTCTAATGTTAATACAACGTTCTAAGCTTTAAGCAGATTAATATTTCTTGTTTTTGTTTTTTTGGAAAAAGGGCCAAAAATTCTACTCAACTATGAGAAAATAAAGTAAATTTGCCCTCAATTTGAATATGATCACAAATATGTCCTTATAAGTAGTGGAATGGCTCAAATTTATCCCTCAACCATGAAAAATAAAACATTTACCCTCTATTTGAATTTGGTCTTAGATATGCCCTATTGTTAGTGGACTGGCTCAAATATGCGCAAAAGTAACGGACCTCGAACTTTTTTTTCACCCATTTAATAGATATTTTATTATTGAGATGGAGTGCCACCTTGTCCAACAAAATCAAAATTCCAAAATATTTCTTATATATGATTTTAATCAAAGAAATTACACAGTCCCAAGATGGTTAAAAGAATCGAATTACATCTAATTGCTCATCATATTCCTTTTTTTTTCCATCATTAACAAACATTTTACTTTCTAGAAGTTTAATAGCGATTAAATAGAATCTTTGCATGAGCACTTCAATTCTTTAGATGGCTTGGTCAAAGTGGTTCAACAGTTATACTCCTAATGAGCTACTACAGTAGGAATTAGAGTGGTTGAGTTGTGGTAATCCAAATTCTAAGTTTATTATTTGGAACACCTGGCTGGCTGGCTCCAGTCTTACGAGTTCTGAACATCCTTTAAAAAAAAAAAAAAAAAAAAAACACACAAAAAAAAAAAAATGGACCATTAGTTATTAGTTAATTAATTTTAGTCCCTGTGATTTAGAACTAAATACATTTTAACTTTCACTTCATTAAAATATTTATTTTTTTATCCCTTATTATTAGAAATATGTAACGTTTATACTATTTTTTAGAATTATATTACCATAAATATGGAATGATAATACAAATTTAATATAATTCGTAAAATAATGATGTAATGATGTATAATTCATTAAATTTATACAGATTCACAAACAGATGGATCAAAAGTGAACATTTCAACTAATTAAAGATTAATTTTGCTTAGTCGGATATAATAAGGACCAAACTATATATTTATCGATATTTGAGGGACTAAGAATGTAAAACTTCGTTAGAGAAACACAAAAACAAAAACAAAAACAAAAACACCACTGGGCTCCGGCGAGCTTTGTCTGTACAAATAGTTACAGAAGTCTAGGAAAAGAAATGTTTCGTTAAAATAGCACGTGTTAGCCAGTTTTTGTACTGTTAATTAAAAAATAGTCATCATTTGTAAAGTCATAAAAAATAGTCACTATCTTGCTGCAATACGGAAACTTTCAGCATAATATACTGGAGATTGGAACACCTGTGTATGAACTTTCAGCATATTAGGTTGGAACTCCAGCACAAGGAAAGTTCCAGCATAATATACTAGATATTGGAGCACATGTGTATAAACTTCCAACATATTATGTTGAAACTGAAGCACATTATGAAATTCCAGCATGTTATACTAGAAGTTCACATGCAAAAAATTTGAACTCCAGAATATTATGCTGGAATATTTTTCGGATTTTGGACAGTGTTTTTGTTCAGATTTATCTTTATATGAAAAGTGGCTAAATTTCGATTACTTTTGAAAATATGACTATTTTTTAATTACCACACACAAATCTGGCTATTTTTTAATTTTACCCGCTTTATGCTTGTGGTAGGAAAAGAACAGGGCCGGAGTTAGCATCCCCACAATTCAGCTAGAGTGTTTTTACACGTTTGATCCTTTTTTAACTATTATTTTAAAAAATAGCATCATTTATTATTTATTCCATAAAGAGCATTTTTTTTCATTATTAGCATATTATAAATATTAAGCTCAGTATTTAATAAGTTAACTGACTCACTAATCACGGGAAGTACTTTTTTTTGTCCATCTCCATTCTCCCTTTCCAACATTCATCTTTTTCACTCCATTTTTAAAAATCTGATGCATATGTGAATGCGACCTAAATTCAAGATGTGGTGATTTATACATTTTTTATACTTTGTATATCAAGTATCACTTTAATTCAAAATATATTTTTATGCATATAATTTTTGTATATTTATTTGTGAAGTGCCATCTTATATATATATATATATATATATATATATATATATATATATATATATATATATATATATATATATATATATATATATATATATATATATATATATATATATATATATATATATATATATATATATATATATATATATATATATATATATATATATATATATATATATATATATATATATATATATATATATATATATATATATATATTAAGATATATTTTTTATGTATATTTCACATGTCTAAGTGTCATCTTAATTGAAGATGTATTTTTTATGTATATTTTATATGTGTTAATTCAATGTATATTTTTTATATATACGTTTTGTATATATTATATATATATATATATATATATATATATATATATATATATATATATATATATATATATATATATATATATATATATATATATATATATATATATATATATATATATATATATATATATATAAGATGGTAATATATTGTATATTATAATAAAATCAGTACATAGGTTGTACTGAAACTTTATTTACAAGTGAGTAGCCAAAAGAAAAAAACTTGGACCTCGGGCCTAACAAGATTTTAGGACATCTAGGGTTGAAACAGTATCTTCTGCGTAGATCTGCTTACACCAAAAGCAAAAAAAGCAAAACACAATTAAACTTGATCTTCTGCACAGAATTTCTTCTATCCTCAAAACATCTGGAATTCCTTTCTTTCCAGATTGTCCACCAAATACATGCTGGATAGTTCTCCATCTATTTCTTTCTCTTGCTCCAGTTCCACCTTCATCCTAACTGAAAAGAACTTCAGTAATCTTACTAGGCATTGTCCAAGCTATGCCCCTGAGATTAATAAAGATCTTACATAACTGGTCAGTTATCTTGCAATGTAAAAATAGATGGCTAACTGTCTCAACATCTTCTCCGCATAAGTGACATCTTGAGCACAATTGAATCCCTCTCTTTATAAGATTGTCTTGTGTCAGAACAACCTCCTTTGCTAGTAACCGAGAAAAACATGCTACCTTACAGGGAATCTTGATTTTCCATATATGCTTTCAAGGCCAGTTATTAATCTGCTGGTTAGCTTGATTCAGGATCTTGTATGTTGTATTCACCTTATAGATGCCACTGTTATTTCCCTGGTACCTTATTGTGTCCACCCCACTATGTAAACCTATGAATCTTTCCAGATGTTTGTAGAAGTTAGTCATCCTGGCCACCTCCCAATCATTCAAACTTCTTCTAAAAACAAGTGTCCATACTTATGGGGACCACATTTCAGCTACTATGTTGTGTTGATGTTGTGCCAGAACATACATATCAGGGTAGAGGTCCTTTAAGCATCCATCTCCCAATCAGTTATCTTTCTAGAATGAGGTTTTATTGCCATCTTGCACTTTGATGGATGAGTGGTTCTTTAGAATAGGCCAGAGTGACCTGATGGATCTCCATAAGCTAACTCCATATGCTGTATTTACTTCCTTTGTTATCCACTTGTCTTCCTCACCATATTTGGCTTTGATCACATTACCCCATAAGGTTTGGGGTTCTTGAGAATACCTCCATAGCCATTTCATCTTGAGAGTCTTTGCTATGATCCTTCAAATTTCTGATGCCTAGTCCACCATGAGCTCTGCCAACTATACGAGATTTCCACTTGACTAAGTGAAAACCCTTTTTTTTCTCTGTTCCCTTTCCACAAAAAGGTTATTCCTAGTTTGTCCAATCTCTGTATGACTCTTGCAGAAATAGGGAAGAGTGACATTATATATGTTGGGAGTGCATCTAAAATTGAGTTGATGACGGTGAGTCTTCTTTCCACTGATAGGTACTGGATTTCCATCTGTAAAGCTTCTTCTCATACTTTTCAATAACATTGTTCCATATCTCTTTGGATTTAGATTTGGCACCCAAAGGCATGCCAAGATAGACAGTAGGTAGAGTTTCTACTTCACCTCCCAAGATTAGTGCCAATTGTTCCATATCAAGCACTTCATTTATTGGGTAAAGATGACTCTTTTTCCAATTAACATGAAGTCCTGAAATCCCGTCAAACAGTACTAGAATAACTTTTAGAAACCTCAGCTACACCTTTTTTGCGTCGCAGAAAATTAATGTGTCATTAGCATATTGAAGATGTGTGATTTCCAGACTATTGTTTCCACTTCTAGCTACCTCAAAACCTTTGATCCACCCATTGCTTTTTGCTTTTTTAACCAGGGTACTCAGACCTTCCATGACTATTATGAAGAGAAAGGGAGATAAAGGATCAACCTGCCTTAAACCTCTATGGGCAGGAAAAAAACCCTCAGGAGATCCATTTATGATGATTGAAAATCTGACAGTGGAGATACAATATTTCATCCAATTGATCCATTTTACCCCAAAACCTATTTGGTATAGCATATTTAACAAGAAATTCCAGTTTACATGATCATATGCTTTTTTGATGTCTAGTTTACAAAGAATTCCTGGCTTTTTCTGTTTAGTTCTTGAATCCACAGCTTCATTGGCAATCAGAACAGCGTCCATTATTTGCCTTCCTTTGATGAAAGCCATATGTTGTGAATCCACCAATTTCTCCATCACTTCTTTAAGCCTCTCTATCAAAACTTTTGAAATTAGCTTATATACATTGACTATCAAGCTTATTGGCCTGAAATCACTCAGTCCTTTGCACCTACCTTCTTGGGGATCAGGGCTATATATGATGCATTATAACTTTTTTCAAAGATTTCTTGTGAGTGAAAAATTTGGAAAACCTCCATAATGTCCTGCTTCAATACATCCCAGCACTTGATAAAAAACCCATTGTGTAACCATCAGGTCCAGGATCCTTGTCCACTATACACATCTTCAAACATTCTAACACCTCTTGTTCATCAAAGCTTCTTTGTAAGAACTCCTTTTCTTCTTCAGATATTTTAGGACATATATCATAGTTGCACACAGGTCGCCACTCTTCATTCTCTGTATATAACTCTTTTTAAAAGTCAATGATCTCAACATTGATTCTTTGTGGCTCTACAATTGTTTCTTCTTGGATAACTAACTGATCAATGTTATTGCTACTCTTATGTGCATTAGCAGTTTTATGGAAGAAACTTGTATTCATGTCCCCATCCTTAAGCCAAAGAGCTCTGGATCTCTGCCTCCATGCGATTTCTTTATTTTTCAGGTGTTCCTCATATTCCTTGAGAAGAGAAGCCTTCTTCATTGATTCCTCTCTATATTCCAGAGTAGAGTCCAACATTGCTAATTGATTTAGCATGTTGGTCTTTTGCAATCCCAAATTTCCCTGGTTACTTCTACTCCATTCCTTCAGCTTGCCATTGAGTGCTTTCATTTTACAAGCTAAGATGAAATCTGGCCTCCCTGAATATTCAAAAGATGTCCACCATTCTTTGATTCTATCTATGAAGCCTTCTGTGTTCAACCACCAGTTATCAAACTTGAAGTAGGACTTGGTGTGCTCCCAAGAACCACATTATAAAGACACAGGAACATGGTCAGAGATTAGTCGTTGGAGGAGGGATTGCTTGATGTTCCTAAAAGTGTCATCCCATTCTTCAGAGATCAGAATTCTATCAAACTTAAGGAGATTATTTGATTATCCCCTTTGAACCAGGTGTAGACACCTCCTTCTAGTGGAAGATCGATCAGATTCATATCATCTATAAAATCTAAAAATTCCACCATAGCTCTAGATCTCCTAAGGCAGTTCCTTTTCTCAGAAGAAAATCTGGTAACGTTAAAATCACCACAAACAGCCCATGGGCCCTCCACCAAATCCCTCACAGCTCCTATCTCCAACCAAACTTTCCTCTTCTCAATATTACAGTTTGGGGCATACACCCCTGTTATGTGACATTCAAAGTTCTGCAAGAGTGCCTCAAATTTGCATGTGAGTGTATAGGCTCCAATTTGAATGACTTCCGCTTTTCAGATTCTACAATCCTATAACATTATAATGCCCCCTCTAGAACCACTAGACTCCAGACAAGCAATCCTCACACATCACCCTCCCCAAATCTGCCTAACAAGCTCTTGTATTTCCTACTCAAGTTTAGTCTCCTGAAAACAGGTAATATTTGCGTTCCAGAGTTTAACTAAACTCTTTAATATCCTTCTTTTATCCAAATTACTAAGTCCCCTTACATTGCATGAAACTAGTTTGAACTTCATTGATCAGCTAGTGTCAGGATTTTTCCCCTAAATCTTTTCCCGTTGCTCTGGAATTTAACATCAAAGGAAACCAATCCTTTCAGCTCGTGTGGCCCTTTGAATCTGGTTTTCTTGATGTCCAGTGTTGGCTCTATCCTTCTAGCTTATCTACAACTATCTATCTGCATAAGTAATTCCAAAGCTTCTTCTTCATGACCCTGAAAATCTACCCCAAACATTTTGCTCAGTTTGAGCAAACGTTGATGAACCCATAAGGTCGCATCCATCTCTTTCTCCAGAAAAGACTCTTTGATGCTGAACCAGAAGGGGTTCAGCATACTCGACTTCCCAATTTTCCCCACTACAATTGAGATCTAGTTGATTCTCACACTCAATTTTAGAAATAAGATGATGTTCCCTAGTTACGATTAGTGGCAGAGTATCATTTACCTTCATCTCTTGTAACCCTTTCCGTTCTTCTTCTCTTGGCTCCTCTATCATCATCATCTCCGCATGTGGTGAACTCCCCAAGTTTGCAACTATAAAAAATGAACCTCTGCTGATTTTCCTGGTTGACTTCATGTTGTGAATGCAAAATAACTTTCGTCTCTTCTAGAAAAGAGTCGAATCTTATGATCTCTGTGGGCTCCATATATGATTCATTAAAGATTACTTGGGTTGCACAGTCAGGCCCAATTGTATTTTTAATAGCTGGCCCATTGTTGGGCACACTGGATTGGCCCAAAAGTA
This sequence comes from Nicotiana tabacum, assembly GCF_000715075.1. Taxonomy (NCBI): domain Eukaryota; kingdom Viridiplantae; phylum Streptophyta; class Magnoliopsida; order Solanales; family Solanaceae; genus Nicotiana; species Nicotiana tabacum. The sequence goes on along the minus strand of NC_134093.1, from coordinate 92,312,146 downwards.
ATGTTTTTTCTCCCAAACCATCCTCCTGCATTGCACGTGCCTTTCCCTTATTTTTGTGTCAATGTACTCAGTACACCCCACGTGGTACTTACCCGTCCCATCTACAGCTAAAAGGCTATCATGTACCCCTTCTACCTTGTAGGTTATCTTTGTCCGACGGTTCTTCAGAGGCTTTGATCCTGTGTCATCTCCGGTTATTTTCCTGAAAATCTCTGACCCTAGTTCAAAGCGAGTTTTTCTTTCAGCCCATATTGGTATAAAAAATTTAACCCCCTCTCTCTCAATGACTACCTCGTTTGGTATATTCCGGCCATCTCCTGCCACTTGAATTCTTGCCCACTTGAGATGGTTTTTGAGTTATGTCTCTTCTTCCGTAGCTTTCCACCCACCACAAAGGTCTCATATTTCTTTGAAAATATTTTGTGACCACAGATGTAGGGGGACTCACATGGCTCTGATCTAGGTACTTTTGACAGATATGGAGCTAGAAAGATAACCGGTGATGAGGTTCCACCATTCGAGATAAAGCTTGAATTTCTTCCACCTCCACTCTCCTGGAGAATTTGCTCAGCCATGTTTCTGTTGGGGAACTCAAACAGAAAAAGATTCTCAGCCATCTCATACATGTTCACTCCAAATGTTGTTTTTCACGTTATACATACCCATCTTCGAATGTCTGATAGTGTAGGTCTCTCAGTTGTTTCCTTCCCAAAGTACCCAATGATACATCTTGTCAGAAGTCCGTTATCCTTCATCCCATTTGGCTCCAGGATCGTGATACTTCTTTTATTAGTGCTGACAACTGCTTCATGAAGGATGTTTGATTGCCATTTACTCTCTTGTACTGCTTTGGCATAAGGGTAATTTGCTTCAGAAAGTCTGGGTGGCCCTGTGAAATTGAGTTGGGGGGAGTATTTAATAAACCTTTCTATCTTAAATGCAATGTCTCTCCATCCTGCATTCAAAGCAAGTTCAGGGATTATAATGACCTCACGATTGTCTCTTTTCAAAGACAATATACTCATGTATTTCCCATGGTTATTGTACTTCCTAGTACAAAAATATTCAGTTAGTCTGTTCTTATTCTTCCATCTCCGTACCATATTCTTCTAGTCATTAGAGGTTTCTTTGAGCACATTACAGACCCATTCCATAGTCATTTTGCTTAACGTGGAACATCTCATCATATTGCGACTTCTCTCCACCCAATCGAACCATGTATCACTGTTGGAGGTCCATCTGGTGATATCAAAAGATTTGAAACCAGCGTTAAAATAAATTATGTTTTCCCCCATAAGAAATAAGTTTTGTTTAGGAGAGTTTAAAGGAAAGGATAGTATCTCAGTAATCTCAGTGGGTGAAAACAGGGTATTGGAAGAAAAGATGTATTTTTCGGTACTGAACGATGCCGGATTCTGCAGTACTCAAATGACGGAAAACACTGTTCACACCGAAAAATATAAAAGTGATCAAAATTTGATTTTAATTGGATGGGTAGGCTCGGATTTGCGAGGAGAAGAGACTGTTCTGAAGAAATATTCCCAAACCGATGCCGGATTCTGCAGTACTCAAATGCCAGAAAATATTGTTCACACCGAAAAATATAAAAGTGATCGGTATTTGATTTTAATTGGATGTGTAGGCTCGAATTTGCGAGGAGAAGAGGCTGTTCTGAAGAAATATTTCCAAATTCTGGCCGGAAACAGTGTCACGCATCGGCGCGTGGACCGCCAAAAAACTCCTTCCGGTGGCGCGTGAGGGTGCGTGGGTCCTTTTCTGCCGGAGATGTTTTTTGAGGGTTGTTCGTGGAGGGAATATCTCTATTATAAATGGGAAAAAGAAGGGTTAGAAAAAGAATAAGAGATTGGGCGGGAGGAAAGACTCCATCTTCTCTCTAGGGTTTTGGTTTTCTTTTAAAATTTCAATGTATATTTTTTATATATATATTTTGTATATATTAACGTATATTATTATCGAAGTAAGATCTTTATATTAAGAAAGGAAGAAATAAGGAAGAAAAAAATTTAAGAAAGATAATTAAAAAAAAATGAAACAAATTTTGAAAATATATTGGCTACCGCAGAAAATAAAATTAAGAAGATAAAGAAAAAGAAGGAAAGCTAATAGATAAAGAGAAAAAAAGGCATGATTTTTGCACAAAGAATTATTGATTTTCTATTCAAATTACTTATGTTTAGGGATTAATAATTAATATTCTTATTTTAAATAAATTGTGTGGTACAAATATAAATATTTTTATGAAACAACTTTAATATTGGATTTAATTTGTTATATTTTTTTAAAACCGTATAGTAAAGTTAACTTCAGTTAGACGGGGACGGTCCAGTTTGATAAACCAAATCCTTGTCTGGGGACCGATAATAAAGATCCCCAGCAACTGGGGATCTTCTGACGGTGAATTCCAACTATAATTCGTTTCTTCTTTTCAAGAATATCATTCTTTTAACTGTTAGAATTTCGTGCCATTGTTGAATCAGTCTGAAGCTTTGATTCTCCCTGATATTGAGCCAACTTCTACGAGGCACTAAGGGTTTGTGGCAGAAAATCAATTTTTTTCATGGATCCCAAATACGCAGGAGAAACCTTTAAGTAATTTCTGTTTTTGAGTTACTTTCCTCTTTCCTTATAATGTTCTGCTTGTGTGAATGATGTATTTTTTTCTTGTGAAGGCATCTGGAGAAAGAAAGTGAACTACTCTTGAATGCCCATAAATCAATGTCAGATGAATTGCACAGACTTCAGGTATTCACTTTAACCTTTTACTCTTCTTTTACCAAATTACCAACCAAAAAAGAGAACCTTTCTACTTGAACAGTAATCATATATTGATAGGAAAAACAGATATACAAACTCTAACTTGCAAGATAAGAGAATCTCTTTAAGTATATATTTTTTTATACCGATAAATTCCCGTGGCCAATGGTGCACAGCTTGAACACTTAAATATACCAGGTTTTTGCCCAGGGGCCGTGGCGGATGCAGCTTATAAGTATCATGTTTGTTGCTATCGACATGGAGCATAAATTAATGTGTAAAAATTTACTAAAATTACAAAAAGTAGTTGATATGAACCCATAGTTTTAAAAATATAGTGAGTTCAAAGCTAAGAAACTTAAAAGGTTGAACTCATAGAGCTTAAATCCTGAATCCGTCTTTATATTTGTCTGTAGCCCGTGACGTGCGCCTAACCAAAACATCAAACATCACGGTTTGCGCTCTTACCACTAGATCAAAGCCGGCGAGAATTTCTTAAGTATTTCCAAGTAAAATTGCTAAGGTATTGAGACTCTAGCTAAGTATCCTAGACTACTTCAAAATGCATAAATGGATGGACAAAACATTATTTTGTTTATCCTACTTTGATATCATGGTTTGGTCCTAGACTACTTCGAAATGTAAAAATGGATGGACAAAATATTATTTTGTTTATCCTACTTTGATATCTTGGTTTGGTTTTGCACACGTATTGAGAGCTTAATATAGATTGACAAAACATGTGGCGCTGACAATAAAATTGGACCTTCTTTTTTTTTGGGTACATAAGCAATTTTACTACCAACTGAGAAAATTACAGCTCAAGAATAAAAGAAAATAGCAAACTGGACTACCACAGTTTTGCACTCCAACACTACTCAGTTCATCATGTCAAATAGCCTACAATCCTTACAAAGCAGGATAAAGTTTATAGTATTTAATGTACTGTTAAGCTTCTTGCACATGCTGCCTTTCACAAAGACCTCTTGAGTGATCATCTTGATAATTTCTGCAGGTTGTCTTCTCTTGCTCTGAAACACCACCATATTCCTTTCTTGCCAAATAAAATACTCAGTTGCTGCCAAGGTTGTTCTGTGTATGGTGGCTGATGCACTCTTCTCTCTGCAACTACTTTCAAGCCATTGCATTTCTTCAGTCCACTCCATAGCATTCCTTGATATACCTTGTCATTCCAATAGCTTTCCCCAAATAGAAGCAGATACAACATATCTGAAGAATAGACGTTGAGTACTTTCCAATGGTAACTGAAATAAAGGACATATCTGATCCACCATAATTCCCCAGTGAGCTAGTCGATCCTTTGTATATAACCTTCCATGAGCCACCATATTCACTATGATCAGCCATTTAGGGGATCCTGGGTTGTTGCATATTAATCTTCTCCAAGTATCCTTTGTGTGCTCTCCAAGCATCTTCAGATACATCTGTTTGATTGGGATAGATTTCAAGTAACATATCAGTTTGGCCTGTTATTTTTTTGTGTATATCGTAATATGTATCAGAGGACATTATTTTGGGATGGCCATAAAATGAAAGAACACATTCAAAATACTAGCATTAGATATATGAAAATCATAAAGAAAGAAAAAAAATGTAATGTACACTTGTAGTTGAAAAGTAGTACAGATGTTATGTGTTATGAAATTTCTGCAGTCACGGAAACATTTTTCAAACGATATATCTTTTAAGGTGGTGGGAGTTGGGTTGGGTGAGGAAAGGGAAGGGAGAGACTCAACCCTTAATAGCAATGCCCTTGGTTAGGGGCACATTCAATCTAGTAACGTGCACCATTGCTTTCTGCTCTTTCGTTGTTTTATATGCCACATCAATAATTTCGAAAGTCCTATTGATATTCTGGCTTCTGTGAGAGCAAAGTCTTCCTTATTAGCTGTTTTTTTTCATTTGCATTTCAATTTAATGTATCAATTTTGCATGTCGGCTGCTTTTAGGTTGAGGAAGAAATGTTGATGCGCAAGTTCTATGAACTTATGACTGCTCATGGTCTAAATAAAAAGGTATATTCATCACACTTGTAGAAAAGCTTTGTGGTCAAGTCTCTTTGTTATCTTAGTTCCTATATCTGCTTTATAGTTGTTTCAATGTGAAGGACCTTCTCAACCCCTAGTATTGGAGTCTTTGAATCTCTAGTAAAGGGAATACTCTTATTTCTTTTGTCTTCCCAACTCTCCCTTTCGTCTTTACGGCACACAAAGGAATGATTTAACTAGTCCGAGTTCTGAGAATTCGCATTAAGCATGACATTTTTAATTGCATAACTTTCTGTTTGCTTCCAATGGGTATAGGTAACTTGCTAAATTTGATGCCACTGCTAAGTTATTTTGTGAGATACTGTGTACTTATTGGGAAGTACAACTTTGACTTAGCAATCTACTTGACTCCTGGTCCCGAGTTGTTGAAAAGTTTTTAGCTGCAGGTGTTAAATATGTAATGTGTGTCAAAATGGATACTTGCTACCATTTAATTAGAGCCCAAACAGAAGAGGCATGGTTGAAACCGAGTTCAGTCATTTTGACCAGATAAGTTGAAGATATATGTGGTCTTTATGCAGTTAGTGTTTTAATTTCAAATCAATGCTGAAAGTTGGAACCCAAAAAGCTCTATGCAAGAATGCTCAACTGATGTGTATAGAGCTCTCTAGCACATATGTCAGAACATGAAAGAACTTCTAGTTAAGACAATCTGTGCTAAGAAGATTATAGATGCGGATATCCATGGTAAAAGCATAATAGCTGAAAAGAGATAATTATGCAATTGAAACCTTGGAACTGGTGAATTTTTGCGATTCACAGAGCAGCTTTTACCTTAGTATCCCTCCTGCTCTTTTCCCTACTTGTTTAGTCTTTGGTTCTAATACACTAGCCAACCCTCATCTTTTGCAGAAAGGTTTCAATGATAATGCTGATGAAAGGCAGAATGGCCTGCAAGGAGCAGCGGCTGACGTGACTAATGGTGCTGATGAAAGGTAGAATGGCCTGGAAGGAGCTATCATTGATATTGACGAATGATGATCATTAAGGTATAAGCGCGTTAAATAGATATTCTGTTCCTAAGTTATCTGTATAGAAATCCATTTTTAGCATTCTACACTTACAGTATGTCATTTGGGTGGTCAACTCCACCATTCTAGTCCATCTTGATTTTCACCTCTTCACTACTCGGCATATGTTTTCTTTTTCTGTTTCGCCTTTTTTAGGCTCGCATTGTTCTAGATGCTTTTTGATTACTTCTCAGTTCTCACTTACATCTCTCAGCTCTATAGAAAGCAATATGCCTTTTGATAGCATAGATGATACAAGCCTTTTTCTATGTCTCTGTGTACAGGTTTATACTTGCTTAGTACCTTAGTCAGCACAGCTTATTATAACACCCCCTGTCCCACATTGGACAAAAGGGGGGCTTGGACAGCTTATAAACCCTTTGCCTCATGAGCTAGCTTTTGGGGTTGAAGTTAGGCGGGTTTGTGACAAGGTGAGATTATAGCAAGCCTCACCTCGTTTCAAGCTAGTGTCGTAGTTGAGTGTTGGACGACAGCAAGAGCAGTGTTAATTTGGGTGGGGGCGGTGTAAAGTCTAGTGCCATATCAGACAAGAAAGGGAGGCCTGGGGAGCTTATAAGCAGTCTGCAATGCTTTATCTCATGAGCTTTTAAAGTCGAAGTTATGCGGGTAAATAAGATTATGCTTAAATAATTGTGCTATATGGAGTTTGCACTATTAAGTTGAAGGATTTATAGACCTCAAACCACTCACCCTTCACACAAACGAGAGAGAGAATTGAATGGTGAAGGAGCTATCATCAACATGATGAATGGTGATCACTATGTATAAATTGAGTTAGTTAGCTATTTGATTTCTAAGTTATCTGGATAGGAAGTCCATTGTTAACATTCTACTCACGCAGTATGTCATTTGGAGGGTCAACCTCATCTTTCTGTCCCATCTTGATTTCCCCCCTTCATCACTCAGCATGTTTTCTATTCTGTTTGGCCATTTCTTTTAGAAGGTTTTTGATTGCTTCTCACGTAGAGCTCTCTGCTTCTTACATAGTAATATCTGCTATGTGCTTTTTGACAGAATAGATGATACTGGTATGGCTACATCTTGGCTTCAGCCATTACCCATATCTCTGTCCAGTTTGCACTTAGCTTAATACTTTCATCAGCTTATTGTAATGCCTAGTCCCACATCGGATAAGAAAGAGAGGCCATGACAGCTTATAATAATTCACATCATGAGCTAAATTTTACGGATAGGGGTGTAATGCTCAGTTCTATGTCGAATAGAGAAGAGAGGCTTGCACAACTTTTAACCAGTCTGCAATCTTTCAACTCATGAACTAGCTTTAGGATTGAAGTTAGGCAAGTCCGTGACATTATATGCTCAAACTTGTGCAATGTAGAGTTTGAACTATTAAGTTGAACGACCCCCCCACACACAACCCAAGCACATACACACAAAGGAAAAAATTGAATGGTAAAGAACATATTAGAAGTTGGTTAGATTTTCTGGAAGCTGGCCTTATATTATTCGCAGGTAGCCACCATTTTATAGTCTTAAAAAAATAAAGAAATCAGTCAATGCATTAAAAAAACATGTTTGAATTGAAGTCATTTCGTTAAAGACGAGCGTCCAATGGATAATTCAAAAAAATGAACTTGCTGAGTTTTTGCAAATGCGCGGACAAGGCATCACATTATGCTGCAAAAACTTGAGCATGGTCTCCGCCCATCTCTTGTAACCAACCTCCTTTACCAAGTTTGGTATTACATGTCTGATATGATCAAGAAGCAAACCAATAAGAAGTTGGCCCATCACAAGTTTTATGTTATTCCTTTTTAACTGGTTTATTGCCCATCACAAGTTTTATGCTTCACTTTTTTTAATTCATTGCTCCCCTTCACCACGCCAATTCTCCACTCACAGAAACAAGCTGAGAGAGACCTTGAATCGAATTTGGAGCACAAAACTGTGGCAAATTTTCTTTCTACGGTAAGAATAGAAGTTAAATTCAACATGGCAAAACGTGAAAAGTATGGAGAACCAAGCGATTAACATTCCATCATTCATTTCTCTAGCGTAAAGCAATAGAGTACGTAGTAGGCATTTAGACAACATTTGATTGAAGTTGAAATAAAAGAGTATTCGAAGTACACAATATCTAGGAGGCGTTTGGAGAATATATGGTTGAATTTGAGGGGGGGAAATGGGCATTTGAAATTAGAAACTAATAAATGTCTTTGATTTTGGAGCATAGGAATATGACTTTGATTCTGGTCATAGACACTAGGATTCTAGGAGCATGTCCGAATCTTCATTGATCTGTCAACTCTTTTCAGTTGTTAACATGTTATGTATTATTAGCACATCATGCTTAGTTTACATTAATTTAAATGGCCTCTCTCACCACTCTACCAAAGAGTCGAGCAAAGGCAGAGAGACAAACTTTTAAGTAATAAAATATAGGCTTAATATATGAAAAATGGAAGTGACAGAATAAAGAGTTTGTAGTGCCATGGGCTCATTTAAACTCCTAACTTCCCAGTTTGAGACATCATAAAGAAAATTCCTAATTCCTACAAATCTATACTAGAGCTAACACCAAAAAAAATATTTAACCTTTAATCCCTATTCTCTTCGTGGCAGCAGCTTCACTCCAAGCAATTTGCATCTCAAGTCCCAATTCATCTTATCATGCAAGAATGAATCGACAGTGGAGATAGCCTGCAATAATATACCAAAAATGTTCATTCATCTTCTATCCGTAGAAGATTTAGTTTAGGCCTAAAGTATCGAAGAGAATAAGAAATTAAGGGATTTTTCGCTGGAGGGGTTAGACAAAGTAATTCCAATATGAAGTCCAGTGTAAAAAATAAGGCAACTATTACAAAAAATATATATATTTCGGCTATATTTTGAGAACTACTGTACAGTGTCATTTACGACTATAAAATGTTTTGTCGGAGGTATTAGGAAAACAATTATCAAATAACTTGTGCATCCTTTGGTTAGCCGTACAAGGAAAAAAATTCCACATAACTAATGCAACGTATATTAACAATATTTATGCATTTCTTTACGCGGAAAATATGTAAAAATAATAATAGTATATTAGCAATGCGAAGCTTAATATTTAAAGACAAAAATGTTCTTAAAATAGCTAAGTCCTAACTAACATGTCTATAATAATTTATTTATTTTTATTATTCACTTCATTGTACTATAATCCGGACATAACTAGCATTTGAATCAAACAACTCCCACTAATTCTCAAACTAGGGATAAACTGAAGAAAGTGCTTACTTGGGTCAGAGTTGATGAGCATAGCTGTTCCACCAAATCCACAAGTTCCACCATTACTTTTAGTTCTCTGCCAATAACTATTGAAAGCATAAGAAGCATGAGCTACAACAGTATCAGGGGAATAACAGTTTCCAGTTGGACTAATAGCTTCACAATCAGCACCTCCTTCACCACAAGCATAGTCTAAAGCTTCTTGCAAAGTCTCAGGTGGAACACTTGGCTTAGCTACACACCATAGCCCATTACTATGCACCCCTGTTGTTGGTGGAGCTGCTTCATGGGCCCCACCTCCATGAGATGGAATATAAGGTGGCAAGTGGGGTCCATTAAAAGGGCTTATAGGATTGAATACTGGAGGCATTTCAGGAGCAAAAGGAAGAGATAATGGTGGTGGTGAAATGGTTCCTATTAGTGGAGGAAGTGGACTGTTTGCAGCAAATGCTGGAGATGAAAAATCATGATTTGGGGCTAATGGGGTTGGCCTTTTAGGGATAGTGTATTTTGAGTCAAGAACTGAGAGCTTTCTACTCAAGGGTCTTGTTTGTTTTAGGTTCTCACTTATCAAGAAAATCTTGTTTTGGCTAAAATTTCCTAGCTTTTTGATAGACTCTAAATGATTATTCACTAAAGTTTCAATCTTTTCATCCAAATCTCTTGTTGAGCTCACTACATAGGGTGCATTAACTTGTTGAAAGAAGTGAAGGAGAGGTTTAATATATTCATCAGCCTTTTGAACATTGTAAAATCCAGAATCTTGGTCCAAACAGTTGGAAGAAAAAGAAGTAGAGACTTTGATTTCCGTATGCAAACCCCACCTTGTAAGAGAGTAGTAAATGTTCTTGACTGAAGGCAAGATTAAGCTCACTTTGTTTTTTTGTTCTTCATTGCACAAAAGAGTGTGACCAACAAGAATAGTAGTGATGTTAGTAGCTGGATATTGAGCAAGAACATTAGTCCTTAGCCACTTTTCAGCTTCAACAACACTAGTGTAGACATTTTTAAGGTCTTCAATAGGCAAAGAAACTGCAATAGAAATGCCAGTGTTTGGAAAACTCTGTAGTTGCACAAGATTTGAGTCACTCAGACCAACTGCAGCTGCAAAATTAATTAATAGAAACTTAGAACTTGGAAGTGAAACAAGAAAACTACACATAGGAACAGCAAATAAACAATAGACAAGATTTTGGTAGAAGTTGAAGATCAGTTACATACCATTTAAAGCAAAATAAAGAAGGAAAAAATACCAGGGTTTAAACATTTTCTAGAGAGGAAATGCAGAATGAAGGAAATGGGGTTGGTTATAGTGTTAGAATTAGCTGAAATCTTGTGAGTTTTTTGAATAGAAAAAGCTGGAGAGGCGCAAAAAAGAAGTGGGGTGTAAAGGAAAGGTACTATTGGAGAGGTACAAGTCTCACAGTTTATTGTCCTTTGGCTTATTGTCTTGTAGCAGCTTTTGGAATCTGTGCTTTGAATGGTAGTACCAAGGTGCATGGTTAGTGGATTTTAGAAGAAAAAATAGTGAAGCGCGAGAAAGATTATTGGGGTATGGTAATTAATCTTTTACTGTTAACACAGAGACCCAAAACAGACACAAAGAGCAATCAAATGGGGTACAATGCAAAGCCAGAGAAAGAAGTTGCTTTCTTGCAGGCATCCAGCTGTTATTTCTGCTCTGCTTTTGGACCATCGGTACAAGAGTCAAGGAGTTTCAGTGAAACGATGTCGTCTTCGGTAAAAGAACGGGACCTAAAAGTACGGACGGAAAAAGGTCAAATATATCTCTCTACTTTCAAATATTGTTTATATTTAACTTCCGTTATATTTTCGGACCAAATTTATCCTTACAATCATCAAACTTTTAAAAATATCTCTTGATCTGTTAAGTAATCCAAAATCTCCCAAATTCTTTTTATTTAAATCACTTGTTCTCTTGCTCCATTATTTTCAAAAATTACTATTGATGTGAATACTAAAGTTGCTAAACTATACAAATTATTCATAATTTTTTTAAATTACCAATGCACTCATTTCTCTTGTAATAAATAAAATTGGTTTAAAATTTTATTTATTTTTAATTATATACACACCATAGAATTTAGTGGGTCTATTTATTATGTATTATATGCAGTTGATCATCATGTATATACATGTATATTCAAATATATTTTGTCATTGCCTGGTTAGTATAGAGTTCGATCGACTAACTTAAGAGTGCATAATGTGTATGCATTTAATTAAAGCAAAGTTGAATTAGACAATATAAAGTCTCCAAGGAACTTCAACTTCAATCAGTAATACTTGCAAAGTTTTCATACATTTGGTGCAACAAATTCATTAAAATTGGGATATTGTAAATACTTTTAGAATTTAGAAAATCTACCTAATTTAGATTTTTTAATTTACTATACTGTGGCCCCTATTGAGGACAAGATGCGGGAAGCGCGACTTAGATAGTTTGGTCATGTGAGGAGGAGGAGCACAGACACCCCGGTGAGGGGGTATGAGATGTTGACATTGGAGGGCCTACGGAGAGGTAGAGGTAGGCCAAAGAAGAGGTGGGGAGAGATGATTAGGCAAAAGACATGGCGCAACTTCAACTGACCGGGGACATGACCCTTGATAAGAAGATATGGAGGTCGAGGATTAGGGTAATAGAGTAGGTAGTCTAGAGTGTTTATAACAGTAGTATTAGCACGCTGTAACGACTCGATCAGTCGTTTTGAGCTCTAGTGCGCCGTTCGGTGGTTTGAGGCCCTAGGTAGCTTCACTTCAGGTATTGAATTTCGGGAAGTTCGAAGTTGATTTGGAAAGAAAATTCTCATTTCGGAAGCTTTAAGTTGGAACATTTGACTAAGGTCTGAATTTTGAGTAAACCACCTTGGCATCGGGATTTGAAAGTTCCAATAGGTTTCGTATGATGATTTCGGACTTGGACGTATATCTGGATTGGGTTTTGGGTGACTCGAAAGCATTTCGGTGCTTATTATGGAAAGTTAGCATATTAGAAGAATTTTATAAATTTGGGTTGAAGTGTATTTTGATGTTATCGATGTCCGTTTGAGATTCTGAGCCTAGGAATAATTTCGTATGGTGATTCTGGTCTTAGGGGCATGTACGGATGTGGATTTGGGGGTCTGTAGATCATTTCGGGGTCATTTGGCAAAAAAATAAAATTTGGAGGTTTTTGGGAAGTTTAACCGGGAGTGACTTTTTAATATCGAGTTTGAATTTCGATTCCGGAAGTTAGAGTAGGTATGTGGTGTCATTTGTGACCTGTGTGCAAAATTTAGGGTCAATCAGATGTGATTTGATAGGTTTCGGCGTCGGTTGTAGAAATTGGAAGTTTCAAAGTTCATTATGCTTGAATCCTTGTGCGATTCGTGTTTTTGATGTTGTTTGAGGTGATTTGAGGGTTCGACTAAGTTCATATTGTGTTATAGGACGTGTTGGTATGTTTGATTGAGTTCCTGGAGGCCTCGGGTGAATTTCGGGTGGTTAACGGATCAAGTTTTGAACTTAAAGAATTTTGCTGAAGTTGGTTGCTGCTTGTGTAATCACACGTGCGGAGTGGGCACCGAAAATGCGAGCCCACAGAAGCGGTCAAGTAGGAAGCAGGCAGAGGTCGCAGGTGCGAGGTCCTTTCCGCACCTGCGTGTGCGCAGATGCGGTGCAATTGGCACATAAGCGAGAATGAGTGGGGAGGTTGGTCCGCAGAAGCGGACGCTTTTGCGCAGATGCGCACTCGCAGAAGCGGGGTTGAGTCTGCTGGTCGGCAAGAGTGAATTCCGCAAAAGCGGTGCCGCAGATGCGGCTAGTGAATCGCAGATGCGAAAAATCGTCTGGGCAGAAGGTTCTTTTAAAAACGAGATTTGGCCCATTTTCTCTCATTTCTCTCTTGGTTTGGGCGATTTTGGAGAGTTTTAAGGGGAGATTTTCATCATCTATATTAAGGTAAGTGATTCCCGCGTATTGTGAGTTAAATACAAGATTTATATATGGATTTAGACATGAGAATTTGTAGAAATATGGGATTTAAAGGAAAACCTAGCAATTGGTATTTTTGGATTTTGACCACGAAATTGGACATGTAATTGAGAATGAATCATATATTTGAGTTCGTAGTGTTATTGGTAATGATTATCTTCGGAAATTTTCGGAATCTGGGTACGTGGGCCCGAGGGTGACTTTATCAATTTTTCGAGCGGAGTTGAAAATTATTATAAATTGATTTTTTATGAGTATTAGAGTATATGTTCATGGAATTTCACATTTATTTACTAGTTTTGGAGTGACGGGCACCGGTTTGAGTTTTTAGAAAAGCTTTGGAGCTGGTTATGGAACTTCGGAGAGAGGTAAGTGTCTTTTCTAACCTTCTAAAAGGGAATTAACCCCATAAGTGAATTGATTTAATATGTACTTCTATTTGTAAGGGTTGCGTACGCACGAGGTGACGAGAGTTCGTACGTAGCTACTAATTATGCTTATGTTCGGGTAGTCTAGGACTCAAATCATGTTATACTTGCGATGTTTGTACCCTACTTGTTAATTTAATTGCTTAAATCATATTGAAACTTGATGAAGGAATTGTAAAAAGTTAAACTTCATTTACTTGAGTTTTGGACGAGTCACTTGATCGTTAATGAGAATTGGTGTTTCTTTGAATATTAGCCTCTTAATAATTTTGAATCGGTTGTTTATAAAGTATTTTATCTTCTTGTGGAGCGGGTCGAATGCCTCGGTAGTAGATAGATGCATCTATTGTTCGTGTCGTTCGACCCTCGGCAGTGCACAGTTTATGTATTTGTATGTTGGTTCGGGTCATACGACCTCGATATAATTCGTGCTTAATTCTTGGAGTCCAATTATAATTGATATTGTTTTTCATTGGTTTGAGAGATTAATTTGTTAAATGATGAAAATTAATTTGGGATTTACTATCAGTGAAAGAATTATTTATTTATTTTTTGTTATTGAGTTTTCAGTTGTATTTACATAATCCATGCTTAATTATAATTTCGGTATTTTATTGTTAGCCTATAGTAAATGTCGAAGTCGACCCCTCGTCACTACTTCTTCGAGGTTAGACTAGATACTTACTTGGTACACGTTATTTTACGTACTCATACTACACTTGCTGCACATTTTGTGCAAGTATATTTATGTCTAGTGGTTTTGTGGGTGCAGAGGCGTGGCTATTGCGGGGACTTAGGTGAGCTGCATCCCACATTACGAGTCTGCAACACACAAAGTCTCCATCAGAGTTATTTGCATTCTCCTGTCTAATTTGTATTCCAGTCAGATGTGTTTTATCATATTTCCTAGTTGATGCTCATGCACTTGTGATACCGGGTTTTGGGGGTTCCTACTGGATGTTTAGTATAGTAGTTCACGTAATTATGATTGTTTCACCCTGTAAATTCTATTTCATACTATTTAATTAATGGAAATTATAATTTCAAAAGGAATAAAAATGAGTAATTAAGTGGATCAATCATCATTGGCTTGTCCGACGGCGCGTTAGGCGCCATCACGACCTATAGTGGATTTTGGGCCGTGACACACGCAGTCTCGCTTTCTGTTAGTAGTAGGTTTTTATGACTAACCGTTATTTTCTTTCATTGTTGATCACCTTACTATCTTGTTATTTTTTATTATGCTTTTATATGGCTTTTTGGTACTGTCTCTTCTTCTCTATATTTTTACTAATATGGTGCTTGAGCCGAGGGTCTTTCGGAAACAGCCTCTCTACTCCTTCGGGGTAGGGTTAAGGTCTGCGTACACACTACCCTCCCCAGACTCCATTAGTGAGATTTTACTGGGTTGTTATTGTTGTTGTTGTTGTGCTTATACTTTCCTGAGCCGAGGGTCTATTGGAAACAGCCTCTCTATCCTCACAAGGTAGAGGTAAGGTCTGCGTACATACTACCCTCCCCAGACCCCACAGTGTGGGATATTACTGGGTATGTTGTTATAATTTACTATACTTTGTTTATTCGGTTGTATTATTTAATATTTTTTTTCTTATTTTTTTCTCTAATTCAGAAAGTAGGTAAGTGCCAATTATTTCAAAAATAGTGGACCAAGAAGAACATCAAGTGATATAAAAGAAATTTGGGAAATTTTGGATTACTTAACAGATCAAGGGGTATTTTTAAAAGTTTGCTGATTGTAGGGATAAATTTGGCCTCACAATATAACGGAGGTTAAATATAGACAATATATGAAAGTAGAGGGGTATATTTGAGCCTTTTCCCAAGTACGTAAGGTATAATATGGATTATGGAGTATGAGTTTAACTCAAAAAATTGAAGAAATATGACATTTTAGAGGTGGTCTTTAACTTTTGATATTCGCTTATTTTATGCTTAAAACTTCAGCGTCAAAGGTTAAAAGTGTTGATTATAAGACAAGGGCTAACACTTGTTAAATTAGGGGTGGCAAATGGGCTATTTGGGTTGAAGTTGGGCAGGTCAAGATGGGCTGAGTATAAATAAGCTAATGCCCAACCCTGTCCAAAATTTATTTGGATCAATACGGGCTAAACAATAGGTCGTAACCCAACCCATCCAATTTGATCTAAATCTTTTCAATATTCTCAATTTTAAAACAAATCAAACCCAATTTTTTTAAAAAGAATTAAAAATATATTCGCAAATAATCTCCTGTGATTCAAATCATGATATGTTGTAAATTATTTTACGGTATCTCAAAAATAGCCCAGTGCTCGTCCTTTATTTTATTAATATAAATTTTGTTTGTTATTTTCAGTGCAGTGTTAATGTGTTTCTGCTTTATTTTCAGACTTTCTTCATGTTTGATTATTATTTTTGTCAACAACAGTTAGTTAAATAAATCATTCGACGAGTTCTTTTAGTTTAAGTTTCAAACATACCTTTTCTTAGGTTATACTAATACACTAATTGATCCAAATTAGTGTTTTTTATCTTATCATGTTTAATGATGTAACTACAAAACAAAACAAAAATACACTATTTTTCTGTTTCTTTTGTCATTCCTTTTTACCTTAATTATAATCAAGATATTAAGAGGTTTGAGTTTAAATTATGATACTTATAAATAATTGGCATCTAGTTAAGTGTCCCTGATTAACATAATAGTATATATGTATATAAGTTATTGTAGTAGTCTCACTTTTATGGTGAATAGAATGACAAAAGTATTTCATAAAAGAAAAAAGGCGGAATGGCCTAAATGGCACCTATATTTGTGCCACTTTGTCATGTCGGTCCCCAAACTCAACAATTTGTCAATTGAACACTTACACTTCTTCAAACCGTGTATAATAAATGCTTATGACAAGAGGCTGTCAGTGCGTGTAACATAATCTCTTCCATGTTGGCTACCACGTTAAAAAATAATACTGTGTAGATGTCATGTCATATGGTAGATTAAAAATAATTAAAATAAAAATAAAATTCAAACATTAATCCCTGATCCCCTCCCTCAAATGGTGCGATTGCTGTGAACAGTAACACAGTAATGACGGAATGGCCATTGTGCCGTCGTCCGGTGGTGAAAAATCGCAGGACCAGTCCCAAAAGATGTGTCTCACCATTGTGCATACACCCCGCCTAGGCGCCCCTCTCATTTCTTCCCAAGCTGTTGCAGATTTCAACAATGGTGGATCGAGTATTGCAGCGAAAAATCGCCTGGGAAAAACTGATATTTATCATATCGGTTCTGGTTCAAATCGAGTGATTCCAAGCAGTGGATATTGTTCTCCACTTTAAATACCATCGACCCACCAAGTTTCAGACAATTTCAATATCGTAATAGTCTCCTCCAACCAACTGAATATGGTCGGCAAACACTAGTTGGTCGAGCATGGAGCTACAAGTGTCCAAATTGAACAAGCCCAATGCCAATTGACTCCAACTGAACAAGTGATTGATGCTAAACGATCAAACAACAACTACAATGAACCAATCGTCACAACAATTCAAAAAATAAAATCTGCAGAATTGCAGACACCAGGTGTTCGACGAGATGTTAAAGTTAGTTTGAAATTGGGGGTTAAATTTTCTCAAAAAGCTCTACTCTTTTTAAAGAATTAATTGATAAAATATGTATAATTTGTGCTTCAAAATCCTTTATGGGTTAATTTTGAGGTGTGGTGATTTTTGAGAATTTTTTGGTTGACCCTTTTTTTTGGTTTGTTGGTATTTTGATAATTTGATGTGTTTCCCTTCTAACAAAAGGGCATATAATTAAATTTTAAAAGAGATCTGAAATATTGGCCAAAAGATTCTAAATTCATGATAAAGTTTCAGATTTGAGGAAACAAACAAACAAAGAAGATGGGGGAAGGGAGAAAGAATTGGACAAAAAATGTTGAAGAGAGAGAGAGAGTAAAAAAAAAATTGGACAGAAAATATTGGAGAGAGAGAGAGAGAAAAGCAATAAAGAAAAGCTCACTTTTGTTCAACAATGGAGGATGAATAATCGGAAAGAAGATAGACAACCAAAAAATGGCTCTTGGTGCCTTTTTAATAGGCCTCACGCTCCTTAAACGAGTGTAGCACACACTCCAGTAAAAAATATCACATAGGATGAGCGAGGTTTAAAATGCTCAATTTTTTAAGGGTAGAGGGTTTAGTTGGCTAACTTGTAAGTATGAACACCGACATGACAAAACTGGACAAGTATAGGGGCCTCTCAGGCTATTCTGCTAAGAAAAAAATACAAACATGGATAAACAGAATAAAAAATTACTAATTACCAAGTACCTGAGAATGGGAAATGAACAACTAAACAAGAGATTGAAGCTATAACATAGGTCAAGGTAGCTTTTTCATTGGTCAAGATTGGGCATCATCATGGGTCCATTTGGGCTGATGTTATGTGATGGGTTAACTTGGACTAGCCTAAAATTACCTATCTTTAAAACTATTCCATCCCAAACGCATTAAAACTTGGGCGGTTTGGGAAGGTCAAATAAGTTTAGATTAGTTTTGACACCCCTATATTAAATTTTAAGTTTTGCGGGCAACAAAAATTCAAGATCATCCACATTTACAGCTTTGTGTACTTCATCCAATTTAACTTGTACATATTTGGACTTTTACACAATTAAATTGCCTAAAAGATATTAAAAATAATTTCACATAATAAATAAAGAAACAATCTGAAAGATAATGCAGGTAAATTCTAATACATAATAGATTAGATTACACTATTGTTATTAAACGAAGTAGTATTGTAATTTATTTAAATTCATATAGGGCCAGCTTCTTGTCTACCCTGAAGGAAAAAATGAGTTGCACCAGAAATAATTGATTCTGGCCATTGGAAAAAGAAATCTCCCAAACAGTTTATACTACTAGAAATAATTGATTCTGGCCACTTCTTGACCAATAGACACGTCGACCCTCGTTCTTTTGTAACATTCTCTTTCTCTCTCTTTTTTTTCTTTTTTTATACTACTCAATGTAAATCCGTACCAGGTCAGGATGACCCGGTTCCGGACCGGGTCGGTTAAAGGGGCCGGACATAGGTGGGCTAGCCGTTGAATTGGCTTGTGCTGGTGGAGTTTTTGATACCAGCTAAAACCAGTAATATCTTGTCAAATTTGAACCGGTGGAGCAGACCGACCCAGACCAGTTTAACTACAAGTTCCTCTTCATTTTTTTAATGACATTTGACCATTGCCCAACGGCCTTAATTGCAAGAATAGCCCTTTTTAGGGATTTTTAAAAAAAATAACACTTTCATTATTTACTAATTTAAACCTTTTGAAAAACTTTAAATAGACCCCCATTCCTCCCCTCTCTCACCTCTTTTTCATTTCTTCACTCATCTCTCAATTCTCTAACCTAAATTCTCAATTGTCATTGTCTCATTTTTCAACTAAATTGCTATCAATTATTTGGCTCTCATTTTTTTGAAATTTTATTTATGGTATTATCTGAATTTTATTCGTGGTAACGTCGTAGTTTAGAAATTCAATTTCAAGACTTCAAAAATCATCAAGTGTCAATTTATTGCAGAATTCGATGCACTCGTTCCAACTCTTTCTCTTATTTAATATTTTAGTTGCATACTTAATTTTTATTTGCGAAGTTGTTGCATTTTACAGTCTTAATAAAAAAACTATTGTGTATGTCTTTTGATAATGCTTCTAACATTAATGCCGCCATTTCACTATTAAAACTACATATGCAACCACCACTTGATGATATCTTTTATGTTAGGTGTGCATGTCATGTTTATAATTTAATTGTTAAAAGTGACATTGATTTATTTTCGACTGAGATTACTCATGTTAGAAGAGCAATTGATGTTATTCAAGAAAATAATAGAAAATCTAGACTTAGAGAATTTAAGGCTAAGCGTACTAAATATAACTTTAACCCGAGATTCATGCCAGATGAAATTGTTACTAGGTGAAATTTATCACGACCTAAATTTTCCTCCGTAGGATGTCGTGACGGCACCTAGTCTCTAAGACTAGGTAAGCCTAACACTTACTGAATTAATAGAAGAATTTGACCAACAATTAATAATTAGAAAATAGAACCTTATTACACAACTTACAATTCTCAAAACCGGTAGTACATGTCATAAGCTCTACTGAGTTTGCCAGAAAACCTACAAATACAACCGTTTCAAAATATGGAACATTATTATCATGAACTTATGACTGCTTGTGTGCATTGGTGCCTATGTGTGGAGGACAATTTGAGCCCTTAACTGTTAACTATGTGCAGTCCTACTTGTTTTGAATGTGCGCCTAGTTTTATCATTTTGAGCATCCTATGTAAAGTCTAGAACCACCAAAATAGTAGGTCCAAATCCTCATGGACCATAGGCATGGGACGAGTAATGCACACATATGACGCGATTTAGAATTGAACTAGAACGCTTTAGATAAACAACTTTAAGATAGTAATTGGGTAGCAGGAGATGATTTTATGTGCCCGCTGAATAATATGAGCAATCCTTACCTTTGAGGGAGTTGCGAAGTATTATATATGTTGAACGGGGTGATCTTTTAGTCTAAAAAACTTAGGACCCCCTCCCCCCATATATGTTTACTACTTGCACCCCTATTTATTTGAACTTAGATCAAACTAGGTTGCACCTTGTATTCCTTAAAAGATTGTACCAATCACTTATTAATGTATAATCTACCTCATTCATATGTTCAATCTCTTTTAATATTTGTTTCCCATTATAATTAGATATTTAGACTCCTTATCTTTCTTTAGCTTATATGATCACATAGGACAACTATAATCCAATAATACCACATAGCGTAAATTCGGCTGAGAACCACAGTTGTGGACCTCGAAGAGTACCTAACCCCTTCTCTTTGTGGTAATTTGAGCCATTACCCTTTATTTGGTGATATAGACTAGTTAAACAGAGTTATTTATAAATAGGTGCTCTAACACACCTTAAAATTATTAGGTGACAACTCTTCTCTTTTAATACCCATTTAAAAGAGTTGTCACATATCGAAACCCGCTTTTGCGAGAAAACGGGGCGTGACAATTCATGAAACGGATCATCGTGATACTTATAGAGCATGGAGACATGGAACACCGGGTGAACTGCCGATAAACTAGGTGGTAACGCAAGCTTGTAGGCTACCTCACTAACTCTCTCAAGAATCTTAAAGGGTCCGATATACCTAGGGCTCAACTTGCCTTTAATTCCGAACCTCATCACACCCTTCATGGGTGAAACCCGGAGCAAAACCCTCTCTCCAACCATGAATGCAACATATCGAACTCTACGACCGACATAACTCTTCTAGTTAGATTGGGCTGTGTGAAGTCGATCCTGAATTATCTTGACCTTTTTCAAGGCATCCTAAATCAAATCGGTACTAACAACCGAGCCTCTTCCGGGTCAAACCAACCAACTAGTGAATGACACCGCCTCCCATATAATGCCTTATAGGGAGCCATCTGAATACTTGATTGGTAGCTGTTGTTGTAGGCAAACTCTGCAAGCGGCAAGAACAGATCCCAAGAACCCCCAAAATCCATAACGCAGGCGCGAAGCATATCCTTCAATATCTGAATGGTGCGCTCAGACTATTGACGATCTCAGAACACACACTAAAATTATGTTCGCTAATCAAATGTAGTATAGTATAATATCGTATCCACAAGGATTGGATTTAACCAATATTCTCGTAATTTCTAGTTTGATTGATATCCAAGATGATTAATAATTGAGATTTATATGATTTCTAACTAAAATTAACTAAGATATTAAGCTATGGACTAATGACAATTGAAACAAGAATAAGCAAGAAAGTTATCAGTGAGAGAAAATAGGGATTGATGGGATAAGTGTAAGATAATTGTTTGGGATCTAACTCTAGATAATTCACTTCTAATGTTCAAGTGAGTCTTTCGAATTCACTCAATTATTAGTTCAAACGTTCATCTAAAATTTCTCTCTCGATTAAGTCTTAACCTCACTAGATGAACCAATTTAAGCACGTGAAGATATGCACGAATGCGCACTGGATTGGTCTTTAGGAAAATCTCTTTTGATTATTCTCCTAACTATGTTTAATTAATGATTCAACTAGCCTCTTTAGATTACTTAGAAGAATTAATGAACTCAACCAAAAATATAATGCAAAGATATCACAAGTTATGCCTCTCTCGATTACTTGAATAAGTGTATATAGATGCAACAATTAAATCATCCAAAAATACTTTAATACATAAAACTAGAGTTATAATCCACAAACAATCATCAATATACCAAATCCATAAAACCCTAAAGGGAACTACTCCATACATATTGAGAAAGTCATCACAAATAAAGTTAAAGTATAGGAAAACATAAATTCAATCCAAACTCGTGTCTTGAGTGAGGAAGGAATGATGAAATCCTCGTTCTCGTGCTCTTCTAACTCCTCCTTCGCCTCCTTAGGTCGAATATATGTCAAAAAGTCTAGAAAATAATATTTTCCTATGTGTTTATACCAACTAAGGTCGGGCTCATACGAAATCACATTTTCCTAGCCGAAATAGGATATTTACTCTATAAAAAATACACAGGCGCGCCGCATGGGAAGAGGCGCCATGCGGGGCATTAGTGGAAAAATTCAGAGAGCTAATTTTTTCACTTTGCAGGAATTTTGCACTAGCTCCCTGCGCCCCGCTACGCATGGCGCGACCATGTTTTGACATCCAGACTTGGTCCTCGACCCCCGAACGTGATCCCGACTTAAATTCTTGGGATTTTACTCAGACTTCAATGCTCCAACTTATTCAAATTAGTTCCAAATTATCTTAATAGCTTGGAATTACTTCCTGCAAGACATAAAACACACAATAAGTGCAAAACACTACCAATTAAAGGTCAAACACAAATAAAGTATAATGAATTAGAGTATAATAAGCGACTAAAATACGTAATTATAGCCTACCATTAACTATCCGTCTGTCTGGGGTTGAAATATTGTACTAAACTCAACCCGTGTGCCTAACTCATGTTGTACGGCCTTCCAAAAGTGCTATGTGAACTGCGTTCTCCAATTAGAAATGATGGACACCGGCACACCGTGAAGGCAAATTATCTTTCGGATATAGATCTCAGCCAACCGCTCTGAAGAATATGTAACTGCCACTGGAATGAAATGCGCCAACTTAGTCAACCTGTCCACAATGATCCATACTGTGTTAAATTTCTTCGAAGTCCGTGGGAGCTCAACAACAAAATCCACGGCAATACGCTCCCACTTCCACTCGGGAATCTCAAGCCTCTGAAGTAAACCGCCAGGCCTCTGATACACATACTTTATCTGCTGACAATTCAAACACCGAGCCACATATGCAACTACATCCTTCTTCATTCTTCACCACCAATAATACTGCCTCAAATCCTGATACATCTTAGCCGGCACCCGAATAAATGGAATACCGTGAACTGTGGGCCTCATCAAGAATTAACTCATGAAGCCCATCCACATTGGGCATACATGTCGACCCTTCATCTGTAACACCTCATAATCTCCAATAGTAACCTACTTGGCACCACCATGCCGCACCATGTCCTTAAGGGCAAGCAAATGGGGGTCGTCATACTAACGCTCTCTAATGCGCTCTTACAAAGAAGACTGAGAGACCGTGTAATCTAGAACCCGACTAGACTCCGAAACATCTAACCTCACGAAATGATTAGCCAAGGACTGAACATCTAATGCTAGCGGTCTCTCACGAACTAGAATATATGCAAGGCTACCCATACTCACAACTTTTCTACTCAAGGTATCGACCACCACATTGGCCTTTTCGGGATGATACTAAATGGTGATATCATAGTCTTTCAACAGCTCCAGCCACCTCCGTTACCTCAGTTGAGATCCTTCTACTTGAACAAATACTGTAGACTCCAATGATCCGTGAATACCTCACACGATACACCGTAAAGGTAATGCCTCCTAATCTTCAGCGCATGAACAATGGCTGCCAACTCTAAGTCATGAACAAGGTAATTCTTCTTATTAACCTTCAACTGTCGTGACGCGTATGTAATTATCCTACCATCCTGCATTAATACTTCACCGAGCCCAATACATGATGCATCACAATACACTGTGTAGGATCCTGAACTTGTAGGCATCACTAACACTGGGTTGTAACCAAAGCAGTCTTGAACTTTTGAAAGCTCATCTCACACTCTTTGGACCACCTAAATGGGGCACCCTTCTAGGTCAATCTAATCAATGGGGCTACTATGGATGAAAACTCCTCCACGAACAGGCGATAATAACCAGCCAAACCAAGGAAACTCTGAATCTTTGTAGCTGAAGTAGGTCTAGGCCAGTTCTAAACTGCTTCAATCATCTTAGGATCCACTTTAATGCCCTCAACGGATACAACATGTCCCAAAAAGGCTACTGAATCCAACCAAAACTCACACTTTGAAAGCTTTGTGTATAACTGACTACCTCTCAGGGTCTGAAGTACAACCCAAAGATGCTACTCATGCTCCTCTCTACTGCGAGAGTAAATCAAGATATCATCAATGAATACGATCATAAAAGAATCCAGGTAGGGCTTAAATACCTGGTTCATTAAATCCATAAATGTTGCTGGGGTATTTGTCAACTCAAATGACATCATTAGAAACTCATAATGCCCATACCGAGTCTGAAAAGCTGTCTTAGGGACATCCTATGCCCTAATCTTCAATTGATGGTAACCAAATCTCAAATCAATCTTTGAAAACACTTTGGCACCCTAAAGTTGATCAAATAAGTCATCAATCCTCGGCAACAGATACTTGTTCTTAATAGTGACTTTGTTCAACTGTCGATAGTCTATACACATCTCTATGTAAAACTCGAATAATACCTTTGATAATGGCGTCAGATAACTCGGCCTCAGGTCTAGCTGGGGATGCATAAAAATAGGATTGGGGCCCACCACTCTGATCTCCGCCTCTCAGACGGCCTCTAGCTGGCTAGCCTCTACCTCTAGCGGCCTGACCTCCACCTCTAATAGCCTAACCTACACCTCTAGTAGCCTAACCCCTTCCTCTAGCTGGCCGAGCGAGCGGTTAAGCAACCGATGCCGGAACCATGGCACGAGAACTCTGTTGTGGCATGTTGCTCGACAATCTAGGGCAATACCTCCTGATGTGACATGTACCCCCATACTCAAAACACCTTCTGGATTGCTTTGGCTGCTGAAGCTGAGATTGACCCAAACGGACCATGCCTGAAGCACTGGCTGGAATGGCCTAGGAGGATGGCCTATACCAAAATTACCTCTGCCTCCAGATGAGGCACCACTGAAACCACCGAAATAACAAGGCCTCTTGTCAGACACCAGCACCCTCTCCTGACCACGAACCATCTTGATCCGTCTTGCAATCTCTACGGCCCTCTGAAAAGAAATATTATCTCCAATACCCTTGACCATCTGTAGCCTGATACTGAAAGTAAGTCCATCAATGAATCTTCTCACTTTCTCCCTCTCAGCCGGGATCAAGACAATGGCATGGCAAGCTAGGTCCAAAAATCAAGTCTCACATTGGGTGACGGTCATGCCACCATGTTGAAGGCGCTCAAACTGCCAGCGATACTCCTCTCTCAGAGTGAAAGGAATGAACTTCTCTAGAAATAGTTATGAAAACTTATCCCAGGTAAGTGAAGGCAAACCAGCTGGTCTGGGCAACACATAATCTCTCCAACATCTCTTGGTAGAACATGTCATCTAGAACACTGCAAAGTCGACCCCATTGGTCTCAACAATACCCATGTTGCACAACACCTTGTGGAAATGATCCAAGTAATCATGTGGGTCCTCAAAAGGTGAACCACTGAAATGAATAGGGAAGAGCTTGGTAAACTTATCCATCCTCATCAAGGCCTCAGAAGATATAGCGGGCCTCTACCTGACCTATGCTGCAACAACTGGGTGAACTACTGTATAGGGTAATATTAGTTCATTCTCCCTCTATTTCAATTTACGTAAATCTATTTTCTTTTTAGTCCGTGCCAAAAAGAATGGCCCCTTTCCTTATTTGGAAATAATTTACCTTTATGAAATGATTTATAGCCACACAAAATATATGTGCCTTATTTTACACCACAAGTTCAAAAGTCTTCTCTCTTTTCTTAAACTTCATGCCCAGTCAAATAGGTTCATATAAATTAAAACGGAGGGAGTTCTAAATACTCGTATAATGGAGAGACATGTGGAACTGGAGACATATAAAAAGCGAGACAGGTGGAAATCAAGACCGGGGACAGCAGTTTCAACTGACACCGGAAGCCCTTGAAAGGAATACTGCTCAGTACTAATATTACTGAAGAAGGTTTTAATGATAGTAATGTTGGTACCTCTAAGGATGAGGCAAAACGTAATTTTCTAGGAGCAGTTAATATGGTTGATAATGAGTTTTTACAAAAAATATTAGCTTTTTACTACTCAAATTTTTTAATAAAAGTTACTCTTTTAATAGACCATAATTTCAAAAAAGAGTTTACTGCTTTATTTGATAATGGTGCAGATTTGAACTGTATTAAATAAGGAATAATACCTTCGAGATATTTTCATAAACTACTCATAGATTAAGAAATGCTAGTGGTGATAGGATGCGTATTTCTTATAAATTGTCAAAAGCTTTTATTTGCCAAATAAGGTTTGTATACCTGAAATATTAGTTTTGGTAAAGGATATATCCCATATATTATATTAGGAGTCCCATTTTTTCATCATATAATTCCTTTTACTAGATGGGATGCCCAATGTTTTACAGAAACCTTTGATAATAAAGAAATTAGTTTTGATTTTATAACTCAACCATTTAAAAGATTTTTAAATGAAATGACTGAGAATATCTCTGCAAAAAATAGACAAATAGATTTCTTGAAAAATAAAATTTGTAGTTTTACTATTGCAAAAGATTTACAAAACCCAACGCTTATAGAAAATTTTGATTTTCTAAAAAATCAGTTTTTATTACAAATATGTGGGGACTATCCAAACCAATTTTGCAATAGGAAAAAAGCATATAGTTAGTCTTCCCTATGAAGAAGACTTTTCGGTAGATAATATTCCAACTAAGGCTAGACCTTGCCAAATAAATTCAGATCATTTGGAATTATGCAAAAAAGAAATAGATTCTTTACTGCAAAAAGGTCTTATAAGACCTTCAAGGTCTAAATGGTCATGTACTGCTTTTTATATTAATAAACATGTTGAACAGGAATGAGGAGTTCCAAGATTAGTTATCAATTATAATTAAAGTGGATTAAATATCACATCCCTAATAAAAAGGATTTATTGGATAGAGTGCATGATGCCGTAATATTTTCAAATTTTGATTTAAAATCTGGTTATTGGCAGATTCAGATATCTGAGTCAGATAAATACAAAATTACTTTTAATGTCCCAATGGGTCAGTATGAATAGAATATCATGCCTTTTGGTTTAAAAAATGCCCCTTCTGGAATTTCAAAAAATAATGAATGATATTTTCATGCCTTATACAAATTTTATAATTGTTTATATTGATGATATTTTAGTATTTTCAAAAAATATTGAAATTCATTTTAAACATTTGGATCTTTTTAGAAATATTATAATTCAAAATGGCTTAGTCATTTCTAAACCAAAATTGACCCTTTTTCAGGCCAATGTAAGATTCTTTGGTCATAATATTCAAAATGGAAGAATAATTCCTATCCAAAGAAGCATTGAATTTTTATCCAAGCTCCCTGATGTCATAATTGTTAAGACTCAACTCCAAAGGTTTCTAGGAAGCCTTAATTATATTTCTCCTTTCATAAAGGACCTTGCTAAGGATACTTCAATTCTTTATGAAAGATTAAAGAAAAATTTGAAAGCATGGATTGATGATCATAGTAAATCAGTCCAACGAATTAAGCAGAAGGTTAATAATCTTCCATGCCTTACGCTTGCTAATCCAAGTTGGGCAAAGGCTGTTGAAACTGATGCCTCGAATATTGGATATGGTGGAATATTAAAATAATATTCACCACCTGATAAACAAGAATAGCGTGTTCAATTCTATTCGAGAAAATGGAATAATTCCCAAAGAATTATGCTACTGTGGCTAAAGAAATCCTTGCCATAGTGAATTGTGTATTAAAGTTCTAGACTAATTTATACAATCAGAAGTTTCTAATAAAAACTGATTGCCAAGCAACAAAGTTTATCTTTAATAAATATTGTAAATATGATATTTCTAAACAGATATTTGCAAGATAACAAGCCATGTTAGCTCCATTTGATTTTGAAATAATTTATAAAAAAGAGTCTGATAATAGCCTTCCTGACTTTCTTACTAGAGAATATCTGGATTAATATTTTTTTGTTGATCTTTGTCAAGATGAGACCAAGTTTCAATCCCTCTTCTATTAGAAGAGGAAGAGGAAGGACAAATGTGGGAAGAGATAAAATTCTTGTCCAGATGGGACAACAAAAGCTAATAGCTTCAAATATTGCAAATACAATTGGTTTTAATACATACCATCCCATGTACAAAGACTTTATGATTTTTATGAAATCCAAGCAGAAGGAAGATAATAGTTCTCTATCATATTCTGCAACACTCATGAATGATAGTAAGGAAAACACAAAGGTATATGATAAGAATACATGTGAGCAAGTTATACATTTACTAGAATATTCTGATTTAAAATGAAAAAATGTTCCATGGCCGATTATGAATAGATATTTTGATACGGTAAATTATGCCACCCCTACTTATAAATACATTATGCATAATGAGGTTATACTTTTATCAACAGGATCAACTGAAATGCAGCATTTTTCTCCAGCTAATACTAGGAAGGTTTATAACTTTTCAAAAATTATCATAAAAGGGATATTAGCCTCAAATGAATGGGTACTTAGTACTCTCAAAGAAAAGGATTATACCCACCCAGAATAAAAAGTTCCAATAAAATTCAATTATTCAGACTACGTTGATAGTTTTCACAAAACTCTTTTATATGAAAATCCAAACAAAAAATATTCTTGGTTTATAAAGATTTGTTCTCATAATTTTACAGAACAAATTTCAAATTGGTTTGGTCAATGGTGGATATCATATGGTCCTTCATTGAATATTTTACCAGATTTATATAAAAGTTTATATACTGAATGGATTGAAGTATCTCCAAAAATATTAAAATTACAAAGAAGTAATATCTTCTTCCCTAGAATTGCATTAATGTACTTTTTTATAGAATTTTCTATACCATGGATAATGAGATGGTCCGTAGAAGTCCATACTTATATAAATAGATTTCCCTGTCTAAAGAGGATTTTTTATACAAATTTCTGGAATAAATAACTCCAGAAGAATCTCTATGGGAGTGAAATTATTGAAGCTGTAAAGAGTGCTATCAGTAAATATAAAAAATAAGAAGCACCACAATTGAAATAATGGATGATAGTCCTTTTAGCAAAATAACCAGAAAGCTTCAGATGAAGAAAGGGACTATGTATAAATCAAAAATATTGGCTTCATATATGGAGGAAGTAAAGAGAGATTTAAATAAAAATCAGGACATAGAGATACCAGATGATATCTCCATGACATCAACAGGTCATACCATGGAAGAAGAAACTGTCATAGCGGGAGTATCTCAAGATATGAAAGCCACCGAAGAAATTGAAAAATATTTACAATAATTTAACCAATTCAAAGAAATTGTGGAAGAATCTTCCAACAACAAGAATAAAGGAAAAGAAAAGGTGTAAAGACACAAGACTCCATCTCTCAGAATTATTGGAATAATAGAGACAAAAGACTTTGAAAAGCAGTCAGACCTACTAATAAGGAAGAATCAACTTTATAAAAGTTATTTGTTTAAGTACTTCCTTTTTATCTTGTCGGGCATGGTGTAATTATTTTGTTGGCCATTAAGTTTTTGTCCGTTTAGAGATGGATCCATTATATAAGGATTTCATTTTTTAAGGTGAAGGCAGGCCTTGGCAACACTTCTATCTCTTTTTAGCATTCCTTTGTAAAGAACACCCTTTTGTATAAATGTTATTTGGAATAAAAAATCAGAAAAGGTCACTTGGCCACAATCCGACACTCTCAGGTGTTGTGTTGAACTTATGCATATTAATCTACTTTTATATCATATTTTTCTACTAGTTATACATTATATCACCCGACGGTTCTAAGGTTGAGATTAAAGCCTAGGCAATTTAACAGTACATGCAGTAAATTCTGGTTATGACAACATAACCGGTGGTCCTTAGGCTCATATTAGCCAGGTGAGCGTTGACAGAGTAGTGAGAAGGACCGTGGTTTAGGGTTTGCTTGACAGGACTGTGGCTTGACAGGGAAGATGCCGTCATAAAATCTTCTCTGTAGCTCCGTTAATAATAATAATAATAATAATAATAATAATAATAATAATAATAATAATAATAATAATAATAATAATAATTATTATTATTATTATTATTATTATTATTATTATTATTATTATTATTATTATTATTATTATTATTATTATTATTATTATTATTATTATTATTATAATAATAATAATAATAATAATAATAATTAAAGCAATTAACTTATGAAAATGAACTCAAACCTCATTATCAGAAAGCCCAAGATAACAAGTTTCATAATTCCATATTAAAATGTCGAGGCCAGCTCAACAATATCAATAAGTACAACATATACAAACCGTCGCGGTGCACAACCCGATCCCACCATATCATCATTTATCAATGTCAAGTACCACATATACAATCCGTTGCGGCGCGCAACCTGATCCAACCATATCATCATTTATCAATGTCAAAATGCGTCCTTATTCCACCATTTCAATTAATTACCTTTTAATTTCTGTTGCGGTGTACAACTCGCTCCACAAACAATTTCAATTAACATAAACAATCCTATAGTCCAATTACCAAACTTTGTACATCAAGAGAGCAAAGGTACAAGGTAATAAAGAACCACATAATGTGCAAGTAAAACAATTAAAGGAAAGTAGCAAATAAGCATGGAGTCATGGAAGGGACGAACAATTTATTATGAGAATAATTAAATGACAATTAACAGTTTTGGCATAGAAGTCAAATAAAGCATGTAATAATTAAGGCATGAAACAAGATAATTCATTAAATAACAAAAAATATGAAAAACAGATATCTTGACAACGTATATACACTAGTCACCTCGCATATATATCATTTTCTCACATAATCCATACAACACAAGTTCAAAAATACCTAATTCCCTTAAGTCAAGGTTAGATCTAATATTTACCTCACTCCGCAATTAAATCAAAGCTCAAACGGGGCATTGCCTCTAGAATTAGCCTTCAAACCAATCACATCTAACCAAATATAGTTCAAATAATTCAAAATAAGCTTTAGAAACTACCTACGAGTGAAAAGGATTCAATCTTTAATGATTTTGAAAAAAGTCAACCCCTGACCCACTTGGTCAAAACCCGAGATTCGGACCAAAATCTAATTTTTTATTCACCCCCGAGCCCGGTTATATGATTAGTTTCGAAATACGACAGTAATTTGGGGTCTAAATCTCAATTTCTCAAAATTCCCAATTTCTACCTAAATCCCTAATTTCTACCATGGAAAAGCATAGACTAAAGGTTAAAATAAATGGGTGTTTATGAAAATGAAATAAAACAAGCTAAAATATACTAACCTATGAAGCTGAGATGAAAAATCTCTTCAAAATCGCCTTTAGGCCTAGCTCAAACTGGGAAATGGTGAAAAATTGGTTAAATTCCGACTTTGGGATATTTAAGTCACTGGGCGCCAGGTCTTCTTTGCGTTCGCGAAAGGCCTGATGTGATCTCTAAGAGCAGCAGTGTCACGACCCCAATTTCCCTCTGTAAGATGTTGGGATGACACCTAGACTCTAAGACTAGGTAAGCCTAACAATTTGTGGAATAACTCAATAATAAACTGAACTCCAATCTCAACACATGATATATAAATAAAAACTTCAATTTAATAATTACAACCCCCAAAATCCGGTAGAAATAAATCAAAAGCTTCTAAGAGAAAATACTAAGTGTCTCTATACATCAAGTCTAAAGAGAATAAGGGAAAACAACATAAAAAGGATAGAGGGGGACTCCGAGGTCTGCAGACACTGCGAGATATACCTTGAAGTCTCCACATGCGTCCAACTCACTCGTATCTGATCTGGTGGGAAGAACCTGGATCTGCACAAGAAAGATGTGCAAAAGTGTAGTATGAGTACACCACAATGGTTCCCAGTAAGTGCCAAGCCTAACCTCGGTAGAGTAGTGACGAGGTCAGGTCAGGGCCCTACTAGTTTAAAAGATAAGCAAGGCAGAAAATATAATATTTTTTTGAAATGACTGAGAATTCAAATAACGAGAAGTTTCGGAAAATAACAGCACAACAAATGGAGGTAAACAACAGGGGCACTCCCGAGGTATCACCTCGTAACCCAAAAGTAAATGCTCAACAGGGGAATCTCCCAAGGTACCGCCTCGTAGTCCCAAAAGTAAATATGTACGACAGGGGGATCTCCTGAGGTACTGCTTCGTAGTCCCAAAGTCAAAGGCTGGTAGAATGTGATTCTGCGGCCAATTTCGCAATCATAGAATGATCGCAAAACTAACCAGTTTAGACCAGTTCTAAGAACCAGTTTTACGGTCCATTATGCAGACCACATACCCGTTATGTAGTGCATTATGCGACTGTAGATCTTATTTCGGAGAGCTCATTGTCCTATTTTTATAACCCAGCCCCATTTTGATAAATAGCCTTTGGGGCTCATTTTGAAGACCAAAACCTAATATTTTTAGAGAGAAGTGAGAGTGTTTAAGAGAGAGGAAGAAGATCAAGTGCTTTTTTCATCAAGATCTTGTCTAAGCTTTGAAATCCAACAAGGAAATCTCACAAGATCTTCACTCAAGAGGTAAGGATCAAACCCTAGTCTTCAATTTAGAGTTTGGGGTAAAAGATGGGTAAGGGGGAGTATGATTCTTGGGTGTAAGAGTATTATTTATACATGCATGTACTAATAAGGTTTGTGGGAAGATTGTTGAGCTCAAATAAGTAAGGATTGGATTGTGAAGTGAAATAAATCTTGTGGAAGAACCTTGTAACCAATTTGCACACCTAGTGTTTGATAAAATGCTCTAATGAGCTGAGACCAAGAATATCTTCCTAATTATGGTTCACTTTTGTTATGTTTCTAATTAGATTGAAGTTCCTAGGATTTACGGAACATTGTAGTAATTTAAGGAAAGTTCAAAGCAAGGTATGTTGGTTGAACTACTCTTTTAGAATTTAATTCCATGATGTTCCTGTAAGTTTCAAGTATGGTTGGTTCAAGTTCCTTATTCTCATGTTCCGAGTTGTTCCTAATAAATTAAATCGTCCTGAGTAAGCAAAGTGTAGAGAATTATGTATTCAAAATGTGTTCGGAATATTCCAATCAAATTATGTTATCCTTCAAGAATGTGTTCAAGAATGATATGTTTCTTAAAATATTATGGCTTTGAGTCGTGTTTCATATGAAAGCTAGTATGCCAAACTGTGTGAGAAAAACTCAATATGCTTAAGATTCTTAATTGCTCATATGTGTATCTAAAGTCTTGATTTGAAATGTATTACTGTTGATAATCTATAAAGATGGTTGTAAGTGGAATACGTGAATTGGGGATGCCCATATGTGGCTGTTTTAACTAATGTTATGCTTTGTAAGTAGTTTCAATGTGTTTTGGCTTCGTACATATTCTTGGGTTGAAATTGTGTATTGCCCTTTTTGTGGAAAAGTGTTTCCATAGTAAATGATGTGTTACTCATTTATGATTTTAACTTGTGCTTTGATTGCCAACCATTTTACTCCATTTTTTGGAAAGAAATCCATTGTGTTTAAAGTCTTCATTACTAATGAACTTAAATTTGTAATTTTCGGAATATTGTATGTGTTGATATTTATGATGATGATACATGATAGGGATGAAAAGAAAGTGTAGAATATCAAATACGGCCACCGTGCCTTGAATAATGAATCTTGTGAATGGTCAAAAGAGCCAAGGGAATATTGTTGTTGTGATTGGTTGAAAGTACTAATGGAGATTTATACAATGTGAAAGTTGATGAGGTAAATATATTTGTATTTATGTTATCTTTGTGTGCAAACTAAAAAAGTTTTTAGGAGTATCGATAGTCACCGAGGAAAGGTAGGTTGAAATAACCTAACCCTGAAACTACACGTGCCGGTGTAGGAGTGGATTGTGATTATTCCCCTTATTTGGGATGAAATTGTTGTGATAAAATTATTTCCACTTAGTTGGGATGAGATGATTGATTGTAAAGGATGATTTCGATCCACATGACATATTGGTGAGATGGCCTAGCCGATCGGGTCGTGATCGGATGCCATGCCGCATACATGGTGGTGATTGTGCTTGAAATTGTAATTGAAATAGTGATTGTGGTCGATGTCTCGGATGAGATGGCCTAGCCGATCGGGTCGTGATCGGACTCCATGCTAAAAGTACGGTGGTATTCGTATTGTGAACATTGGTGTTGTGAACGGTGATATTTTGAACAATGGTATATCGGTGCTAAAGATCTCCCAACCAAAAATAATATTATCTTCATAATTTTGAAATTAATATGTCTTAACTTGGAAATTGGATATCTTGATTGTTGATTGTTGTTTCCATGGTTTTCCCTTTTATATTGGCTCTCTATTTTGAAAGAGGACAGTTAGCTTTACATACTAATACTATTCTATATGTACTAACGTCCCTTTTGCCGAGGGCGCTGCATCTTCTATGGATGCAGGTGAGTCATCAACGACAGCTTTGGTCCTCATTAGCAGTCACTCTCTATTCAGCAGGTTTTGTTGAGCCCTACTCTATTCCGGGATTTACGCCATCTTACATTGTATTTTGTACTAAGAGGTATAGCCGGGGCCTTGTCGCCAACACTCCATTCTTCACTTTTGTTGCACTTAGACTCTCCGTAGACAGGTCGTGGGTGGTATTCGATGTTGGGAATCGAACTAGAAATGTTGGTCTTTGGAAAACATGTTTTTCATTATATCGAAAAACTTGTAATAGTTTGGAAATTATAAATGATGCTGCTAATGGAAATGAAATAGGAGTTGCTAATGAAATATTTTCAATGTTTGATTAATGGATTACATCTCCTCTTTATTCATGGATGAGTTTTGGTACAAGGAAATCTAACAGGCTTGCTCGCCCGGGTTCATTCGGTTGAGCGCCGGTCGCGCTCCTCAATTTCGGGGTGTGACAAACTTTGTATCACAAACATGTTTTATAGTGTCCTAGGATGTCTTGGCGCCGTTTGTAGTAGAGTCCTTCTTATCGGCGTGTTTTCAACCACATCTATATTGAGGAGGCTACTTGGAAATTTAGGAATTTCGCACTTTTTGGTACTCCAGATCGTGCAATATATCTCAAGGTAGGAAGCTAATTTTCTTGTCATGTCCCTTTTTCCATATGAGTAATCCATGAGTTCGAGCTAGCGAGGAGGGGATGAGAGAACTAGTTGCTAGGAGAAAATGTCCTTGTTTCTATTTTTGTGACCACGCCACCAGATCATGTGGCGAGAAAACCTAAGAAACAAAAGCGGTTTGTTTGTTCCATTAAGCCAGAATGTTATATTTGTAAGAAGAGCCACTTGGGGACATGTTGGATGACTCTTGAAATATGTTATGGTAGTGGAATGAGAGGGCACAAGAAGAACAAATGCCATAGGTTGGGTACACCTAGACCGGTCTGCCCGATATACGGGCGGGAACATTTTGCGTCGTGTTGTAAGTATGCTCAGGAGTGTGTTAAGGATGGAAAGCTTGGGAAATACCCAAGGCCCATATAGAGAACTGTTATAGAGATTTTTACTCCAGATGTGTAGGCTTGGAGGAAAGATAAGAGGTATTCTTATGACTTATACAAAAAGGGTAAATATCACGTCGGTGGGGCGAGTCATCTTAGCGGACCTCATACTAGTTGCATGAAATGTAGGAGATGTCATTTGGGGGGGTTAGTCACTATGGTACCAATGTATGTTATGGATATGGATTCGAGGGCCATCAGTTAAGGTACTATCGTGTCAATCTAAAGTCATCAAGTAAGTCACTCCTTAGTACATCATTATGAACATGTATAATTTTTCCTTGTTGTATATGTACATAAATATGGTCTTAACAAGACGCTGAATCACAAAATATTCAATGTACTTACTTTCTGAATGAGACGCATTATTCGTGAAGCCACTCTATCACAAATTCACTTATTTACAACATCTTGTAGAATTGAGCTCTATAACTATTTCCTTTAAGTGAGTTATAACCCTAGGCTAATACTACCCATTTATTTCCCCAAGTTCTCAACAAAGGGCTATACCTGATGAATTTCTTATAGGACCTTCTGATTTAAATAGATAACCTGCTCACTTATACTTATGCATGCACCATTATAAAGTTTACCTAATTGGTATCAAATCCAATGTATAGCGGCCTAGTGTTGAGATCCTTCTTGAGCCACTATTTTTCTCTCCGGTGTGTGTGGCTCCTATGGTTTGAACAATCACTTTACTACCTTAGGTATATTATCATGAATCCTTTTCACTGTGCAGTAATATGAGAGCATATCTCAGCGCCTATCATATGTGTACATGTCAATTGAAAGGGGTCACTTGTCCGAAAAAATATTTCTGGGAAATTTGAGATTTTCACAAATTCATCATAGGAAGATCTTTTTGTTGGCCCATCTCAGTATGACTTTCATATCTACTTAGATCATTCCGCAGTAAGTGGCTCACTTTGTTCCTAGTATTCTAATTTTCCATGAAGTGGCCTGGTATGGCAGCTTGATAGTTATTATGGTGGAAACATGTCTGGTTTATAGCAAATTGTTTATTCTCTCAAACCAATATTTGATTTCACCCCAATATTAAGATGTCCTAGCTATGTGGTTTTACTCGTGAAAGGTTAAAATTAGATGCTTTCAGATTTTGGCACATATCGTGAGCATATTGATAGGAAAGACAAGTTTGTCGTATCTCTAGTCCTCTCATATAGGATCAACTATTGGCAAGGGTTAAACTGTCAAAATGACAATAATCTCACAAGTGTCCAACTTATTTTTTTCATCCTCATTAGCTTGTGGCATATCTATTCCTTGTGTTAGTTAATGTTAAGAGCGTAATGCAACTACATGTATTTTGAAACCCATATCACATTCAGGGTGCCAGCATATTCTCACTCCGAGTTAAATTTATTTTCTCTACATTCCAAGAGGCGACTGGTATCACGTACTTGGCTATTTCTCTTTGAGGCCTACTATTGCAGAACAAGGCACATATGGAATGAAACAATATTTGTTGTCCTTTTCATGACTCATAGTCTTCCAAGAATAACTGATGCTAATGTCTTTATCCTCCCGATCATGCCTCCCATAGATCACATGTCTAAAATGATTCACTTCTTTTACATCTTAAGATCATGTACATGGTCCCTACATTATTAATGTCTACTAGGCAACTTTATGCCTCATTTGTCGAATCTATGATGTCATCACAATGATTATCCATGTTAGTGCTATTGGTAGTAACCTTCATGTCTCTTAGGATATAACCACCTGAAATTCCCTGCTAGTACATTGATGGAATCTTGGAATAAAAAAAAATTCCCGCCCAATATCGGACCTCGTTTTTCCTATTTATAGTAGTAACCTATGGGGGTTGAAGATTCAAACGTGTCAAAGAAGAAACGTCATCCCGTGAACAAATATATTGGATAGGATGTTTTATGTTCATATGCAAGCTAGCACACCTTAGAGTAATTGTTGGAGGTCGCCAAAGGATTAATTGGGTGTTTGGCGTAGGGATTTAGAGTTAAATAAAGTGAACGGGTTATTCTCAATATTTTCACTAAGAATATATTGGGTGAATTGTTAAGGAAGGTAAAGTATGTGTAGTCACATTAGGCTTTATGAAATCTTGAAGGAAATAGGCCAAAGTATGAGTATGATGTGTCCCTATTTTTGTCTCTGTGTACCCGGTGTTTCATGTGTGTATGTCTAAGAAGGTAGTTGGAAATACTTTGTCTGTCATTTTGGTGAAAGCTAGTGAAGGTGAAGTTAATGGATAATTGGATTATGAGGGGTATCTACTTGCCATATTTGTTGGATAAGTCCAAGAGTTGAGAATGTCTACGTTGATGTGTTATGGAAAAGTCTGTAAGTCGAGGAGGCCACCATGTAGTACCAAAGTACATATGCAGGAGATAACCGAAGGAACAACAAATTTACAGCAAGAAATCTTACAGTTAAAGATTTAATTCAAATCAAGGGAAACAAATAATTCAACTAAGCATGTTGCACAAAATGCAAGTAAGAGTTAAGGCGCGTAGACATGCGTTACTAGGCTAAACATGATCACTACATATGCTAAGGCAACTCAGTTAAGGGATTTAAAAGAAGACAACTCAGCAAGAACCGAAATTACCACATCTAGCCTGTGTACGTACTCGTCACCTCGCATACATAACGCTCAAATATCACAATTGTTACAACAGTACCAAATCCTAAGGGGATTTCCTCTAAACAAGATTAGACAAGTCACTTACCTCAAATCTCGCCCTATTAATCGATAAGGATGCCTTTCCCTCGATTTTCCGACTCCGAATGGCCCAAATCTAGCCAAAAACAATTACATATCATGAATACAACTATAAGAAACTAATTTAAATCATAAATCTATGACTTAGCAAAGAATAACAAAATCACCCAAAAAAGCTGACCCAGACCCATGTCACGAAATCAGGTAAAAGTCACAAAATACGAACACCCATTCGATATCGAGTTCACCCATACCAAAATTACTAAAATCCGATACCAAGTTGCCACTCAAATCCCCAAATTTAACTCTCCAAATCCTTAGCCTCAAACTCCTAAATTTCACATTAAACACACATAATCTAGGTGAAAAAATTAATGGGGAAATAAGGTTATTGATCAAAAATAAGTACAAGAGACTTACCTCAAGAAATTCCTTGAAAATGCTCTCAAGAATCGCCAAAACCCGAGCTCAAAATGTTTAAAATGAAGCAAAATCATGAACCATTGTATTTAAGTGTTCTGTCTAGCACTTCCGCTTCTGCGGACACTTAGCCGCATATGCGGCATCGCAGAAGCGACAATTTATTCGCTTCTGCAGTTTCCCTCGCACTTGCGGTCTCCTCATCCACTCCTGCGGACTCGCTTCTGCGGTCCCAGCTTCCTCGCCCATTTCCGCTTCTACAGTACAGAGACCGCTTCTGCGTGTGCGTATCTGCGCAAACTCATCCGCTTCTGCAGAAAGCCCCCCCCCCCCCACGCACTTATCCGCTTCTACGATCACTCTTCCGCAAAAGCGACTCCGCTTCTTCGGCCTTCACGACACATATGCGACCATTGGCCATTTCCCCCATCCCCCAATATGCGCCCACTTGCTCGCTTCTGCGGGCTCGCACCTGCGGTCAATCTTGCGCAGGTGTGATTACACCAGAGCTGGTGCCCTCAGCCATTCTCACAAGTCTAAATTTGATCCGTTAACCATCCGAAATTCACCCGAGGCCCTACGGACCTCAACCAAACTTACCAACAAGTCATAAAATAGCATACGGACTTAGTCAAGCCTTTAGATCACATCAAACAATGCTAAAAACATGAATTGTGCATCGATTCAAGCCTAACGAACTCTAAAATTTCAAACTTCTACATCTGACGCCGAAAACTATCAACTCAATCCCGATTGACTTCAAATTTTGCACACAAGTCATAATTAATATTACGGGCCTACTCTAACTTTCGGAATCAAAATCTGACCCCGATATCAAAAAGTTCACTCCCGGTCAAACTTCCCAAAAATCCTCCCATTTTCCAACTTTCGCCAATTGACACTAAAATGACCTACGGACCTCCAATTTGACATCTGAACATGCTCTTAAGACCAAAATCACCCTACGGAGCTATTGAAACCGTTGAAAATCCATTCCAGAGTTGTCTTTACACAATTCAAACTACGATTGATTCTTATGACTTAGACTTTAATTTTAGAGACTATGTGTCTTATTTCACTCCGAAACCAAAAACAAATCCTCCTGGCAAGTTACGTAACCACAATGAGATAGAGGGAGGAATAAATAGGGGTTCGGGGCTAACACTCTCAAAATGACCGGCTGGGTCGTTACATCCACCTCTTCTTAAAACAAACATTCATCCTCGAACGAGTATAGAGAATACCTGGAGTGGTGAAAAGATGAGGATAACGGCTGCACATATCATGATCGGTCTCCCAAGTTGCTTCCTCGACCGGATGACCCCTCCACTGAACCTTTACAGAAGCGATGTTCTTTGACCTCAACTTTCGAACCTGCATGTCCAAAATGGCCATCGACTCCTCAACATAGGATAGATCCTTGTCCAACTGGACTGAGCTGAAGTTTAACATATTAGACGGATCACCGTGATACTTCCGGAGCATGGAAACATGGAATATTGGATGAACTGCAGAGAGACTAGGTGGTAGTGCAAGTCTATAAGCCACCTCTCCAACCCTCTCAAGAATCTAAAAAGGCACGATATACCTAGGGCTCAACTTTCCCTTCTTTACGAACCTTAAAACACCCTTCATGGGAGAAACCCGGAGTAAGACCCACTCACCAACCATGAATGCAACGTCGCGAACCTTCTAATCCACATAACTCTTCTGCCTGGACTGGGCTGTACGAAGTCGATCCTGAATCAATTTAGCCTTTTCCAAGGCATCCTGAACCAAATCTGTACCCAATAGTCTAGCCTCACCCAGCTCGAACCAACCCATTAGAGACCGGCATTATCTACAATACAAAGCCTCGTACAACAATATCTGAATACTCGACTAATAACTATTGTTGTAGGCAAACTCCGCAAGTGGCAAGAACTGATCCCAAGCACACCAAAAATCAATCACACACGTACTAATCATATCCTCTAATATCTGAATAGTGCGCTCGGACTTCCCATCCGTCTGAGGGTGAAAGGTTATGCTAAACTCCACACGAGTACCCAACTCACGCTGTACGACTCTCCAGGACCGTGATGTAAACTGGGTACCCCGGTCAAAGAGGATAGATACTAGTGCGCCATGAAGCCTGACGATCTCGCAAATGTAAACCTGAGCCAGCTGCTCTGAAGAGTAAGTAGTAACCACAGGAATGAAATGAGCTGACTTGGTCAATCTATCCACAATTACCCAAATGACATCAAACTTCCTCTGAGTCCGTGGGAGCCCAACAACGAAATCCATAGTGATCCGCTCCCATTTCCACTATGGAATCTCTAACTTTTGAAGCAATCCATCCGGTCGTTGATGCTCATACTTCACATGCTGATAATTTAGGCAACGAGCTACATATTCCACTATGTCCTTCTTTATCCGCCTCCACCAATAGTGCCGCCTCAAATCCTCATACATCTTCGTGGCACCTGGATGAATAGAGTACCGCGAGTTGTGAGCCTCCTGGAGAATCAACTCACGCAAACCATCTACATTAGGCACACATAGTCTGCCCTGCATCCGTAATACACCGTCATCTTCAACTGCGACTTCTTTGGCATCACCGTACTGAACTGTATCCTTAAGGACCAGATGTGGCAGGAGTGAATAACTGAATAATAAACTGTACTACAGTCTCAACACATGATATATAAATAAAAATTGCAATTTAATAATTACAACTCCCAAAACCCGGTAGAAATAAGTCACAAGCTTCTAAGACAAAATACTAAGTGTCCTAATACATCAAGTCTAATAGAGGGGGACTCCAAGGTCTGCGGACGCTGGTAGATATACCTTGAAGTTTCCACGTGCGGTCCAACTCATTGGTATCTGGTCTGATGGGAAGAACCTGGATTTGCACAAAAGGATATGCAGAAGTGTAGTATGAGTACACCACAACGGTACCCAGTAAGTGCCAAGCCTAAGCTCGGTAGATTAGTGACGAGGTCAGGTCAGGGCCCTACTAGTTTAAAAGATAAACAAGGCAGAAGATATAATAATTTTTTAAAATGACTGAGAATTTAAACAACGAGAAGTTTCGGAAAATAATAGCACAGCAAATAGAGGTAAACAACAGGGGCACTCCCGAGGTATCGCCTCGTAACCCAAAAGTAAATTCTCAATAGGGGGATCTCCTGAGGT
Organism: Nicotiana tabacum; assembly: GCF_000715075.1. Classification (NCBI taxonomy): domain Eukaryota; kingdom Viridiplantae; phylum Streptophyta; class Magnoliopsida; order Solanales; family Solanaceae; genus Nicotiana; species Nicotiana tabacum. Next base: position 92,270,314 of record NC_134093.1, on the reverse strand, counting down.
ACCGTCTCGTAGTCCTAAAAGTAAATATGCATGACAGGGGGATCTCCCGAGGTACCGCCTCGTAGTCCCAAAGTAAATATGCACGACAAGGGGATCTCCCAAGGTACCGCCTCGTAGTACCAAAGTAAATATGCAAGACAAGGGGCGGGGGGGGATCTCCTGAGTAAACTCCTCGTAGTTCCAAATTAAATATGCAAGACAGGGGAATCTCCCGAGGAACCGCCTCGTAGTCCCAAAGTAAATATACAGCAGATAACTGAAGGAACAACGAATTTACATCAAGAAATATTACAGTTAAAGATTTAATTCAAACCAAGGGAAACAGATAATTCAACTAAGCATGTTGCACAAATTGCAAGCAAGAGTTAAGGCACGTAGACATGTGATACTAGGCTAAACATGATCACTACATATGCTAAGGCAACTCAGTTAAGGGATGTAAAAGAAGACAACTTAGAAAGAATCGGAATTTACACATCTAGCTCGTGTACACACTCGTTACCTCGCGTACACGACGCTCACATTTCACAATTGTTATAACAGTAACAAATCCTAAGAGAATTTCCCCTACACAAGGTAAACAAGTCACTTACCTCAAATCTCGCCTTTCCCTTGATTTTCCGACTTTTAATGGCCCAAATCTAGCCAAAAGCAATTACATATTATGAATACAACTACAAGAAACTAATGTAAATCATAAATCTACGACTTAGATAAGAATCGAAAAATCGCCCCAAAATGTCGACCCGGGACCACATCATGGAATCGAGTAGAAGTCACAAAATACAAACACCATTCGATATCGAGTTCACCATACCAAAATTACCAAAATCCGTCACTAAGTTGCCACTCATATCCCCAAATTTAACTCTCCAAATCCCTAGCCTCGAACTCCCAAATTCTACCTTAAACACACACAATCTTGGTAGAAAAATCAATGGGGAAACAAGATTATTGATAAAAAAATAAGTACAAGAGACTTGCCTTAAGAAATCCCTTGAAAATGCTCTCAAGAATTGCTAAAACCGAGCTCAAAATGTTTAAAATGAGGCAAAATCGCGAACCCTTGTATTTAAGTGTTCTGTCCGGCACTTCCACTTCTGCGGAGACTTAGCCGCATCTGCGGCGTCGCAGAAGCGACAACTTATCCGCTTTTTCGGTTTCCCTCGCACTTGCGGTTTCCTCATCCACTCCTAAGGACTCGCTTCTGCGGTCCTAGCTTCCTCTCCCATTTTCGCTTCTGCGGTTCAGAGACCGCTTCTGCGGAAAGCCCCCAAGCACTCATGCGCTTGTGCGATCACTCTTCCGTAGAAGCGACTCTGCTTCTGCGACCACTCGACTTTTCCCATAGCCCCGCATCTGCGCCCATTTGCTCGCTTCTGCGGGCTCGTACCTACGGCCAATCTTGCGCATGTGCGATTACACCAAAGCTGGTGCCCTCAGCCATTCTCAAAAGTCCAAATTTGATCTGTTAACAATCCGGAATCCACCCGAGGCCCTCAGGACCTCAACCAAACTTACCAACAAGTCCTAAAATATCATACGGATTTAGTCGAACCTTTACATCACATCAAACAATGCTAAAAACACGAATTGCGTATCGATTCAAGCCTAATGAACTTTAAAACTTTAAACTTTTACATTTGACGCCGAAACCTATCAAATCAAGTGCGATTGACCTCAAATTTTGCACATAAGTCATAATTGATATTACAGACCTACTCCAACTTCCGGAATCAAAATCCGACCCCGATATAAAAAAGTCTACTCCCAGTCAAACATTCCAAAAATTCTCCCATTTTTCAACTTTCGCTAATTGACGCTAAAATGACCAACAGACCTCCAATTCAACATCTGAACACGCGCCTAAGACCAAAATCACCCTACGGAGCTATTGGAACCGTCGAAACTCCATTCCAGAGTTGTCTTCATACAATTTAAACTACGGTCGATTCCTACGACTTAGACTTCCATTTTAGAGATGTGTCATATTTCACTCCGAAACCAAAAACAAATCCTCCAAAAAAGTTATGTAACCACAAAATGGAATAGAGGGAGAAATAAATAGGGGTTCGAGGCTAACACTCTCAAAATGACTGGCCGGGTCGTTACAAACAGGCCAAATGGCCTTCGCGTTCGCGAGCTTGGGCTCGCGTTCGCGTAGAGTAATAGACCAACTCCATAATTCCCTCCCTAACATTACGCGTCCGCAAAAGGATGGTCGCATTCGCGAAAGGTAAACCCCTCACTACTTCGCGTTCGTGACCGAATCCTCGCATTCGCGATAAGTAATTTCCTCCCCAACCCAAATTCCCCTTCGTGGTCGCGAGAGTTCCTTCGCGATCGCGAGAGTTCCTTCGCGATCGCGAAGCACAAAATGACAGACACCAGTATCAGCAAACCAGTAGATCCTCTAAGCCCAAAATTGATCTGTAGCATATCCGAAACTCACTCAAACCCCTCGATCCAAACCAAATACACACACAAGTGTAATAACATCATACGAACTCACTCGCGCGATCAAAACACCAAAATAACATTTAGAACTACGAATTAGATATCAAAATGCATGAAAGTTTCAAAGAAACTTAGGAACTTTCAAATTCACAACCGAGCTTCTGAATCATGTCAAATCAACTCCGTTTTACACCAAATATTTTGCAGACAAGTCATAAATAGTAAAATGAACTTATACCAAGTCCGAGAACTGAAATTCGAACCTGATAGCTATAAAGTCAACCTAAGGTCAAACTTCGGAATTCTTTAAACTTTCAAATTACTAGTTTTCAAGAAATCACGTCAAAACAAGTTAGGGACTTTTCAATTCCGGGGACACGTCCAAGTCCCAAATCACGATACAAACCCACCGAAATTGTCAAAATACCGATTCGGGTTCGTTTACATAAAATATTGACCGTAGTGAACACAAATTATTTTTAAGGCAAAAATTTATATTTTCTTAAATTTTTCATAAAAAGATTTTTCGGAATAAGATGCGGACTGCACACGCAAATCAAGAAAGACTAAATGGAGCTAAACAAGGTCTTGTAATACGAAAATAAAGGCTAAAACTTAAAATGACCTATCGGGTAATTACATATATAAATGTTTTCGTTTCACAAATAGCAGGTCGAATTTACTATTTAAATTTTTTTAAGTGATATACATAGTGTATACATGTATTATACATATACTATACGTCACTGGCTATTTTCAGTTTAACAATTGGGTAGAAGGCTATTTAGGTTAATTAGGCTATTATGATTCATATTGTACTCGCTAGAGAGGTTGTTGCAAAATAGAGAAAGATTGATTTCTTATTTTGAGTCATCGCAACGCTAAACTTGTATATCTTGAAATCTTTTTTTTTGTACTGTACGAACTTGCTATCTGTTTTCATTTAGGAATATTTACCTATCTATACTACATATGAAATTTATTTACCCTCCCTAACTAAATTTTAATGTAATTACATGATCATATATAATTTATCAATCGGAAAATGGCCAAATATATCCCTCTAGTATCGAAAATTATTTACATTTACCCTCCTTTATACTATCAGCGTATTTGAACCTCTACCATTATACTTTAGTTCAAAATTGCCCTTAATTTTAACAGAGGGACACGTGGCAGCTCAAGAGAAAAATTCCCAACCTCCATTTTAAAATATCCATCCAATTATAACACACCCCTAATTTAACCCATTAGCCGATCCATCCGAAACTTCACTGGAAAAATCTATCCGCCGACTCATTTTTCTCTCTTAGCAAACCTTTCTCTCCCATCATTCATTTTCTTTTCACCTATAAACAAGAACCATGTCTCACTGCTATATCATTTTTTTCACCTTTATTCCAAAAATTTTATTTTAGAAGAACAATTCATCTGAGACTATCACAAAAGGCAGGAACAACTTTCACCATCATAGAACTAAAGAGAAAAAGGTCACCATCTCAATTACTGAATACTAGCCTCTAACCAATGAAAGACCTGACTTTCTTCATTTTCATTGCTTTGATTTTTCGTTGTTTGCTTCTCTATTTCTTATTATCCATTCAATTTGAATAGAATCACGGAGATGTGTCTGTCACAGAAATACACCCATCATCATTATCACATTTATATTTCTTAGTGTGTGATGATGCCACTGATTGGACTTGTATAAGAATAAGCACAACTTGGAAACCTCAATTCCAAAAAAGAAATTGTTGTGCATCAATTGTAGTGATATATGTAAGTAAGATTGACAAAGGTAGTGACTACGAATATTAGTCCCACTTCCTACGTATTCTTTGGTTCGATCAGTTGGTTCGTATGAAAAAGGCTGTGGGTTTTCTGAGATGGAACTATGGAGCATGAGTGATAGTGGAAAATCGAAAAATGATCAGCTATAGTGATTCAATCAGTAAGATATGAAAAAACTTCAGATGCGGTTGTCTTCGATTCGCCGGCGGGAACATCGATAATATCGAAGATGAGAAAAATCAATAATGAAGTCAAATAGCAAACATAACTTCTTTCCCTGTACTATTATTTATCGAAATTTGTTTGGATTTGATCGGGAATAAAGGGAGAGGGAGGGGATAAGAAGAAGAAGAGAATGAGGGATATAGGTCAGCTAGTGGGTTAAATCAGGGGTGATTTTAATTGGATCAGATATTTTTAAATAGGGGTTGGACTTTTTATTCTTGAGCTGCCACATGTCCCTCCGTTATAATTAAGGGCAATTTTGAACTAAAATATAACGATAGGGGTTCAAATACACTAATAGTATGACGAAGGGTAAATTTAAACAATTTTCGATACTAGAGGGATATATTTGGCCCTTATCTATTTATCAATTATATACAAATTAGTTTTAAATGAGTCTCTCTTGATTATAGCCCATTAATTTAGTAAATCCCCCAATAACAGTACTTTTTCTTTTTCTCTCTTTGAATTAAACCCTCTTTCTACATCAATTTTACAAGATATTTTCTTCTAAATTTCATAATTTTCTCTAACAATGGTGAATAAAGGGATTAATTTTTTATCGATCTGAATTTTGCCATGGCTAGAGTTTGGATCTTTTACGGGCTTCCCATTTTCTTGTTGGCATTCAGATGGCAGGCTAGTAGCAGATGGATATCAATTATTTGGCTCAATTGTTGAAATTATCAATCAATAAATTTTGAAGGTGTTTGACTCTCTACCATTGACAACTATTAAAAAGGTTTCAAAGCCTTGATTTCGAATTCAGATTTTTCAAAATATATTATTTGTTTGGATTGGGTATTATTGCAAATGATTGAGAATACTCTATGGAGTTTATATCTCGATTTTGAGGGTATTTGGTGAATATTAAATTTGATTTGGCTGAATTTTCAGATTGAAATTTGAAGAAGAAGTAGCAAAACACACCACATACAAACTATATACAAATTATATACAAAAGATATATTATATAAAATTTATATGAAAACTGTATTTAAATTGTATGATGTTGTAGTTGTATTTAACTGGGTTAGAATGATGTATGAAAATTGTAGATAAGTTATATAATGTATAATTAGTTGTATGAAATTTATTTTTAGTATGTACGTTATTGTAGACATATCAAATTTTGTATTAAATTTGTATGAAATTTATTTTTAATTTGTATCATGTTGTACCATACATTATTCTTTTCTTAAAATAGGTAATTATGACAAAGAAAGAGAAGAGTTGGGCTAATTATGGCTTAAAATATGTAACACACAACTGGAAGGAGTCTTATTTAGATGGAAGGACAATTAGGACTTCGTTCTCTTCTGTTACACCCTCGTTCTCTTCTGTTACACCCTTTTCCAAGCAAAGAATCCCCTAACTTAAGGCGCTAATATAATGAATTGTTTATAAATTATAAGAAAAAACTTGTTTAGGACGAGTAATATACAAAATTTGAACAATTTTGATAAATAAGTTTTAAATATTATATAGGAAGAAAAAAAGTCCCTTTCATTTAAATCTTATTCTACCTTTAATATGTGCCACATTACTTTACAAAGAGTGCAAATATGAATTTTTGGTAGTTATCAAAATGATGGAAGTAATTTTTTCGAAGAATTGGAAAATTTGTAATTTTGTGAGACAACAAAACAAAACAATGAGGAGTGCTAATTATCATTGGGCCGACGGCCGTCATATGTCGAGAGTGTCTGGAAAATCCAAATATCAAGTGGACATTTTCGAGCTTGTGTCCATCAGTCATAAAACATGCATGCTTTGCTTTTCAGGTTCATTTCTTCAAACAACAAAATTAAAGAGGCTTTTGTTCCGAGTTCTATAAATCCATGACATACACATTCTAATGCATGCAAGAGACATTTCAACTCAATAGGTACAAAATATTAATATCTATGGGTTCTTTCGTTTCAATGAATATAAACCTAGCAAAAATATAGGGCAAAGGCTCAAATATACCCCTAGTCTCTAGGATTTAGAGCAATTTTACCCTCCATTAAAAAAGTAACCCCGTTGTTACTAAAATGGCTCAATTTTGCCCTTCCTAACTTCAGCAGCATAAAGAGCATATTAGCTAAGTTCAAGGCCAAATTCGAATCATTCACAAAGTTCAGAGGCAAACTATTTTACTTCTCTTCTCCATATGAAAGCAAATAATGTTTGGTTGTTTTAACAAAAATATTTCTTACAATCACATGTCAAATCGTCCTAACCCACAATCTCATGTCCAAACGTACATCAAGTGTGACAATTATGAACCAATACCACTTGTTTAAAATAATGGGTACGCTAGTGATAGTGCCTAGCGTAGGATTTTTTTGTAGGGGAAAACATGGTTTAATTGACTCCAAAATGCACAATTAAATCTTGAATGCGCATGCAACATGTATTTATACATACATATATATATATATATATATATATATATATATATATATATATATATGTTATTTTTAAATTGTGTCCATTGTAATACTCTAACTCTCTTATAGTGTACTACATTACATGAAATGTAGTTCATGATTTCCCCTTCGCTCTCTTTAGCATTTTGGGTCTGAAAGAGTTCACGATCTGATCTATGGGGTGTTAACCCTCGGAGGACGGCTAAGAATATCCATTAAAAGGAGCGAGTCAAGTTCGAAATCGCTAAACACCTTTAGGAACGTTATAGCGCCGGAGAATGAGGCTGAAATCTATCGGTGAATAAGATTCTTGGAGAACCAAGATTACTACAATCTCCCACCCCAGAACAATATATATATATAATAAAAAATTCGCCAAACAGTATTACAGGACACCACTTAGAACAAGATAGATACAAAGCTGGCTACTGACAAGTGATCAACGGCTTACTTTGGACTAGTATTGAATAGTAGTATACAACAAGTGCTTCTCAGCATAAATAAATACTGTGTAGCCACGACTGGCAATGGAGAAAAGCTTGACTTTATTTGGTGTTAGTAGCTTTACCCGAATCATGTTTAGGTTACGTATCAAAGCAACGTATAAGAGATGCTTGACGTGAGGGAAGGAAGATTTGAGAAGCCTTCACCACTCAATATGCATTTCTTAACAGGCTCAACTACCAATCAATTCCCCATTACTATTATTGTAGCTTTCTAATTTTTAAAGCAAAAGCCAAATAAAGCTAAAACGACATTTGCTTTAGCTACTCTTGGTCTTAGTATCTGCAATATATATGTCACCATAAACCATTGAACTCCAATTAAACCCTTTTTTCACTTTTTAGATGTTGACTAAATTGATTATTTGTCGCTTCCATTTTGTATGGTACAGTTTCCTCTTTGCGTATGAAGACTCTTTTTAACTTTAAGCTTTTTATTTTATCTCTAATGACATTCTCTTGTATTGGTAAAATGTCATGGTATAGTTATAAAGGTATTTTTGGTATGTACTCTTTCCGTATCATATTAATAGTTATAGTTACTAAAAATAGTTGTCTCAAATTATTTGTCATTTTAAAAGTTCAAGACAAAAGTAATTATTTTTTTTTCTTTTTTACCCTTAGTAATAATTGTTCTTGAAGATAGAGATAACACAAAAATAGAATAAATATTCAATGAAGAGAGATTATATCTTAAGACATAAATAAGGGTAGAATAGTCTAATCTCTTTCCTAATTAATATTTCTTAAGGGGCATGTAAAATAGAAACACGACACATAATATGAGACGGAGGAAGTACCAAATATCTCTTAAGCTCTAATTCACTCAAATGCCGTCATATAAAATGAGACAGATAGAGTACTAAAATGCATATATTTCTTGATTTATTTTTGGAAATAAAAGTAAATAGTCCAATAACAATTCTTTGTTGTCTGCAACTGATAAACTTTTAATTAGTTGGGAATATATAAGAAGGTTTATTCTTGTGAGGAAAAATAGGAAATGCCAAACTTGCATGACACATCGAACTTTAAGAAGAGGGGGATTCCCAGTCTGGCAGAAAATCTTTTCTGTATCCTTTTTAATCTTTGCTTTGGTCCAGTGAGGCCAATTAATTATTCGGTAGATAGGTCATCTATATCAAGTCATCAAATTTTTTTACTCAAATTGGAAGCTCCATTTACATTTCTTAATTTTCTGTTTTAGGACTCCCAATATAAATAAATTTATCCTCAGTATTTGATGGTGATCGATAATTAATCTCCATATAAAGTGTTAAAAAAAGAAGAAGATATTATATATACCCAAATTTGCACACAAAATATGGGTTATTATGCTCCCTATATTGGTGTATTCTGATTTCCAACACGGCACGATCTATCTGTGACTAGATAGTAGAGGTCAATTTATTAAATAGTGGAGTAATAGATCTTCAGTCATTAATTTGATAACACTATGAAATTATTTATCATGATACAAGAAAATACCAAAATAAATCATGGTGGTTTGATAGAATGAAAGATTTTTTTTTTTTTGACAATACGTAACTTTTTTTTGTCATTCCTCCAACAATAATAAACTTTGCATTTTGCACCCCTAATATATGCTCTCTTTTGCAATTTGTACGCTATTTTATTATTTATAATAATTTGCATCCTAATTTCCTCTTTTCCTTACATAACAATAAAATATTAACTTGTTTTTCTTAAACTTACAAGAGGGAAAAACAGGAAAAAAGGATATAAATGAAAAAGAGGTCAAGTATTAAACTTATCTCGCCTCCCTCCTTAAAGACCACTTATCAACGAAGGGGTGAAAACTTATTTTACATTAAACTGCTAAACTACTATGCTTAAGTATTATACCTTAATTTTGCAAGTTAAGGTGAGAATACCTTAATTTCGCCTCCAAAAGACCTAAAAAGTTCAATGTAAAAATGACTCCTCATCAAAGTCCTTTCCCAAGTATACTTTCCACATCAGCTGCAAATTTTGCAAGTTCTATTTCAGATGGAAGCATCCCTTGAAACCAGTTCATATCATTATTACAATAATTATGTGGCATAATTTCAGATTCATTGCCTATATATAGCATCTGTCACTTTCCTAATTGCAGTAGAATCATTAGAGTTGGCCACGAACAGATGGAATATCGGGACCTTATAGGAAAGTTGCTCATACGTTGTGCAAAATGCATAGAACGCACCATATGCATGGCAATGACATACATATTACTATGAGATATAGTATAGTAGTTTACCAACTAAATTTGAAGCTTTTGTTCAAATGTACAGAAGGATGCGTCAGCAACCAGCCTCGCAATCAATAAAATGAGTAAAAGCATAGGAATTAGAGTTTAAATTTCAGTAGAAGCAAAAAAACTTTTAAGTAATTCTTTTCATCTATGCATAAGTTTTGGTAGTTGGTAGTTAAATACATGGGCAGATCTAGCCTTGAGCTTATGGTCCTACTCAACTTAGTAACTTTTGCTCGGACCATGTATTTGTATTACGAAATTCAGTTGATGTTTTATATTTCAATACCACACAAGAGGGGGAGATTTGGGTGATGTCCAATTTTCGCATGCATAGATTATAGGACCTGATTCTTCTATGTGTTCCTTATACTACAGTTGTGGAATAATAAATGCAGAAAGTAAAGAACACAAATATTTTTACGTGGAAAACACCTGGCTCAAAAGATGAAAAAATCATGACCTACTACCCAGTAGAATTTTTCTCAACATTTCACTAAATCACTCAACCAAAAATAGCATTTATAAAATTCTTGTAAATCGAAGGATTACCTCTGCCCCTTTGTCGCAACCAACCTCGGGTTGTTGCGACAATTTCAAGTTAACTCTAACTTGAACAATACACTCAAAGTACCTAGTACAAATGCTTTTAGAGAAAGTTGAAAGGTACAACTCAAAAGCCCTACTACAATGAAACTAGAATAAAAGACAAACACTTGGAACAGGTTCTTCTATCATGTTCATATCGTTTCAGGTTCGGACACTTGAAACACACATGAATTGCTTGCAAAATGCCTTGCTATTTTGCTCTCAACTCTTATTTAACTTCAGTGTTTGTGTGTACCTGTAAAAGAGAACATCCTGAAATATATAGAGTTAAAATAATAAGATTAACTAGAGTTCTAATGCTATACTCTTCCATGGTGGAATAGTTTTAGTTATCTTCAACTTTTAACTCCTCCCTTATCTAGGATAGAGTTCTCTTCAAGTAAGGAGTCATGCTGCTTATCAATTATACAACCTTTTCGTTCAGGAGATATCAGATATAACCACTTGGCTTATCCCCTCCATGTGCAAGCCTTGTGCTTGAATATGTATGTGCCCTGTGTATACTATGTATGGACCTGGTTCATACATGTGTTTCTTTGTCAATTATCAAAACAAACTTACTCAAGCCAACAAATTCCCCATTTTTGATGATGGCAAACTATGTGATTTTCGTAAGCATGAAACCTTCAACTCAACTCAACATCAACACAATATTTAAAATAGAACACTTTCTATTTTAAAGTCACAAATCATAAAGGACCAGGTTCATTAGGTTATAAACATCACAGTCCAAAGTAAAAAGCACAACTTATCTTTCCCCTTTTGGCATCATCAAAAAGTTGCATAATTATGTTAGATAACCAGATTTTAGCGGATCTTACTCATGGCCATTTAGGCTACTTCAAATGCAATCTGGAGTCAAGTATCACCTATCAATCTAAGGATATTAGCCATCTAAGAAACATCAACAAATAATTAGAGCAAAAATACTTCATTATCATTGATAATAGTCATCTACAAAGCATAGAAGGAAATAAAAGTACTGCACTATGAGCAAAAAGATAAAACAACATCCCATTTGGGTAACTGGTTTTCTAACTAGGCTAGGAATGGTTTAAGGCTGGAAAGGAACAGGTTCTTGGTTTCTGGCCTGAAATAGCTTCAACATGTCATGAAGAATACCTTCATTCTTCTCTTTTTCCTTTGCAAGCTCAGCCCTGAGAGCATCCCTCTCAGTTTCTACTTCAGATAGCCTCTTCTTCAGCCTCTCAATCTCAGTATCATTAGACCCACTCTCCTGTACCAAGGCTCTCACTTTGCTGTTCACAGGAACCCTCTTGGATGAACCAGGTTCTTTGGGGGCAGTATGGACTTCATAGTCACATGCAGTTAAGGTGTTGGGCCCAAAGTGATCTTTGTTTGTGCTAAAATCCCATTTCTTGAGGGGAACCTTGAAGTGAGCACGTACAGGTATAAGAATGAACCTATAGGGTATGACATGAATTTTGGTGCCAGTGATTACCCTATTAAGGAGCTCGATGATAAACCCCAGCCAGTTGATCTGTCTCCCACTATCTAGGCACTCCAGAAGGACCAGGTCCATAAAAGTTGCAATGTGCCTTCTTTCCTGCCTGGGCAGAACAACCTTGTTGACAAATTCAAAGAGCACATTGTGAGCATGCTTCATCTCACTTTTGTACACAGCCTTGGCTATAGCTCTAAGTCACTATCAGTAAACTTGCTTGTAATGGAAAGGGAGGTAGGTAGGTTTTCTAGGCTTGGCCATTTCAGCTTCTTGTAATCATTGTACCCTTCAGTAAGTACCCTAAAATTTTCTCCCAGTTCCTTGGCATCAAAGATCACAGTCACCCTTTCACCACACTAGTGACCCTGCCATTGTTGATCTCATAGTTATCCATAAACTCCACAATTTCTTCTCGAGCTAGTCTTCCTTCTATCTGAAGGATCATGTCCTTCCATCCCTGAAGTTCCAGCTTCTTCCAGTAGCATCAGCATTCCTTCCTTATCCAAGTCCCTGAGAAGTCTACCCTTCAAGATTGTTCTCCTGCCAAACTTCACCATTTTGTCCTATTGTTCATTAGTTTTCTCTTCCTGCTCACTTTCTTCTTCTTCCACTACTTACATTTTCCTAGATTTCCTGGCAGACCTAGTTCTTTTTGCAGACCTGGTTCTGTATCAGCAGACTTTGAAGGGGACTTTTTTTTTTGAAGTCTTTCTTTTCTTTACTTTTGGAGTTACAACCTTCACCTCTTCTGCTTTGTCTTCATCGTGAAGGACCAAGTCTATCTTCTCAATCTCAATTGCCTTAACTAGTTCACTCACTTTCTTCTTTCCCTTTGCAGTAACTTTTCGTTTACTCTCTTTTAAAGCTCTTTCAAGTTCTGTCTCACTCTGCTTCCTCTGACTCCTTGTAGCTCTTCCTTTTGTGGGAGGAGTCTCTACAGGGATAGAAGAGGCAACCTTTCTCTTCTTATGTGCCTTAACAGTTCCAGGGACCTAAACACCTAAACTTTTCTTCTTATTTGGATTGTACCTTTCAAACACCCTTTTATTAAATCTTCGAGGGGTTTCTTCACAAATGGAATAGGTTCTTGGAACCTCTTCCTCAGCCTAACTAGCCCCTCAGCTGCACTTGCATCTCCAGATCCACTATCTCATTTTTCTCTCTAACTTTCTTCCTCCTCAACAGCTTTCTCACTCCATATCACCATTGCCCCCGTTTCCTCAGTCAACCCAACAGTAGTATGTGAAGATTCAGCCACTCCTTCTTTTACCTTTCCCCTTACATCTCCTTGAACACCCTCACTCTCTTTTTCTTTTTATTTTTACCACCAATTTTACCAGACTCAGTTGCCTCTACCCCAGCAATAGTACCAATAAGAACAAACTCGTTCTCCATATTTTCAGCCACCTCAGAAATGATATTAGATGTAATATTTAGCCTAGAGGTTACCTGTTCTGTTTCAGATGAAACAGATTCTTCCCCCTCAGTTTCAGACTTAAAAGATTTTCTGATTTTTGGGGTTCTTCTGCTTTGCTTGCTTTTAATTGCTCATTTATTTTCTTGATTTGTTCTTTGCCAGTGATTGTCTTACGAGCAAGCATCTTGAACCGCCCATTCTTAGAGTTAGGTGTGGTTGAAGGTATGGTTGAAGGTGTAGGTGATAATTCTTTGGGTGGTGAAGAACAGTTTTCAGACGGGTTTGCCAATGATGTGTGTAAAGGTGTTGTATATGTAGAAGAGATGAGAGAAGACATCGAGAATATTTGGCAGCTTGAAAGATTAGAAGTAAAGAAACGGTTAAAGCCTAATAAATTTAAAGAGGGAGATTTGGAGTGGGTAACGGTTGCTTTTTGAAGTTCAGAAGTCTAATCAAACTGGGAAAGTCAGTTTAAATGGACGTTGGACTCTTTCCTAGAATCTAGGCAATTATGGCACGTGAGACTCCTTTTAGGTGAAACTGGTTCATTTGTAATAGATAAACTTGAGGAAGATTGGGATTAAATGGGACTCTCTTTTTTATCATGATCCAAATACAATTATTTCAAAATATGCGGAGTGGAGAGTACATACCATGCAATCTTGATGAACCAGGTTCTTTATTGAGAATTCTCTTGTGTAAGTATGAATTTTCCTAGAAAATAAAGATAATAGCATTAGAGAGTAATGAGATATTTTAGCACATGGCACAAGAGTATACTAATGAAAGTATGAGACTGAGCAAAATTTAATCTAATTATTTACAAAATTCACAAATTATCTAACCAATTATTAAGTTAGAACTGGTTCCTTTTAGGTGATCCTAATCATCCTTAATTCTTACTTGTTCCTTTCAAAGTGATCTCTACTTAGATCTTTTATGAAGATATCAATTATTTTTTTGTCAGTAGTGCAAAATTCCACAATAATCAAACCTTTCTCATAGTTGTCCCTCAAAAAGTGATGCCTAACATCTATGTGCTTAGTTCTTTTGTAATAAATCGGGTTCTTGGTCATACTAATTATACTGTGTTATCACAAAATATGGGGATACAATCTACATCAATTTTAAAGTACATTAATTGTTGTTTGATCCACAACAATTGATCACAACATGAGGCAGCAACCACATACTCAGCTTCAGCAGTAGACAAGGCCACAGAATTTGATTTTTTGGTGGCCTAAGACACAAGACATGAACCAAGAAAGTGTGTCATACTTGAAGTGCTCTTTCTATCCACAAAAAACCTACATAATCAGTGTCAGCATATGCCACTAAGTTGAAAATACTACCTATGGATACCATAGGTAGATGTCAGTGGTGCCTTTTAGGTATTTTAAGATCCTCTTGACAGCTGTCAAGTGAGACTCCTTTGGATTTGCCTAAAATCTAGCACAAAGGCCTACACTGAAAACAATGTCAGGTCTACTAGCAGTGAGATATAACAATGAACCAACCATTCCCCTATACATCTCCTGATCAACAGATGAACTAGGTTCATCTATATCTAATTTTGTGGTTGTTGTTATAGGAGTGTCAATTTCTTTGGAATCTTCCATTTTAAATATTTTAAGCAACTCTTTCACATACTTCTGTTAATGGATCATAGTTCCATTTGAATTTTATTTAATTTATAAGCCTAAGAAAAAATTAAGCTCACCCATCATACTCATTTCAAATTCACAATCCATTAGCTTAGCAAATTCTTTACTTAACCTATATGTAGTTTCTCCAAAGATTATATCAACATATATCTGAAATACCAAGAGATCTTTGCCTTTTTCTATCAAGAATAAAGTATTATCAATTTTACCTCTCTTGTAGCCACGCTCAAGAAAGAATTTAGATAATCTTTCATACCATGATCTTGGAGCCTGCTTGAGCCCATAAAATGCCTTGTCAAGCTTGTACACATGATCAGAACATTCCTTGCTTTCAAAGCCAGGAGGTTGCTTGACAAACACTTCTTCCTTTAGATAGCCATTGAAGAAGGCACTCTTGACATCCATCTTATGGAGAGTGAATTTCATGTAAACGGCAAATGCTATAAAGAGTCTAATTGCTTCCAATCTTGCAACTGGAGCAAAAGTCTAATCATAGTTAATGCCCTCCTCTTGACTATATCCTTGAACCGCCAATCTTGCCTTGTTCCTTATAACTATTCTATTTTTATCAAGTTTGTTTCTGAAGACCCATTTAGTGCAAATTACTTATCAATCCTTGGGGTCTTGGTACCAGATGCCAAACTTGACTTCTCTCAAATTGGTTGAGTTTATCTTACATTGCATTCACCCAGTCAGATCTGGTTTTGATTCCAGAGGTTGGATCAGTGATTATGTTCCCAATGGGATGATAACTTCGATACTTTTAAGGTTTTACAACCAGTTGGTTTCCCTTAGATGTTATTTCATCTTTTGTTGTTGAGGAACAGGTTCATGGATAGGCTCCCTCGAGGTTTGAGGATCAGTTCCTCTATGTTCAGTTCTCCCTATCAGGTTGCCCTGTGTGGAAGGACATGTTTCATCACCTATTCCTTCCTTTGTGCAGCTTCAGTCTGGATTGTGGTTTCATTTGAGTTTCTTACCAGCCCAATTACTTTATCATCATGTTCCTTCCTCTCATAAAGAATGTTAGTTTCATCAAAAACCACTTGTACACTTTCTTCTACACACATAGTTCTTTTGTTATAAATCTTATAAGTTTTATTGTGTAAAGAATATCCCAAGAATACTCCCTCATCACTTCTGGAATCAAACTTGCCTAGGGAGTCATAGGCAAAACACATTATTGTGCACAAAGCACTTGCATCCAAATGCCCTAAGGTGGAATATATTTGGCTTTCTCCCTTTAAGTAACTCATAGAGAGTCTTCTCAACAAGAGGTCTAGTCATACACTTATTTATGATGTAGCATACAATGTTTATAGTTTCTGCCCATAAGCTATGGGGCAATTTACAAGCAAGTAGCATAGTCCTAGCCATTTTCTCCAATGTCCTATTCTTTCTTTCAACTACTCCATTTTATTGTGGAGTCATAAGAGCAGAAAAGTTATGATCTATGCCATGCTCATCACAAAATTCAGCAAATTTAGCATTCTCAATTCAGTACCATGATCAGACCAAATTGATGCAAGTTGATTACCTAGATGTTTCTGAGTTTTTCTAACAAATGAAGTGACATGTCAAATGATTCATCTTTAGATGTTAAAAACAATGTCCAAGTAAACCTAGAGTAATCATCAACAAGCACCATAGCATATCTTTTACCACATCTACTCAATGTTCTCATTGGTCCACAAAGATCCATATGGACCAGTTCTATTGTCCTGGTTGTCTTACCATTTTCTTACTTTTAAAATAGGATCTTACCTGCTTCCCCCTTGCACAAGCCTCACAAACTTTATCTTCCTTGAACTTAATGTTAGGTAACCCTATCACCAAGTCCTTGGAGACTAGTTTGTTGAGTTGGCTTAGACTGGCATGTCCAAGTATCTTGTTCCAAAGGAGGGGATCATTGTCCAACACACTTAAGCAAGTGAGTTCATTATCTGAAAGTGTGCACAAATAAATCACATATATGTTATTCACTCTTTTTCCCTGCAAAACTATCTTGTCAGTGGTAAGATTAATCACAAAGCATTTTGTAGAAGTGAAGGCTACCATGTTACCTCTATTACATAATTGTGATATACTTATTAGACTGTACTTCAGTCTATCTATCAAGTAGACATTCTCAATAGAGTGAAAATCAATTTTACCTACTTTTCCAACCCCAATGATCTTACCTTTCTTTCCGTTTCCAATGGAGACATTACCTCCTTTAAGATCCTCAAGTGAAAGGAATTGGTTCTTGCTTCATGTCATGTGCTTAGAACAACCACTATCCATGTACCATATTTGGATGCTTTTCTTCACTTAGACCTGCGAAAAGAAACTAGTGGCTAGTCTTAGGAACCCAAACTATCTTGGGTCCCTTTCTATAAGCAAAAGGATAAATCAAGTTCTTTTTAGCCCAACTTGGCAACCTATTTTTCCCTAGAACAATTTTTTTTTTATCTGCCTTTTCTTTTATTGTGCAATCACTCTTATAGTGACCATTGTTTTCATAGTGTGTGCAAATCTTATTCTCAGGGAGTATGAGATACTTGCTCTTGGGATCCCACTTAGGTGCAGAGTTCCCAAAGCCAAGTCTTCTTCCGTTGCTACTATGGTGTTCTTGTAGCCATAAAAGTGCATTAGAGGGCCTGTTCCATTTACAAATTTTGTCTAGCTCATGCTTGACCTTGTTCAGATCCTACTTTAAGACTCTTACCAGTTCATCCCTTTTATACAACTCATCTTTTATTTTTCCTACATTTTCTTCTAAGGTGAGTTATGTGTGACCAACTATCTTTTTACCTGTTCCTAATTTCGATTTTAGATGTTCAGATATAAGTTCTAGGATAGTTGTATCAAGTGCATGAATCTGGTTTTTCAACACAGTATTTTCGCTTTAAGTTTCACAAGCCCTAAGTTTTAGGTTTTTGCACTTAGCTTTCAAAATCACACATTCTTTTGACAGTTGTTCCTTTCCATTATTCACATCCTCAGATTCATCAATTGGTTCTAGTAATAACTCAGATAATCTTTCTTTAGATAAAAAATTAATCATGTCTTTGAGATGAAGGACACTTACCTCAGTTTCTTCATCAGATTCTCCAATAGCCATTAGTGATAACTCATCATCATCATCAAAGCTTTCATCTGAGCTTTCTCACCAAGCAGCGACCATAGTCTTGGTTGATCCTTTGTTGTTGCCTTTCTTAGGATGAACCTGTTCCTTATTCCTGTTCCTTCCTTCAGCTTTTTCATTCTTCCATTCATTTCCCACAAAGGACAGTTTTTGATCACGTGATCAGTCTTTCCACACTTGTAGCAGCCATCATTGGTTTGCTTCTCTGGAGCTTTTGTCTTACTATAGCTTCCACTTCTTGAAGAACCCTTTCCTCTCCTTAGGTACTTCTTGAAGTCTTTGGTGATCATTACCATTTTATCATCTTCCATATCAGAACATTCAGTGATTCTGAGTGCCAAACTCCTTTCCTTATTAGGCACATTCATTTTCATGGTTTGTCTCCTAAGTTCATAGGCAGTGAGATTCCCAATCAATTCATTTAGTAGGAGAGTGAAAATATTCTTTGATTCCTGGATGGCAGTGATCTTGCTTTCCTAAGTAATTGGCAAGAACCTAGTGAGTATCTTCTCAACTCTTTGTTCTATAGGGATAATCCTTTCTAGAGATTTTAGTTCATTTGTCAATGTAGTGAACCTTGTGTATATCTCTTGAATGGTTTCTCCATCCTTCATAGCAAAGTTCTTATACTGAAAGTACAGTAAAGTTCCTCTAGGTCTCTTCACCTGAGTTGTTCCTTCATGGGCCACTTGCAGTGTGTCCCATATTTGCTTAGTAGTGGAACAATTTTGGATTCTGCAGTACTCATCCGGACCAAGTCCACAAACAAGCCACTTCTTGTCTTTGGCATTCTTTTCCCACTTATTCAGATCCTCAACATTGCAATCAACTC
Organism: Nicotiana tabacum; assembly: GCF_000715075.1. NCBI lineage: Eukaryota > Viridiplantae > Streptophyta > Magnoliopsida > Solanales > Solanaceae > Nicotiana > Nicotiana tabacum. Next base: position 92,251,556 of record NC_134093.1, on the reverse strand, counting down.
TTATTTTTGGCACATCTACTCCTTCAGTATTTTTCTTCAAAGTAGCTAGTGGACCATCAGTGACAATGTACCATAGCTCAAAGTCCTCTCCCTGTATGTGATCTCTCGTTCTTGACTTCCACTAAGAGTAGTACTGGCCATTAAAGAGCGGTGGCCTAGCAGTAGATTGCACTTCCCAATTTTCAGGTGGTGCACTCATCTTGATCTTCTCCTAAGGTGTTAGCCTCTTCAAGCATAACCCGCTCGCATACCAATTGATGTTTTATACTTTAATACCACACAAGAAGGGGTGATTTGTGTGGTATTCAATTTTTACGTGCATAGATTATAGAAGAATCTGGTTCTTCTATGTGTTCCTTACACTATAGTTGCGGAATAATAAATGCAAAAAGTAAAGAACATAAATAGTTTTACGTGAAAAACACCTGGCTCAAAAAGTGAAAAAAAACACGACATACTACCCAGTAGAATTTTTTCCAACACTTCACTAAATCACTGAGCCAAAAATAGCGTTTACAAAACTCTTATAAACCTAAGGATTACCTCTAACCCTTTATGGCAACTAGCCTCAGGTTGTTGCGACAATTTCAAGTTAACTCTAATATGAACAACACACTCAGAGTACTTATTACAAATGCTTCTAGAGAAAGTTGAAAGGTATAACTTAAAAGCCCTACTACAATGAAACTAGAATAAAAGACAGACACTTCGAACTGGTTCTTCTATCTGGTTCATGTAGTTTCAGGTTCGCACACTTAAAAAACACAGGAATTGCTTGTAAAATGCCTTGCTATTTTGCTCTTAACTCTTGTTTAACTTCAGCGTTTGTTGTTTCTACCAAAGGCACACAAAAGTGTACGTGTTCGTACAAGTAATATAGGATTGTAAGTCCAAATATCGTACCAACAGGGACTTATAGTTAACTATAAACTAAATTAAACCCAAATAATTAATGTATTCAAGCGAATCCTAAGGTATGAATATTTAACTAAAACTAATCTAGAGTGACAAACTAAGAGATTAAAGGAAATAAGTTAGCAAAATTAGACACGAATTCAATCGCAGCCGATATTCTAGAGTTATGGGTTAGCTAAAAATCCCGTTGAGTCTTCCCCTTAAATTGACTAATTACTTTATCTGGTTTATTGGTTAACATGGTTAATATTACTCGTAGTATTCTCCCGAATTCCAAGCTAACCTAATGCTTATATTCCTATGGAATTAGGATTAACAAGAACGCATTAGAAATTCCTTTATAATAACCAAGCAAAGCAATTAGGTATATTCCTATCTTAACCGCAAATTCGTTCCCGATGCTCAAGTTCAAGATCTTTCTCTACTCAATCTTATATGCAATCTAAAATTTCCTCTCCCGAGTGCAATCCTAGATTCGTAGATAGTATTCAATTAGTGATCAAACAATCAAATAATTAAGTGCAAGATTGAATAAATAAACCAATATGATAAAATAATAAGAACAATTCAAGCTTCAAACTACAATGTTCATATAGCACCCACAACTCTAGAACTAATAAACTGTGAAATTAAAGGAAGATAAAAAAAGTAAACTAGTTAGACGCTTCCTCCAAGCGTGGTGTGTGTTCCCTGCCTCCAAAATATGTTCCCTTTTCTCCATAATAGATTTAGAACCCCCTTTATACATGTTGGGGACGTGTAGGGTTGAAATCCCCAAGTCGTAGCCGAATTAGGACAAAATCCGTCCTTCAGCATCTCGCTTGGCGCCTGGTACCAACCTAGACAATGAAGTTTTTGGTCTGCTGTCAATGGCATTTTGGTTGGTGCCTGGCGCGAACCTGGGCACCAAACTTGTACTTTCTCCAAATCATTCCGTTTTTACTTCGATTTGCATGCAAACTTTCCAAATCACTTCCATTTGATTCCTACACATATAAATAGCAAAAACTTAGCTCAACTCATTGAAATTACACATTAGAACAACAAAAAATATAGCAAAATGTGAGGCGATTCATATACAAAATACATACTTGTGGCCGAACATCATTTGTGCGTAGCTGTAAAAGAGAACATTCTAAAATATATAGAGTTAGTAGAATAAGATTAACTAGAGTTCTAATGTTATACTCTTCCATGGTGGAAGAGTTCTAGTTATCTTCAACTTCTAACTTCTCCCTTATCTAGACTAGAGTTCTCTTCAAGTAAGGAGTCATGCTCCTTATCAATTATGCAACATTTTCGTTCAGGAGATATCAGATATAATTACTTGTGCTTATGCCCTTCACGTGCATGCCTTATGCTTGAATCTGCATGTGCCCTATATATACTGTGTATGGACCTGTTCATGCATGTGTTTCTTTGTCAATCATCAAAACAAACTTACTCAAGCCAAGCCCAGTAAATATTCATAAATATTTGGTAGAGTGAATTCAGTTATTATTGTATATATAACTCAAGGTCGTTGTAGAAACTCATAAACTTCAAATTTTGTATTCGCCTCTGGTTAACTATCCGCAGGGGCGGAGTTAGTATAGAGTTTACGGGTTTGACTGAACCCAGTAGCTTTGATTGAAACTCTATATTTATCTTAAGAAATCCATTGAATATATTAAAATTATTAATTTAAAACTCAGTAACTTAAATAAATTAAAATATCGATCCCTTAACTTCAAATCTTGTATTCGCCTCTGGTTAACTATCCGGTGATAAGAGGTAGCAAATACGTAATATACTAGTCGAGATGCATGCAAGTTGACCCGACCACCTTCGCTTTAGAATAATTAAGCAAAAGTTAAAGGAGGATCGTCACTCATGTTTCAGGGATTTGACTGGGAAAGAGACATCAGTGTCATTCAAGTCTAATTGGTGAACGCATGTTACTAAAATTGGAATTAATAATGGTTCAATGATGAGACGTATATTGTAAATTTGTAAACTACGTTAGCAAAATAAGGTTACCTTTTTTTCCCCTCTCAAATAAGTAGTGTTAATTGAACAGTAAAGCACCGACTGTTGCGATTTTCTGAAAAATAAAATTAACTAAGGCTGGTCAACATTTTGGAACATTATAATGAATAGAATATTTAACATTTACTGCAACTTGTAAGGAAGTGATCCGAGAAGCTTATCTTAATTTATTCATAAAAAGAAGGAGAAAAAAAAAAGGGGGGAAAGGAATAGGTATGACATTCATTCATTTGCAAAAAGTAGCACTAGAGCCGAGTGATGATGTAGCAGAGGCAATCATAATTTGGCGTATTCGATAAGAGAGAAAAAAAAAAGGGAACAAAATCCATGTGAAAGTAATAATGCTGACAAGAAGATTTTTATAAATTTTAGGAAATGATTAGGACATATGGTATTATTAATTGTCATCAATCATATGACACAGAGGGGTGGAGTCAAAATAGAAAGTTTTTGACATAAAACTCATAGCTAATCTTAATTAGTGAGTTTATAATTAAATATTAATATATATTTTCAAATTTATACTCTTATTGCTTCAATTAGTGGAGATCATTTGGCAAATTCCTATCTTTTGTTAGAGTTGATAGTGATCAATAATTTTTTTTACCCTGCATGTTTGCATATAGCTATAAGAAATTCGAAAAATATGTATTACATTAGATAAAGAAAGAGCAAAGGCAAACTCTCATACATCAGAGTAAACTAATTTTAAAAAGTACGGTATAAACTACAAAAAGTACTCTCCCCATCGAAATTTACTTGGAAAGATATAATTTTACTTTATAATATATTTAGCCATCTTAATGTAAGGTTATAACTCAAACATATCTGATTCAGATAATTTAGGAATTAAGATTCGTATCAGACTCGATCATGTGTTTATAATACTGAGAGTGGCATTGGGACACTTTGACATTAAAATATTTATTGTTCATCAACTTAAAAAATTCTAAAATTATTTTTAGATTGGGCTCCTTTAAATAATAACTGTGTAAAGCACAATCATCTTCACAAAAATCTATAGAGTGAAGCATTACACTGTCGTTTGTGTAAGTCCTAGATCAATTGATCCAATAAAATAAAAGGAATAATAAATAAATATATAAATATAAATAAATAAAAGTAAAGAAACGTTATTAAAGAAAAAGGAACAAAAAACATATGCTTCAATGACGTGTACTTGTCCCATAAAATATGAACCAGATTACATGGTGAGCTCGTCGGTGGATTAAACTGAGAAAAAAGTAATCTCTAAAAAGAAGAAAATGTTAACTTGCCCTCATCTCTCTGATTACTTTAATTATAAAATAGGCAATCTTATCTCCCTCCCCTCCCCCGCCCAAACAAAAAGAAAAAGAAAGGAGAAGGAAATAACATTTCACTTCAAATTCTTTTAAAAGGACCTTTTAGGCAATTATCGATCTTACTGTTTACTTTTTTTTATATATAAATTATGCATTGAATCAATACGATTATATACCTGAATTATACATATGTTATATATTTGTCTGCTATTTTTAATTTAAACAGTTGGGTCAAAAGTATGCAGATTAATTCTTTCACGAAAAGGAAATACTTTGTAACATTTCACTTCATCAAATTCTCGACATTTTAGTTAACAATAATGGCTAGTTTTATCATAATTTAATTCAAATTTAAGTTTATCCACCAACCCTTTAACTATTTTAAATTGCAAGAATACGACTTTTTAATCATCACATAAAGTAAAAAAGTCATGGTAAAAAACTTTTTTGTGGCAACTTGAGAGTCGGTTAGAATGGTCCCTTATCACTTAAGACTGTAATGGGATGAATTGGTATTCAGCCGTTCTTATTTGTGGTAACTTGAGAGTCGGTTAGAATGGTCCCTTATCACTTAAGACTGTAATGGGATGAATTGGTATTCAGCCGTTCTTAATCAGAGGTCTTAAATTTGAACTTAAAAAATAAATAATTTTTTGGTAGAAAATATTAATCCCTTCTTAAGACGTTCGTGCCTATCTTTAAAATTGAAGAGACGGACAGATCGACATAAAATGCTTTACGCATGTTTCCTTATGCCAGTGAGAAATAAATCAAACCATTGAAATTGAAGGCGTCATAAAATGATTTTTGTAGTTTTCCCTAACAATTAGAAGAAGCCAAAATTAAATATATGTGTAGGTAGACTTTAGTTTTGACGGCAACAGGAATGAAGCACTTGGGCAAATACTATACTAATAAAATGATAATTTTCGGTTGTGATAGAGTGATAAGTATAATTTTGGGTTCGAATTTTGAATATAAAATTATCATTGTTAGGGAGTATTTATCAGTCTAAAACTTTTCAGTGCGAGTCAAATTTAATCAGATTCCGATAGAAGTATCGAATAACGAATAAGAAGCCGCATTGTACATTTAAATAAAAAAATCATAAATGTGGTTTTTCTGTGGACAAGAAAAGATACCCAACGCGGTCCTTTTCCAATTCAATTACACTCTACCATTTAGGCACCACTTAAAAAAGAGAAAGTGCGGCTACTATGCTGCTAGTACATCCCACATCTTGCAGCTCAGAGAAGCTTCTTTCTTTCTCTACATCTTGAATGACCACTCAAGATTGTAGTAACAAAATCAAACATGAATTAGAGAGAAAGCAAAATAAACACATTGAAAAACAACACAATGAAAGTTCATTTCTTGAGCAACTTCTTCATACTATTACTACTTCTTTGTTCTTTTACTACTCAATTAATAATTGGAGTAGCAGAGATCCAAATTCAAGATTTCAATGGCAAGGAAAAAACAAGAAGAATTTTGCACCAGCCACTCTTTCCAGTTACTTCATCTCCACCACCAAATTCAGAAGTATCTTCTGAACCCACTTTTCCTAGCCCAGACCAACCCTTTTTCCCAGAAGTTCCCACAGTGCCAACTTCAGATCAAACACAACAACAATCTCCACCAATTCAAGCCAATTATGGGACTCCAATTTCACGCCCTATTGCTCCTCAGCCACAAAATCCAACCAAGAAACTGGCTATTGCAATATCAGTTGGGGTTGTCACCTTAGGAATGTTATCTGCTTTAGCATTCTACATCTACAAGCACAGTGTTAAACAACCTGATGAAACTCAAAAGCTTGTTGGTAACAACAATTCTCAAAGAACCAATGAAGAATCAAGAATGCCACCTTCCAATTTTCTTTACATTGGTACAGTTGAACCATCAGCCAACAACACATCAGTCAACCAATCCAATGTTGCTAATTCTTCCCCTTACAGAAAACTGACCTCTGTTAAAATATCAGATAGGTATAGACCAAGTCCAGAACTTCATCCACTTCCACCATTGAGAAATTCCACAGTCCCTCCTATAATTAATTCGCCCCCGAGAATGTCATTATCTGATGAGGAGAATGAGAACACCACATTTTACACTCCATGTACAACTAGCATAGACAAGCAATCTAGAGTAGAAAATCATGTGAATAAATCTATCCCTCATTCAAAAAGAACATCTCCAAGATTGTCCCTTTCGGGTTCATCCCCTGATATAAAACGCGCTATAATACCATCAATTAAGCAAAATTCAGCTTCTCCTCCTCCACCACCACAGCCAGATCATTTGACAGAATTTCTAGAAGATCATACATTGCAACATAAGAAGCAAGCGCTATCTTATGTGCCACAAAGGGCGAAATTCTCATCACCACCACGTCCACCAGATATGTCAAGGCTTAAATCAATAAGCAATCAATCCCAACAAACATCAAAAGTCCCAGCTCCCCCTCCCCCTCCTCCGCCACCACCTCCTCCACCTCTAGTGTCAACACCTCGAAAACTTGGAAGCAGAGTGGGCTCAAAGGTAAGGCCATTAATGTCATTGCTTAAATATGTATCACTATATTAGGTATATGATTCCTCCTTTTTAAATTGGTTGAAGTTGTTTGGATGGATGATAAAAATTGATTCTGGTTATTTCTCTTTGTCTTGTTTTACTGATCCATAGATAAGCAAGTCCTTTTGTGTCTCATTAGTATATGAAGTAAATGAAATATTTTACTAAGATTTTGTTTTAGGCTATTAATTCTATTGAGCCGCCCCTGCTTGGAGGATTACAGAGAGGTGATCGTTCGACAGCTTCCCCTCAAGTGGTAAAGACTCCATCGAGTAGTCCCACACCAAAATCAACACCGGGGAGTGAAAAGAAAAGGACTTTGGAAGAACAAAACGGAGAAGCCAGACATGATAGTGACACTACGGATGAATCAAAACCCAAGTTGAAGCCTTTACATTGGGACAAAGTACGAGCTACTTCTGAAAGAGCCACAGTGTGGGACCAATTAAAATCGAGCTCTTTCCAGTAAGTAGATGAATAAAGATGTGTTATCGGCGACTAATGGTAAAGGAGCATATATTTCATCAAAGAAATATAATCTTTCTGAATTTCAGGTTAAATGAAGACATGATGGAGTCACTCTTTGGATGTAATAATTCTGCTAATTCAGCTCCAACGGATACCACTAGGAAATCAGTTCGTCCTCCTGTTGAAAAGGAGAACAGTGTTCTAGACCCGAAAAAATCACAAAACATTGCCATAATGTTGAGAGCACTGAATGTAACAAAGGATGAAGTCTCTGAAGCCCTATTAGATGGTATGTAACACTCCTCTGCATAAATAAGGATTTAGAGTATGCTTGGTATTATAAAAGTCATTTTTCATGAAAGATGTTTTCTTGGAAGATATTGTCCATGAAAAATGTTTACCGCGATGTTTGATTGGCAAGTGGAAATTTTTTTTGGAAAATATATAAATTTAAGGTTCATAATAACATTAACAAGCTGGAGAGTGTCCGATGAAATTTTTGAGTTCTAAAGATTAATGTCTAAGTATTAGTTGGAGCAAAGAATATGAAGTTAAAATTTATGAGTGAAGGAAGTCCATTTTCCTCTTTTTGATGGAAAATGTTCTCCTTCCCGCTAACTAAATACCAGAAAATGACTTTCTCATGAAAAAACATTTTACTGAAAAGTGACTCCGTCGATGTCAATACTCACTGCTATTGCAAAGCTACTTCTCAGGTTGGCTAAATTTCACATACATGCAATTCTATATATGGAAAATTATTCAGACTGCAATACGAGGGCATAAGCATGTAACAACATGAATATCATATTGACAAGGGAATTTATTATAGCTATGACGATGTATCTATTTTGATGAAACAGGAAATGCGGAAGGATTGGGGCCTGAACTTCTGGAGACTTTGGTCAAGATGACTCCAACAAAGGAAGAAGAAATAAAACTAAGAGATTACAATGGGGACACTTCAAAATTAGGGTCCGCAGAGCGATTCCTCAAGGCTATTCTTGATATACCATTTGCCTTTAAAAGAGTCGAAGCCATGCTATATAGAGCAAATTTTGATGCTGAAGTAAAAGATTTGAGAAAATCTTTCCAGGCCCTTGAGGTATTATCAGCTTTCTACTTAACTTTCACCTTACCATGATCAGCTTATGAGTCCTATATAACACATTCACATGTTTTTTGTCAATATTTTGACTTCTACCTGACGGAAAATCTTACACCAGTAATCTTGTGCCTGAATTTGGAGTTGATCTTATCAATGAGCAACTATGACAATTTCTTAGAAACTTTACCACACTTTGTTGCACTGTTAAATTTGAGCCACTTATAAAGGAATCATGCACACCTATCACCGATTTGAAGGCTTTAGCAGGGCTGATATAGAGCTCGTTTAGCTTAGCTGATTTAAAGTAGTTGATAAGCATTAGGTGTTGAAAAACACTTTTAAGTGTTGAAGCTGATTTAATAAATAAGCAGTTGGATAAAAGTGCTGGAATTGAAAATAAGTAGCTGAAGTGTTTGGCTTATAAGCACTTTTAAAATGCCTAGATAAGACGAAAAGTGCTTATAAGTTGGTCTAGCCAAACACCCTCATACTTTGCTCTTTTAACTGAATTTAACATATTTCTTTTAAACAAGTTACAAGAATACTTTTTAACTCTGGTGCAATGCCATTTTGAACAGGAAGCAAGTCGAGAACTGAAAAACAGCAGACTATTCTTCAAACTCCTTGAAGCTGTTCTCAGGGCAGGAAACCGCATGAATGTTGGCACTAACCGCGGTGATGCCAGATCGTTCAAACTTGAAACTCTTCTGAAATTAATAGATATAAAGGGAACAGATAGAAAGACAACCTTGCTTCACTTTGTGGTTCAGGAGATTATCAGATCAGAAGGGTTGGGTTCTGATACCAAGGACGATAACCTTCCAAATATATCAAATATCAATTTCAAAGAGGAAGAATTCAAGAAGCAAGGATTGCAAGTAGTTGCTGGATTAAGCAGAGAACTTGGCAATGTGAAAAAAGCTGCAGGAATGGACTCAGATGTCCTAAGTGGCTACGTGTCAAAGCTCGAGGCTGGACTTGTTAAAGCTAGATCCATTTTGCAGTATGAAAAGAAAGGCACGGAAGGGAACTTTTTTGAGTCAATGAAAGTATTTCTCAAGGAAGCAGAAGATGGTATAGTGAGGATTAAGGCGGAAGAAAGAAAGGCTTTGTCTATGGTCAAAGAGGTGACCGAATATTTTCACGGTGATGCTGCAAAAGAGGAAGCTCATCCTCTCAGAATATTCGTTATTGTGAGAGATTTCCTCTCTATATTGGATAGTGTGTGCAAAGATGTCCGGATGATGCAGGATAGAACAATGGTTGGTGCTGCAAGATCATTCAGAATAGCTGCAACTACCTCACTGCCAGTCTTAAAATAGATATAATGCGAGTCAAGATAGGTGTGGGGATGACGATAGCTTATCACCTTGACATTATGTACAAAAATGATGCTAGGAACGCACTCATGTCCAAAACTTATGCATTTTGGAGGCTCAGACACAGTTGCTAACGACATTTTTGGAGGTTCCGAGCAACACAGGTTATAATTAATACGATGTAGCAGGAAGATGGGAAAGTCAAAAGTGGCATCACAACTTTGGCAATCTCACTTCATTAAGGAGAATGAGCATATGATGCTTGTATAAAGATAGATTTGCATCGAATTGCCCGGCATCATGACGAGGGAAAGGCAAAAGAACTATAAATGGTCCAAGAATTAAACCATCAAACAAGTAGACATAAGAATAAGAGGCTGCAATATTTTGGGATACTGTCAAAAGCAACTATTATTAATTATAATCATAAGTTCAACACAAAATGATCAATTTAAAGTAAAGGGGTTATTTCTTATTTCTGTATAGACCTAGGTAAGAAAATCTTGTTCATTTGTATACATAGTCAAGAGACATAAAAGTTCAGTTCCAGATAACATCATATATAGTCTGATCTTGCTTTTGGTGTTATCATTTCGATTCATTCTCTTCCTTATTGTAATATACATTATCTGCACTTTTGTCTTAAATTAAGTTCCATACAGCTGTTTAAAGGTGCATTAAGATTTAAGTGGATCCTACGAAAAGAATGTCGGAACTAATTAGCGCCCCCCTCCCCCCCCCCCCCCGGAAATCACTAAATGCAAGAAAAGGTTGAAAATCAGACAAAGTAAAGCATATTCTTTAACTTTATCAGATCTTCATAGATACAGGGCCAGGGATCAATTTGGATACAAAAATAAGATAATGAAAACCACCAAATGACTGAAAAGAGCTCACTTTTGCTAACTCGAGATCGCAGCCTTTTGCATAAAGCATTAGATTTATGAGGTGGGTTTCTCATTAACTATAGACATGAATGAATCTTGCTTAGAAGGTTGTATACAGTAAAAACCGATTAAGTCAGTCGTACGGACTGGTCGAGATAGTAATACTTCGATCAAAGGGTATCTGCATGACGATAGGTCGAGGTCCGAAGTAAGGACGTCAAGCTTCGAGCTCTAAGACCGATCAATGACAAGATCGGTATCAATATCAAGCTCATATCCAAATCGAACTACGAGTCGAAGCGAAGATTATCGAAGATGCATAGACCGGCCAACATTCACCCCGAATATCGAGACTCCAAGTCAGAATCGAGCTCGAACCAAGGCCGAGGGCTCGATCCAATACCGACAGGGCTCCGAGCCAGTATCGAGATCACAGACAAGAGCCGTTGCAACCGCACTAGGGGAGAGAATCTTGGCGGGAATCGAGGAAAAGACAATTCATCATGGGTTCTCCACTATATATTTTTTTATTATTATAGATAAAGTAGGATCTCTCTACTATAAAGAGGGGAATCCTTGTAAGCATGGGGACGCATTGTAACAAAGACAACTTGAGAGAGAGATTACCTTTTTTTGGCTCATTTACTTTGCCTTATTCATCAACATTTCTTTTTTTCTCTACCTTATATTTCATTCCCTTTGTCAAGAACACATATATTTCTATTTCACTCTATGATTTGTATCAAGTTATATAACGTATCCTTAGGACCATACACAAATTTTACTCTACCCAATTTTTCGGGTAAACAGTTTGGCGCCCACCGTGGGGCTAAGGATAACAGTGGTTATTTGATACAAATTTGCAACACACACCAGTTTACGACTTCGAATCAGCAATGGTAAATCCTCGATTGATGGCTTTACCTATTGACAATGAAGTTGGCCTTCAAGATGAAACCAACAACTTGATACCCAGGGCCGAAAGGCCACTTAACGATGTCGATGGTGCTCGGGTCGAAGTACCTGGAATTCGAGCCGAAGTATCTCTAGATGTCAATTCATAGGTGGCTCTTAAGGCAAACCAACATTCTGAACCGGAAAAAAACATTCAGGGCAGTACTCGATCTGTAGCTCCAGACACCCATAACGTGGAGGAGATCGGAGTCAGCTTGCGTATGATCTTTGAAATGTTACAAGTCCAACAAGTAGCGATAGCTCAGTTGCAGAGCCAAACCCAGCTACCAAGCAAGCCAGAGCCCAGTCAACCTCGAGAAACTGCTCACAGAACGGAACCAACCATAGTAAGGTCAAAGGAGCAAGAATTATGGACTACTCCCGAAATCGCTAAAATACTTGAGGAGCTCACAAAGCGAATCGAAGCCAACGATAAAAAAGTAGAAACATGCTATTCCAGGGTCGTTCAGATCTCGGGAGCTCCACCAATAATAAAAGGATTGGATTCCAAAAAATTCGTGCAAAGGCCTTTTCCCTCGAGTGCAGCCCCAAAACTAATCCCCAAAAAATTCTGTATGCCCGAAATTCCCAAATATAACGGTACGACTGATCCCAACGAATACGTCACCTCTTACACGTGTGCCATCAAGGGTAACAATTTGGAAGACGATGAGATCTAATCCGTGTTGAAAAAATTCAGAGAGACCCTCTCGAAGGGGGCAATGATTTGGTATCATAACCTGCTACCAAATTCCATCGATTCATTTGCCATGTTAGCGTAGAGGTGGCAAGTGGGCCGGGCCCGGTCCTAAGTGGGCTTTGCGAACCCGGTCCTAAGTGGGCCGGTCCTATGCGGTCCGGTCCTAAACGGTCCCGGGCTTCGCGGGCTTATTACTGGAACCGGCTCGGGACCGGGACCACGAACTAACGGTCCGGGGTTAAGTGGGCCTAAACGGGCAAAACGGGCCTAAGCGGGCCCAACAGAAACTTTCTATTTTTAATTTTTTTTATAGAAGTTAGAGAAAAAAATAGTAATAAAGATATATAAGCTATATTCGATTTATATACTATATATACATCTTAAAATATATATATACTATATTATATATACATAGTATACATCTTAAAATATACTATATATACATCTTAAGATATACTATATATATATATAGTATAGTATAGTAGATCTTAAGATATATATACATCTTAAGATATATAAGCTATATATATATATATATATATAGTAAGATGTATATATAGTATATCTTAAGATGTATACTATCGAATATGACTTATAAACTATGTATATATATTATAGTATATATATAGTATATTATAGTGTATATATACATTTATATATATATATATATATATATATATATATATATATACACACACACTATACTATATATACATAGTATATAAGTCATATTCGATAGTATACATCTTAAGATATATATAATATATATAGTAAGATGTATATATATTATAGTATAGTATAGTATATACTATATATACAACTTAAGATATATAAGCTATATTCGATATATTCGATATATATATATATATATATACTATACTATATATACATCTTAAGATATATAAGCTATATTCGATTTATATACTATATATACATCTTAAGATATATATATATATATATACACACACACACTATACTATATATACATAGTATATAAGTCATATTCGATAGTATACATCTTAAGATATACTATATATACATCTTAAGATATATATATATATATATATATATACACACATATATATACACACACACACACACACACACTATACTATATATACATCTTATATATACACACACTATACTATATATACATAGTATATAAGTCATATTCGATAGTATACATCTTAAGATATATATAATATATATATAGTAAGATGTATATATATTATAGTATAGTATAGTATATACTATATATACAACTTAAGATATATAAGTTATATTCGATATATTCGATTTATATACTATATATACATCTTAAGATATACTATATATACATGTATATCTACTATATATATATATATATATCTAGTATACTATGTATATATATATATATCTAGTATATCTAGTATACTATGTATATATAGTATATCTTAAGATGTATATATAGTATAGTATATATAGTATATCTTAAGATGTATATATAGTATAGTATATATAGTATATCTTAAGATGTATATATAGTATATCGAATATAGTTTATATATCTTATGAGATTATATTATACTATATGTATAGCTTAAGATATATAAAAGAACAAAAATATTGTAAAGAGATATTCAAATCAATGCGTTATATTTTTATTATAGCATTAAAAATCATGGCAATATCTTTCTTAGTCTTCCTCCCCCCTATGGAATGAGCACAACAAGGTGCTAATACCACCATTGAGAAGAAAAAGAAACTAATCAAGATGTGCCAAAATACAAGTTACATATTAATTTATATGGTATCTCTTACAAATTTCATAAATCCTTCAAGGTCCGGAGGAATTTCCGTTGGTGGTGGCGAAAATGAAGCTTGCTCATCACCGCTTCCAGGCGAAGCATCATCCTCCGCAAGTTCAGCTAGCATTTCTTCGTAAGCTTCGTCTACCTCTGGTTGTGATTCAGCAAGTCCAAAATTTCTTCTTTCCGAACGGATCCAATCTCTGAAAAGTACTGATTTTTCCAAGCTCTCCCTCATAGACGCTCTATAATCACCGAGTTGAAGTCTTGCTTGACTGAAAGCGCTCTCTGATGCCACTGTTGAAGCTTGAATAGTTAAAATATCTCGGGCCATCCTTGAAAGAATCGGAAAGTATTTTTCTTTGTCCTTCCACTATTCCAAAATATTAAAGGAGCCGTCGGGATTCACTTCCTCAATTCCCTGTGACAAATAAACTTCAAGCTCATTTAGTTGTGAAAAATTACTAGTACTAGAACCTTGAGAACCCCTGAACCCTGCCCAAGCACTAAGTGCTCTTACTCCCGCAGTTCTTTTAGATGATTGAGAACTAGAAGAAAAAGGAGTTGGAACATTTGGTCTAGCATGATCTAATGCAACTTGATAAGCATTATAAATAGTTTGAACATTTATTTTAATTGAGGCTATTGCGTTCGGAAGTATAGACAACTCCTCATCTTCAAGTGCTAAACCATTATAAACAGTTTCATACCAAAATTGAGGACCTCCTAATTTCATAGTAGGATTTAACAATGCAGCAATACCATAAATAGGGGGAATAGGGAAAAAATATTTTTTAAACTTTTTTCTCATGGAATCAATAGCAAGTTGATAAATTTCCCCACCCTCTGAAAAATGATAAAACAAATTTGCATGTTCTGCAATATAAACTAAACAGTTAGAAATAGTAGGATAATATTGCCCAGAAAATTTATTTGTAGTAATATGGAATTTTTCTAAAAAATCTACAAGCATTTTAACATTAGCCCAATCCGCATTTGTAAGGTGCTCATCATCATCACTTACATGAGCATTAAACGTTGAGTTTATGGGGTTTCTATATTCATATGCAATAACTAAACTTTCATACATGTAATTCCATCTAGTTGGACAAGGTTTAGGAACCTTTCTTTCTCTTAGGCCAAATTCATCGCATCTTTTAAAATATTCTCTAAGTCTACTTCTACGGTTTGAATAAAAAAGCCAATTAAGAGCCATTTTAACCTTTTCAATTTCAACATTTAAAATTCGCATACCATCACCCACAATTAAATGGTAAATATGACAAATACATCTAACATGAAAAATGTTACTAAATACAGGACTTAGTATAGTGGTAAGCAAGGCTACAACATTTGTGTTACTAGTAGCATTATCCATTGAAACTGACATTATTTTATCACTAATGCAAAAATATCTATAAATATCCGCAATCGTGCTAGAAATAAACTGTCATGTGTGACGTGAATTAATTATTCTATAAGCAATAATGCACTTTTGCATTATCCAATGCTCATCAATCCAATGACTGGTAACAGTAAGGTAATCACAGTCATTACCACTTCTACCAATATCAGTTGTAATAGCAATACGACAATTTATATGAGTAAATAAATAGCGCAAATATTATTCATATTCATGTTTATATTTATAAATATCACTCTTTACGGTTGTGCGAGGAAAACCTTTATAAGTAGGATTATAAATTTTTCTAATATAATGCACAAAGTGGGGGTTAAAAGGAAAACTATAGGGTAAGCACATAACAGTGACCATTTTTGCCAATTCTTCCCGATCTTTTTTTGGATCATAATATAAAATACCACCGGTAACTGTGTTAATTCCCGGTTGAAATTGATTTGACCCGGTACTAAGGTCAGCCTGACTAGGTGCACTTGTCCCCTCAGCCAAAGCTTTCATACGAAAATATCTAGCTTTATCTTGAGGATGTAGCAATATGTGTCTAGTCAAACTTCTCCCTCTCCCCCCCCCCTTCCCGACTTCCAACATATTGAAAAACTAACTCTTTGCCACAAGTTTTACACTTAGCCCTCTTTTTTTCTCTTAGTTGAGTAAAAAATTGCCAAACAAGAGATGTTTCTGCCCGTTTAGGAGGTTGTCTAGAAAAAGTAGGGGCACTAATAGGAGGGTCAGACGGGGGATCATCTAGATTATTATTAGTTGGGTTAATTTCAGGAGCAGGACTAGTGGGTGTATCATCATCCGGTTGCGTTTCATCAAAATCTATTTCTTCATCATCATTTTCATCAATAGTTGGATTACCATAAAGAGCATTCATATATTCATGGTTTAATTGTTCACCGGGTGCAATATTATGGAAAAATTGACTCTCGGTAAATTGTAATAAACTATTATCGCTATCAAGAATAGGAGGTGTAGGACGGGTAACATGTTTGGGTCGGGGAGCTGGGGAAAGTGGAGGAGGAACATATTGGCCACTAGATTCACCACTCTTCGATTTTTCCTTATTTTTACTAAACATATTTTTTAAGGAATAAGCCATCTTAATTAATCAAGCAAAGTAAATAAAACAAACAAAATTATAATATTAAAACTTAAGAGTTGGAACGAGTTTACCGAATTGACGAACAACTTGTTGGAAATTGATTATCGTTGAAGACTTCAATTCACCAACTTTACAATTGTTTCACAAAATGTAACAATAAAGTAAGCAATAGTAGCAATTATAGAAGTAAATTACAGAGAGATTGTGATAGATTGATGATTTTGTAAGAAAAAATGAAATAATGATGGGGTATTTATAGTTGAAAATAGGGAAAAAGTATAATTATAAAAAGTTTGGGATTAAAACAAAGCTGAGGGGTTAAATGGCTATTTTATAAATAGCCAACGGCTATTTTTGACAGCCCAACGGCTATTTTTGACAGCCTAACGGTTTTTTTTAAAAAAAAATAACTGTTGGGCCCGCTAGGCACGCTAAGGGACCGGGCCGGTCCCGGTCCGATCCCGAGCCCTGGCGGGCCAAACGGTCTCGGGCCTAACGGGCCCAAATCATAGGACCGGCCCACGAGACCGGACCAGGCCCGCTAAAACCGGACCAAACGGTCCTGTCCCGTTTAGCCTTTTGGCCCGCGGTCCCGGGCCTGGACCGGCCCACTTGCCAGCCTTATGTTAGCGGATTCGTTTGTAAAGGCACACGCTGGTGCCATAAAGGTTGCAATGAGGAAATCGGACCTCTTCAAGGTAAAATAGAGGGCAAATGAAATGCTGAGGGAGTTTGTGTCCTGATTTCAAATGGAACGCATGGAATTGACACCGGTCACAGACAACTGGGTCGTCCAAGATTTCACCCAAGGGTTGAACGAGCAAAGTTCGATGGCATCACGTGGGCTGAAGCAAAATTTGATCGAGTATCTAGCCATAACTTGGGCGGATGTACACAACCGATACCAGTCAAAAATTAGGGTCGAGGACGACCAGTTAGGAGCTCCTTCCGGATCCATGCATCAGAACAGGTCAGCTACTAAAAACCAGAGGGACATCGACAGAGAGCAAAGGTTGAACAGAGACCGATATCAACCATACATCGTAGATCGAATAAACAACGGTTCAACGCGCGATGCCGCTCGGAACAATCGAAGGAGTGATCGAGGGCAAAATTCTCGGGGGCTTATGAGCAAAAGTGGCTTTGAAAAATATGTCGATCCTATAGAGGCACCTCGGCTATCGGAGTATAATTTCAGCGTCGATGCATCGGGCATTGTATCGGCTATCGGAAGAATCAAAGATACTAGATGGCCCAGACCCATGCAAATCGACCCTTCCCAACGGAACCCGAATTCGATGTGCAAGTATCATGGTACGCATGGCCACATGACCGAGGATTGCAGATAATTAAGAGAAGAGGTAGCCCGTCTATTCAATGAGGGCCACCTTCGAGAATTCCTCAGTGACCGAGCCAAGAATCACTTCACAGAAAGGGACGCCAACAAATAAGACAAACCAGAAGAACCTCTGCATATCATTCATATGATCATCGGTGGGGTCGATACTCCACAGGGACTCGTGCTCAAACGCGGTAAGATATAGGCCATAGGGGAAAAACGAGTTCGAGGTTATGTACCCGAGAGCACTTTATCATTCGGAATTGAAGAAGCCGAGGGCATCTCTCAACCTCACAACGATACTCTGGTAATTTCTATCCTATTAAATAAAGTTCAAGTTAAGCGTGTCTTAGTGGATTCAGGTAGCTCTGTGAATATCATCCGATCTTGGGTAGTGAAGCAGCTCGGTTTGCAGAATCAAGTCATGCCCGCAGCTCGGGCCTTAAACGGCTTTAATATGGCCAGTGAAACAACTAAAGGGGAAATTATTCTGCCCGTGAATGTGGCTGGAACCATCCAAAATACCAAGTTCCACATAATCGAAGGCGACATGAGGTACAACGCCCTACTCAGAAGGCCTTGGATCCACAGTATGAGGGCAGTGCCTTTGACTCTCCACCAAGTGATGAAATTCCCTACGACGGACGGCGTGAAAACAGTATACGAGGAGCAACATGCCACGAAGGAAATGTTTGCGGTCGATCAAATAACACTGATACTGACGTTATCTGCCTCAGAAAAGCCGAGCAGAAAAGATAGGCAAGAAACCAAATAGCAATCACAGCTACCAGTCTCGACCGAATCGGTGAAGCAGGAAATAGAAGATGACAAGGAAGAGTTTCCGATACCTCGAGATCTCATCGTCCCCGACGACTCCGATGCCACCAAGTCAATGATCGAAGAGCTAGAGTAGGTTATATTAATCAAACATCTGCCCGAGAGAAAGGTATACCTGGGAGCGGGGTTGACCCTCGAACTCAGGAAAAAACTTATTCAATTTATTATTGATAACATAGATTGTTTTGCTTTGTCCCATTTAGACATGGCAAGGATCCTACCATCGATAACAACGCACCAGCTAAGCTTGGACCCTAGGTTCAAACCGGTGAAGAAAAAATGAAGACTTCAGTCCTAGGTAAAACACGCATTTGTAAAAGACGAGGTAACTAAACTTCTCAAAATAGGGTTAATTCGGGAAGTAAAATATCCCGAATGGTTAGCCAATGTGGTTGTAGTCCCCCAAAAATGTAACAAACTTAGAATGTATGTAGATTATAAAGATCTAAACAAAGCATGCCCCAAAGATTCTTTTCCACTCCCTTCCTCACTTTTCTCGACGCCTATTCCGGGTACAATCAAATTCGCATGAACCCGGAGGACCAAGAAAAAACTTCATTTGTCACTAAGTATGGAACCTATTGTTATAATGTAATGCCATTCAGGTTAAAAAAAATGCAGGAGCTACTTACCAATGCCTAGTGAATAAAATGTTCGAAGAACAAATAGGTAAATCGATGGAAGTTTACATTGATGACATGCTAGTTAAATCCCTGCGCGCAGAGGACCATTTGACTCATTTGCAGGAAATGTTCAAAATTTTAAGGAAATACAACATGAAGCTCAACCCCTAGAAATGTGCTTTCGGGGTTGGATCGGGCAAGTTCCTCGGCTTCATGGTATCGGATAGGGGATCGAGATCAACCCCGACAAAATCAAGGCCATCGAAGACATCACCTTCGTGAATAGTGTGAAAGCAGTGCAAAGGCTAATCGGACGGATGGCTGCCTTAGGTCGATTCATTTCAAGGTCGTCAGATCGAAGCCACAAATTCTTCTCTCTACTCAAAAAGAAGAACGATTTTGCTTGAACCCCGGAATGCCAATAGGCACTGGAACAACTGAAGCGGTACCTATGGAGCCCACCACTACTTTACACTCTGAAGACAGATGAGAAGCTTTACTTATACTTGGCGGTATCAGAAATCACGGTAATTGGTGTCCTAGTTCGAGAAGAGCAAGGTACACATTTTCCTGTTTATTATGTAAGTCGGACCTTAGGAGAGGCAGAGACTAGATACCCATACTTAGAGAAATTGGCGCTTACACTGATAAGCACCTCTAGAAAGTTAAGACCATACTTTCAATGTCACCCCGTATGTGTTTTAACCACTTACCCACTTCGAAATATTTTGCACAAGCCCGAACTATCGAGCCGACTGGCCAAATGGGTCATCGAACTCAGTGAGTACGATATTGAATATCAACCTTGAACGGCCATCAAGTCCCAAATTTTAGCAGACTCCGTGGCCGATTACATGCCAACCCTCGTACCCGAAGTTAAAAAAGGAACTCTTGTTAAAATCGGGTACATCGTCGGGGGTTTGGACCCTCTACAGAGATGGTACTTCAAATGTGAATGGATCCGGGCTTGGCATCGTATTAAAACCTCCCACGGGTGGCATTATTAAGCAATCTATCAAAACCACTAGATTAACTAACAATGAGGCCGAGTACGAGGCCATGATTGCAGGTCTCGAGCTAGCTAAAAGCTTGGGAGCAGAAGTCATTGAAGCCAAATGTGACTCTTTACTAGTGGTGAACCAAGTAAACAAAACTTTCGAGGTTCGAGAAGATAGGATACAAAGGTATTTGGACAAATTACAGGTAACTCTACACCATTTCAAAGAATGGACCCTACAACATGTGCCTCGAGAAAAAAACAGTGAGGCCGACGCACTCGCAAATCTGGGGTCGTCGGTCGAAGAAGATAAGATTGACTCGGGGACTGCCGTTCAACTCTCAAGATCTATAATCGAGGAGGGGCATGCCGAGATAAATTTCACGTGCTTAACCTGTGATTGGAGGAATAAGTATATTGAATACTTAAAGAACGAAAAACTCCCATCGAACTCTAAAGAATCGAGGGTTCTACGAAACAAGGCTGCTCGATTCACGTTGGTTAAAGATGGAACATTATACAGAAGGACGTTCGATGGACCACTGGCAGTGTGCTTGGGACCAGGAGATCAATTATGTTTTACGAGAGGTCCATGAAGGCACTTGTGGAAACCGCTCCGGCACTGAACCACTAATTCGCAAAATTATCAGAGCAGGATACTACTGGGATAGCATGGAAAAGGACACTAAGGAGTTCGTTCGAAAATGCGATAAATGTCATAGGTTTGCACTGATGATCCATCAACCCGGAGAGCAGCTTCATTCAGTCATTTCTCCATGGCTATTCATGAAATGGGGAATGGATATCGTCGGCCCTCTACCATCGGCCCCAGGTAAAGTTAAATTTATTTTTGTTTATGACTGACTATTTGTCTAAGTGGGTTGAAGCGCAGGTGTTCGAAAAGGTAAGAGAGAAAGAGGTTATAGACTTCATCTGGGATCACATCGTGTGTCGATTTGGGATACCATCAGAAATAACATGTGACAATGGTAAGCAATTTATCGGCGGTAAAGTGACAAATTTCTCAAAGATCATAAAATAAAAAGGATACTGTCAACACCATATCATCCTAGTAGGAACGGACAGGCCGAATCAACAAACAAGATTATCATCCAAAATATGAAGAAAATATTGAACGAAGCTAAAGGAAAGTGGAGAGAAATTTTCCCCGAAGTCCTTTGGGCATATCGGACAACATCTAATCCAGTACGGGAGCGACTCCGTTTTCCTTAGTGTATGGCTCCGAAGCTTTAATTCCAGTCGAAGTCGGGGAACCTAGCGCAAGGTTCCGACATACATCGGAAGAGTCGAACTACGAGGCTATAAATACTAGCCTTGAATTATTAGATAAAAAATGAGAAGCGGCACTGGTTCGAATGGCTGCACAAAAACAACAAATCAAAATGTACTTCATTAGAAGAACCAACCTCCGCCATTTCATGGCCGGAGACTTGGTCCTAAAGAAGTCACCATCAACACTCGAGATCCTAATGAAGGGAAGCTCGGCCCAAATTGGGAAGGACCTTATCAAGTCCTCGATATAGTCGGGAAAGGGTCTTATAAACTTGGAACAATGGATGGAAAACCATTACCAAACAATTGGAGCATATCGCTTCTCAAAAGATATTATTATTGAGGTATGATTTTCTCCTCTCTATCATCTATATACATATATTCTACACTAACTCATTGCAGGAATTCGGCAAAAGACATCAAGACCTCTGGTTTCAAAGCACGCGTTGTACTCTTTTTTCCCTTAAATCGGCTTTTATCCCAAATGAGTTTTCCGGCAAGGTTTTTAAAGAAGCAACAACTATGTGCTACCTGAGGGAAAATCAATAGTATCCGAGGCTCATTCATAATCAACCTCGAATACCGGGGAGCTACCATCGAATAAATCAAGTTCGAAACAAAAAGTTATTTCATATCAAATTCATGTCGGATAGGGTCTCGATAGAGAAAAGTGTAAGGGCCAAATGGTCAAAACGAACCATGCCCACGTAGTTTTGCTCGAACCCTGGCACAAGATACAAACACATGTATAATGACTTATAAAGGAAAACTACTTCTTTTCAGATATCTCACACTTTGAAAAGATCTTCCTACTTCATGATTCAAACAGGCTTAAAGGCCAACCACCATCAAAAGAATTTTGACACAAGCGATCATAAAAAGCCTACGGGCTACGATACTTTGAGTTCGAGTTCGAAGTAATCACTCACTCAATTATTAAGCCTAAGGGCTATCTTATTTCGAGTTTGAGCAATCACTCACTCGATCATAAAAGCCTACGAGCTACGATACTTTGAGTTTGAGTTCGAAACAATCATTCACTCAATTATTAAGCCTAAGGGCTATCTTATTTCGAGTTTGAGCAATCACTCACTCGATCATAAAAGCCTACGAGCTACGATACTTTGAGTTTGAGTTCGAAACAATCATTCACTCAATTATTAAGCCTAAAGGCTATCTTACTTCGAGTTCGAGCAATCACTTACTCGATCATAAAAAGCCTACGGGCTACGATACTTTGAGTTCGAGTTCGAAGCAATCACTCACTCAATTATTAAGCCTAAGGGCTATCTTACTTTGAGTTCGAGCAATCACTCACTCGATCATAAAAATCCTACAGGCTACGATACTTTGAGTTCGAGTTCGAAACAATCACTCACTCAGTTATTAAGCCTAAGGTCTATCTTGAGCAAATCACTCGACCATAAAAAGCCTACGGGCTAAAAATACTTTGAGTTCGAGCAAGCACTCACTCGACTATTAAAGCCTAAAGGCTATGCTACTTCGGGTTCAAGCAAATTGCATGAAGCCTAAGGGCTGAACATTTTCATAAAGCACAAATAAACAAAATCCTCACTAAGCAGAAGAATGGTAACAGTGATAAGCTGGGAAAAGAAAAGACTTTATATACACAATGATATTTACAAAACGACCGCTCAAGGCTTTACAAAGGAACCTAATCATCTACAGAAGCAGTCTTTCCTACATCGGGCTCCTCCCCACTCTGAGACCCATTTTTTCTCCCGGCATCGTCATCGTCGTCATCATCATCATCGGAGGCCAAAGCCCCAGCTTCAGCTTCGAGCTCTTTTGCCTTTGTTATCTCTTCAGAAAGATTGAAGCCTTGAGCATGGATCTCCTCGAGGGTTTCCCTCCGAGTTTGGCATTTGGAAATTTCGACGATCCAATGTGCTCGAGTTCGAGCGGTATCAGTGACCTCTCTCGCATGGAACTGAGCGGCTTCGGCATCAGCCGGGTAAACAACCACCATTGTGTTTGCATCGGCCTTTGTTTTTCAGCCTCGGCGAGTTCAGAGGCTAATCGAGCCTCAAGCTCCTCCTTTTCCCTCGCTTGAGCTAAACTTTTCTCCTTCAAGCTCTGAAGTTGACTTTCGGTCGATGATAACCGGGCCCGAGCAGTCTCTCTCTCTCTCTCTGTAGCAAGGCAGTCCATATTTTCTTTCCATTTTAAGGACTCTGCCTTTATCTCATCAACCTCCTCGCGAAGTTTCCTGATCAACTCAAGCTTCTGCTGTAGCTGTGAGACTGAAAGATTAGCCATCGTTCCAGTGTCGAGCCCATAGGCTTTTAACAATATCATTACCTACTCGGATAGATCGGTCTAATCTTGGTGAGCTTTAGTCAATTCAGCTCAGAGATCCTTGATTTCCTCTCCTTTTTGCCCTAAGAGGAGTTTAAGGACATTCCTCTCCTCCGTAACTCGTTGGAGATTAACACATCCCAGTTCGGGATCGAGAACATGCTTCTTGATAAGCTGCCGCAACCTACGGGGGGAGAAGAAACGAAGTGAAAAAGGAAAAATAGACATGATAGATAATACCAACAAAATAAATTAAGGTTTACCTAATTCAAAACTTGTCGCACTCCATGGAAACAATCTAATGCCTCACTGCTACCGGCAACATCCTCGAAGTCAGTAAAAAGACCACAGAAGGGATCGTCCCCCTCATGAGGCTTGTCTAGTTCGAGGGCCCCCAAAGCTTGGGCTTCCCGAATCGCCCCTTCAAAAAAGTAGGAAAGGTGGGTGAGTCTTTGATTGTTGTTGCCCAGGTGAGTCACTTGGGGAGTTCCCTTCGGTTCGAAGAGATTCGGGAACAGCCCCTTCGGATACACCCCCAATCTGTTGGCTTCGATTGGAAACATCCTCGATCTGCAATGACTCAGGAAGTCTACCCGAATCATTCTCCGATATACCCCCGGTTTGAGCCGGAGCTGTATAAACCACCATCGATCCACCTGCCTGTGGAGCATCGGTAGTTTTCTTTATTCAGGCCATCAACACGAACTCCTCATTTTCCTCTTCCTCATCTTCATCTCTTAGGCGTTGAACCGACTATGGGGTCAATGGGGTAGTATTCTTCTTCGACTTATGAGTCGACCTTGCCTTCAGTTTTGGATTCTCGGAAGTAGAGGCCCTTTTCCTCTTATTTCCCTTTGGCGGTTCGGAAGCTGGGATCGAGGTCTTTTCCTCGCCAGGCAAGGACCTCAAAACTGCGTCTCTGTGCAGGCCTACACACGAGAAAATCGATCAAATATAAGGAGAATGTTTCGTTCAAACTCCCAAAACATGAAAGATAGACTTACCATAATTTTTCGCCTCCCATCGGCCCTTTGCCAGGTCACGTCTCGAACGTTCGGCGTAAAAGGACTTCGAAGCTAGAGCCAGTACCCAGCTCTTAAGGTCGGGAACATCGCCAGGCATCCAAAGAACCGTTGCATCACAAAAGTGATATTGGCAATAAAACAAACAAAGAAACAAGGCAATAGGGAATAAAATAATAGAGTACACTCACGATTCATATTCCATTCTTCGGGGAACGACATCTTTTCGGTAGGGATCAGGTCCGAAGTCTTCATTCGAACAAACCTGCCCATCCAACCTCGATCCTTATCCCCGTCTATACTCGAGAACAATACCTTGGTAGCCCGACATTGTAGTTTTATCAATCCACCTCAAAAGAGGCGGGGACTATACAACCTAATAAGATGATTGAGGGTGAAAGGCATCCCCCCAATTATGTTTGCAAAGAAACGAATCAGAATAACAATTCGCCAAAAGGAAGGATAAATCTGGCCGACAAAAGTCGACGATAACGGGGTCGAGAGGTCCTAACGTAAACGGGTAGGTATACACGCTTAAGAACCCTTCCACATGGATGGTGATATCGTCATCGGAAGTCGGAATCACCACTTCCTTATTGCCCCAGTTACAATATGCCTTCAACTGTTCAAGTTGCTTTTTGGTTATCGAGCATAAATATCTCGATACCGGTTCGCATCGACCGGGAACCAGCGTGCCTTTGTCGAGCTTAAAATCAAAGGTAAGAAGGCATATTTTGGGAACAAACTCCTCTGGTCGTGGCTCCGCCGGTGTTTTATCAGCGGCAGGTTGCGAAGCAGAGGCCTCTCCTTTTTGAGGAACGATCTTTGATGTTTTCACCATTTTACTTGAACTTAAAAGAAAGGAATAAAGGGGGGTATGATGTTTCAAAGGAAGATTTTTCGTAGTGAAAAACGCAGAAGGAAAATTTCACACAAACAAATTCAAAATATATGGGAAGATGCTTAGAAAATTTTGATCAGAGAATGTAAAAGTGATTAATGGTAGTCAAATGGGATATTTATGGGTTTAGCGGTGGCGGTTCAATCTCAATAATGGCCGACCGTCGCCTGACACGCATTAAATACCTCAGTAAATGGAACTGACGGGACCGCTATCTCATATATCACGATCGAACTCGATGCACACGTCAGTATACGTATAACCGTACTGATGGAAATCGTATCGTTTCTCATTATATCCTTTTCGAAAAACGAGGGGACTATCTGTGTACGGTCAAAACTGATTAAGTCAGTCGTACGGACTGGTCGAGATGGTAATACTTCGATCAAAGGGTATCTGCATGACGACAGGTCGAGGTCCGAAGTAAGGACGTCAAGCTTCGAGCTCTAAAATCGATTAATGACAAGATTAGTATCAATATCGAGCTCATATCCAAATCGAACTACAAGTCGAAGCGAAGATTATTGAAGATGCATAGACCGACCAACATTCACCCCGAATATCGAGACTCCAAGTCAGAATCGAGCTCGAACTAAGGCCGAGGGCTCGATCCAATACCGACAGGGCTCCGAGCCAGTATCGAGCTCACAAACAAGAGCCATTGCAACCGCACTAGGGGAGAGAATCTTGGCGGAAATCGAGAAAAAGACAATTCATCAAGGGTTCTCCACTATATATTTTTTATTATTATAGATAAATTAGGATCTCTCTACTATAAAGTGGGGAATCCTTGTAAGCATGGGGACGCATTGTAACAAAGACAACTTGAGAGAGAGATTAACTTTTTTTGGCTCATTTACTTTGCCTTATTCATCAATTTTTTCTTTTTTTTCTGCCTTATATTTCATTCCTTTTGTCAAGAATACATATATTTCTATTTCACTCTACGATTTGTACCAAGTTATATCACGTATCCTTAGGACCATACACAAATTTAACTCTATCCAATTTTTCGGGTAAACAAAGGTAGAGATTCATAGTCCAAATTGGTTTTTTAGTTCTTTACAAAGTTATTGTAATCTTCGTTTTTATACATAAGATATATGAAAATAACACATAAGAAAACTGAAAAAGTCATTTTCTTCTATTCAAATTGTAAGTGGCTACAAGAGATCATTTCCTCGTTCAAACAAAAGATTACATGTATAATATTATGAATAATATATGTATAATTGAGTATAACAATATATAATCCATGTATACCGTATAAAAAAAAGTAAATCACAAATTCAGTCGACTATTTTGGTAAAGATTATGTCAGAAACGTAAACGATGCAAAGGTGTGATTTAGCATAAATGAATTGGGTAAAAACCATGAGTTCAAATCCAAATAAAAGAAGTTAAGGTTAAGATATGCACAAAGTGATTTGAACACAACCCTTAGATGAGCTAATAAAAAAAGAGGAGATCTAGAGCCAATATCTCTTTGCAATTTCTTTCTGTTTTTTATAGCTAAGCAAGGTCAAAGGATTTTCCATTTTATAATGTTCATTCGAAAACTCGTTTGTTAGCTCAAAATTGTTCTTTAGATTTTAGACTAGTTTACTCCATCTTGTATTTCCTAGGATGATTTACGAGAGTTTACTAGATTAATGTTTTGTCTAGACGTTATTTATTAACTTATTGAACACCAAATGGTATATTTACAATGACGTAAAAGTTTTTTCCGGAGGGAAAAGGGATGCTATGCTACTATTGGGGTTTGAACTCTCTATCTCAACTATGGAAAGCAGGAAAGTCACTTGGTGAGCTCCCCTCGAACCCCACGTGAAAGTATTACTTTTAATCCAACATATTTTTTTAGTAAAAGTAATTAACAAAGTAAGTGAAAAAAATAGGCAATTAAAGAAGAACGTTTAGTCGTAATCTTTTTGCTACAGGCGCAAACTTGCTTATATTAAGTTTGCATCTTTTGTCACAAGTGAGCACCAAATTTTGTGATACACCACACCTGTTGATTCGAGCTAGCTAGATCGACTTCTGTAAACAGGTAAAGATTGAGATATCTAAATTTGTATATTTTACACTGTTTAATTGTATACAATTCCTTATCTAGAATTTGTGAAGTCATTTTGCCACTTTGCTAAGTTAATTTCTCAGTTATTAACTTCTGTAAATGTTTTGTAAAAAAAAAATAGAAATTCTATTTGAATGAATGTATAGTAGTTAATTAGGCGCTCAAAATTTTGGACTCTACCTTAACTTTTCACCGCCTTTGTTCATTTACTTGTTCATAAGTTATGTTCATGTATTTTGTGGAATATTTGAATATTTTGCATCTAATCGGATATGTAAAAACTTATATACACCCGGTGTTTAAATTAAACTAAATAATTTAATAATTAAAATTAAATTATTTACTCTGCAAGAAGTCCGATAGAGGTCTTCGCACGGATTTCAAGGTCATTCCGAGTGAGAACCTCTCGACCCTTCATAGGCTCTTGGTGTTCATCGACTTAGAAAAGGCGTACGATAAAGTTCCGAGAGAGGTTTTGTGGAGATGTTTGGAGGCTAGAGGTGTACCGATTGCCTACGTTAGGTTGATTAAGGATATGTATGATGGAGTAAAGACCTGAGTGAGGACGATGGGTGGGGACTCGGACCATTTTCCAGTTATGTTGGGGTTGCATCACGGGTCGGCACTCAACCCTTTTTTGTTTGCTCTAGTGATGGACGTACTGACGCGCCATATCCAAGGGGAGGTGCCGTGGAGCATGCTATTTACAGATGATATTGTATTGATTGACGAGACGCGAGACGGTGTGAACGCGCAATTAGAGGTATGTAGACAGACCCTGGAATCTAACGGTTTCAAGTTGAGCAGGACCAAGACAAAATACTTGGAGTGTAAGTTCAGTGGCGAGACTCAAGGAGGGGAAGGGGAGGTTAGGTTGGACTCGCATGTCATCCCTAGGAGAGGGAGTTTTAAGTACCTTGGGTCTAACATTCAGGGGGATGGGGAGATTGATGAAGATGTCACCCATCGTATTGGGGCGGGATGGGTGAAATAGAGACTCGCTTCCGATGTTTTGTGTGACAAGAAGGTTCCACTGAAAATTAAGGGTAAGTTCTACAGAGTGGTGGTCAGACCAACGATATTGTAT
This sequence comes from Nicotiana tabacum, assembly GCF_000715075.1. NCBI lineage: Eukaryota > Viridiplantae > Streptophyta > Magnoliopsida > Solanales > Solanaceae > Nicotiana > Nicotiana tabacum. The sequence goes on along the minus strand of NC_134093.1, from coordinate 92,222,492 downwards.
GGGATTGAGTGTTGGCCAGTCAAGATCACTCATGTCCAAAAGATGAAGGTAGCAGAGATGAGGATGTTGAGATGGATGTGCGAGCATACCAGGTTAGATAGGATCAGAAATGAGGTTATTCACGACAAGGTAGGTGTGGCCCCTATTGAGGACAAGATGTGGGAAGCGTGGCTTAGGTGGTTTGGTCATGTGAGGAGGAGGAGCACAGACGCTCCGGTGAGGAGGTGTGAGAGGTTGACATTGGAGGGCCTACGAAAAGGTAGAGGTAGGCCAAAGAAGAGGTGGGGAGAGGTGATTTGGCAAGACATGGCGCAGCTTCAGCTGATGTAGGACATGACCCTTGATAGGAAGGTATGGAGGTCGAGGATTAGGGTAGTAGAGTAGGTAGTCTAGAGTGTTAATAACAGTAGTATTGGCACACAGTCTCGCTTTCTGTTGGTAGTAGATTTTTATGACTAACCATTGTTTTCTTTCATTGTTGATCACCTTACTGTCTCGTTGTTTTATTCTGCTTTTATATGGCTTTTTGGTAATGTCCCCTCTTGTCTTTATTTTTATTAATGTGGTGCTTATGCTTTCCTGAGCCGAGGGTTTATTGGAAACAACCTCTCTATCCTCACAAGGTAGGGGTAAGGTCTCCGTACACACTACCCTCCCCAGACTCCACGGTGTGGGATAATACTGAATATGTTGTTGTTGTTGTTGTAATTAAAAGTTAAAATAAGAATATATATCATTTAACCATGATTAAGAAATAAATATTTGTATAAAAAACAAATATCTTATATTCATTGACTTAGTATAAACACCGGTGCTAGCAAACTTTTACCAACTGAAATTTTGCCTATGTTCAATTTTAGTTCAATCAGCACTTGAATTTCCCAAAACAAAAAAAATTCATGCATTCTTGTAGGAAGCCTGTGGTTGAGCAACACATATTATTCGAGGGGCAGCAACTAATAGATATTGTGAAAGAAATGATCCTTGGGCATATAGCGTGTTAGGATCGAAAACCCGGGTAGTGCGGAATTTAGCCAAACAACGGTATAATGACAATAACAAAGACAATGAAGGTTGATAATAACGACAATTAAAGAATATAAAGAAGATACAAATTTAACGTGGTTCGGTCAAGGTGACCTACGTCCACAAGCGGAGAGGAGCAATTTTACTATACCAACAAGAGTACAAAAGAGAGTACAAAATTAGAGTAAATACTTTAATTAATTTCAAATACCCCAAGAGAATAACCTCACAAGATCACTCCAAAGAAAGGGTTCACACAAGTGTTTCCCAACACTCACTCTCTTACAAAATACTCTATAATGAAATAAAGGAAGAGAAAGAAAGACAAAAGTGAAAAGCTCTTGAATTGGTGTATTTACAAATGAGGATAAACTCCTCTATTTATAGCAAGAAATCCTTGGCCTAATAATGGATATTATGTCATGGCAAATGTCATGATCCACAAATTTGTTATAATGGATATTATGTCATGGCAAATGTCATGAACCACAAATTTGTTATAATGGATATTATGTCATGGCAAATGTCATGAAAATTTGGCCATATTACAAATCTCCACCTTGGCCTAATTTCGGCTTATATATAGTAAATTTGCTCCACCTTCTCCGCAAAAACCCCAATAGGCAAAATCATTCTTCATAAATGCCAATCAAGTTCAGGCAAAGCTTGAACTTTGATACTGGAAGAGGTTTTGTGAACATGTCAGCGGGATTATCTCTAGTGTTGATCTTCTGAACAAAGACTTTTCTTCAGCAATGGCTTCTCGGATGAAATGATACTTTATATCAATGTGCTTCGTCCTCTCATGATACATTTGATCTTTAGTCAAGTGAATGGCACTTTGACTATCACAGAAAATGGTAATACCACTTTGGTGTAAACTGAGTTCCGCAAATAGACCCTTCAACCATAAAGCTTCTTTGGTCACCTCGGTCACTGCCATATATTCTACTTTGGTAGTAGATAAAGCTACTATATATTGTAATGTAGCTTTCCAACTAATAACACAATCACCGATGCAAAATACATAGCCTGTCAGTTATCTTCTTTTGTCAAGATCACCTACATAATCTAAGTCTACAAAACCAACCAAAGTGTTAGTATTCCTCCCAAACTCCAAACATGTGTTTGAAGTACCTCGCAAGTATCTGAGAATCCATTTCACAGCATGCCAATGTGCTTTACCAGGCCAACCCATATACCGGCTTACCAAGCTCACTGTTTGTGAAATGTCTGGACGTGTACAAACCATTGCATACATAATACTGCCGACTGCACTGCAATAAGGAACCTGTGCCATGTACCTCTCTTCTTCCTCTGGCTGCGGAGACTGAGCAGCTGATAACTTAAAATGAGCAGCAAAAGGGGTACTAACTGGTTTAGCATCTTTCATGCCAAACTTCTCCAAGTACTTCTTCTGGGTCAGAAATAGCCTGTTGGCTTTTCGATCTCTTTTGATCTCCATGCCAAGGATTTTCTTAGCTGCTCCCAAATCTTTCATCTCAAATTCACTTTTCAGCTGACTTTTCAAGTTGTGAATTTCTGTTAAATCCTTAGTAGCAATGAGCATGTCATCAATATATAATAATAGGTACACAAATGAACCATCATTTAACTTTCGGAAGTAAACACAACTATCATACATGCTTCTCGAATAATCATGACCCAACATAAAGGAATCAAACCTTTTATACCATTGTCTTGGAGACTGCTTTAATCCGTACAAGGATTTCTTCAACAAGCAAACATGATCTTCTTTTCCTTCAATTTCAAATCCTTCGGGTTGATGCATGTATATTTGTTCCTCAAGTTTGCCATGTAAGAAAGTCGTCTTAACATCAAGTTGTTCTAATTCCAAATCATACATGGCAACGAAGGCAAGCAAGACACAAATAGAACTATGTTTAATAACAGGTGAGAAAATATTATTAAAATCAACTCCTTGTACCTGACTATAGCCCTTTGCAACTAATCGTGCCTTATACCTCGCATCTTCAACCCCTGGAATGCCATCTTTTTTCTTGAAGACCCATTTGCAACCAACAATTCTTTTTCCTGATGGCGACTTCACAAGAGACCAAGTACCATTCTTGTGAAGAGACTCAATTTCTTAATTTATTGCAATCAGCCACTTGGCTGAGTCAGCACCAGAAACTGCTTCTGAATATTTTGATGGTTCTCCAATTTCTTTAGTTTCCTGTGCAACTAAAAAAGCAAATACAACATAATCTCCAAATCTTAATGGTTGTTTACCTTCTCTTCTTGGTCTATGTTTGGCTATAGAATACTCCTCTTCTTCTGGTTCAACTTCAGGAATTTCAGCTTCTGTCTCAACTTCAGGAGTTTCAACTGTATTTTTCTCCAAAGTTGATGAGCTTGGCTCAGAAGGAATGCCAATCTCAATCTCCATCTGGTTCTGTGTACTCTTTCCTTTATCTGTATTATAAGAACTACAAGACTCTTTTCTAGAATGTAACATAGAGAATTCATCAAAGGTTACCTCTCTACTAATTATAAAGATCCTTTCACCCCAGATGCATACCCAATGAAAATGCACTTTTTAGCCCTTGGCTCTAATTTTTCATCATTTACATACATGTATGCAGGGCAACCAAATATCTTTAAATCGGAATAATTAGTAGGAGTACCTTACTATATTTCCTCTGGAGTCTTAAAGTTCAAAGGTGCAGAAGGAGCTCGGTTGACAATATAACAAGCTATAGAGATAGCTTCTGCCCAAAAGGTGTTTGTCAACCCAGCATTTGAAATCATCCAACGAGCCCTTTCCAAAAAAGTTCTATTCATCCTTTCTGCCACACCATTTTGCTGAGGTGTCATTCTCACAGTACGATGTCGAGCAATTCTTTCATTCTTGCAAAATTCATTGAATTCATCATTACAAAATTCCAAGCCATTATCTGTTCTAAGTCGTTTAACCTATTTTCCTGTTTGCTTCTCAATCCAAACTCTCCATTGTTTGAAATTTAAGAAAACATCACTTTTATTTTTCAGGAAATAAACCCAAACTTTCCTTGAATAATCATCAATGAAAGTTAACATATACCTGGCACCCCCTTTTGATTGGGTACGTGAAAGACCGTAAAGATCTGAATGAATGTAATCCAAAGTACTTTTTGTTCTATGAATCGCTGGAGATTTGAAGCTGACTCTTTTCTGCTTCTCGAACATACAATGTTCACAGAACTCTATATTTTCGGTACTTTGGCCACATAAGAGACCTCTTTTACTGAGGATGGAAAGACCTTTTTCACTCATATGCCCCAATCGCATATGCCACAATTTGGTGATGTCAGAATCTGATTTTTTTTTGATATTGAAACTGCAGCAACACCTGTAACAGTAGATCCCAAAAGAGTATACAACGTACTAGATCTGCGTGCTTTCATAATCACAAGAGCACCATGAGAAATTTTCAGAACTCCATCTTCACCTGTGTACTTGCACCCAAGAGATAGAGTGCCCAAAGAGATGAGATTTTTCTTCAAGTCAGGAATATGTCTAACATCGGTGAGAGTTCTCACCATACCATCGTGTATTTTGATTTGAAACTATTATTAGTTGCTAAAAAAATAGTTCCCTCAGTCTCATCAGCAGCTATACTTGCTTCGGCAGTGTCAGTATTTTTGTGCTCATTTTTCTTTTCTGTATGCTTTTCTTTGTTTTTCAATTTAAAGCATTCAGAAATAATGTGACCTTTCTTATGACAATATTTGCACATGACATTTCTGTATCTAGATTTTGACCTTGATTTAGGTTTCTCACTACTTGAATCTTTCTTATTGGATCTACCTCTTATGAATAAGCCTTCCCCTTGGTTCCCATTAGTTTCCCCAGTAATATCTCTATCTATTTGTTGTTTTGATTTCAAAATAGATTTGATATCTTTATAAGAGATATTATCCTTTCCATAAAGCATAGTATCTCTTATATGTTTAAATGACTGGGGTAAGAAAACAAGCAATAACACAGCTTGATCCTCATCTTTGATTTCAGCATCTATGTTACTTAAATCCATAAGAAGAGAATCAAAAATATCAAGATGAGTAAGTATAGAGGTACCTTCAGCCATACGAAAAGTGTAGAGTTTTTGCTTTAGGTAAAGCCTATTTTCTACTGTTCTTTTCATATATAGGGTTTTAAGTTTTTTCCATATGCCTTTAGCTGAGCTTTCTGCTGCAACTTCACACAAAACCTCATTTGAAAGATTTAAAATAATACTTGCTTTTGCCTGTTTGTCTATGACAGTAAACTCCTCGTCTGTCATTTTATCCGGTATCTTCTTATTTCCTTGCAGTGCCAAATCTAAGCCATCCTGAATTAGGATTGCTTCCATTTTTAATTGCCATATTTCGAAGTTTGCACTTCGGTCAAATTTCTCAACATAAGACCTTGTTAGAGTCATTTTGGCTATTTTAACTAACCCGGTTAGATCTAGCTCTGATACCAATTTGTTAGGATCGGGAACCTGGGTAGTGCAGAATTTAGCCAAACAACGGTATAATGACAATAACAAAGACAATGAATGTTGATAATAACGACAATTAAAGAATATAAAGAAGACACAAATTTAACGTGATTCGGTCAAGGTGACCTACGTCCACAAGCGGAGAGGAGCAATATCACTATACCAATAAGAGTACAAAAGAGAGTACAAAATTAGAGTAAATACTCTAATTAATACAAAATACCCCAAGAGAATAACCTCACAAGATCACTCCAAAGAAAGGGTTCACACAAGTGTTTCCCAACACTCACTCTCTTACAAAATACTCTATAATGAAATAAAGGAGGAGAAAGAAAGACAAGAGTGAAAAGCTCTTGAATTGGTGTGTTTACAAATGAGGATAAACTCCTCTATTTATAGCAAGAAATCCTTGGCCTAATAATGGATATTATGTCATGGAAAATGTCATGATCCACAAATTTTTTATAACGGATATTATGTCATGGCAAATGTCATGAACCACAAATTTATTATAATGGATATTATGTCATGGCAAATGTCATGAATATTTAGCCATATTATATAGCGGAATGAACACAGCTATAGAAGCAGAATCCAACAAACTTTGAGCTTATAATAGTACTATAGATTCTCTTCAAACTCTAGGGGCAGAATGCATGCCTTCCAGAATATCGAGACCGTGATCCCGGAATCAATCCTAGCCTCAAACGAGCTCGAAGAAACATTGTTAGCATAGCCAACAGAAGACCAAAATATCCGTGATCGGTCGTATATTATGGCGGGAATCTTGGCACGCATCAATAAGGAACTGACAATCAATAAATCAAGAGATTTTTACCTTTTATAGAATTGAACCTAAAGTAGGACTCCTCTACTATATAAAGGGGATCTGATAATTCATAAAACATATTGTAATGCACATTCAAAAGCAATACATTATTATTTTTCTCTTTAAACTCTTATTCTTTTGTATCTTGATACCGATCGAAGTACATTCGGTTTGAGGGTGACTGACCTTCCAAGACTGAAATTGTCCAATTCGTATTATTTGAATTTATTTTGTCATCGTTTATTTCAATTGCAACTTAATTTATCATTTTGTGTCAAGTTAATTCGCATATCCTTAAAACCACTTACAAATTCAATTGTTATTCGATTTTGAGGGTAAACAAATTACTCAAATTGAAGCAAACACTATGCGTGGAATTGAAGCACGCTGCTGTCAATGAAACTTGAATAATCCAAAACAGAGTTATTGCAAGGAATTATTTTGTTTACTTGAAGTTCCCTTCGTCATGATTTGTTCTACATTACTATACATTAGTACTTAAAATACATAGAAGATTGAGTAATTTCATAGTATATTATGCCAAGAAGTAACAAGTATATATACAAATACATAAAGCCCTAACTATAGAAAGAATCAAAAAGGAAATCCTATAGATTTGTTGTGGGTCCCTATAATTCTGCTATGTACATTACATAAGAGTATGTCTATGTTCATTAAGTAACACAATATGTCTACGTTCATTATGTAACACAACTCCTCAAGCTGGAGCATAGGTATTGATCATGCCAGCTTGTTACGAAGATAATCAACTCGAATTCGATGCCTTTGTGAACAAGTTAGTTGGTTGGCTCTCATGTCTTCATGTAGCCAGTGGAGATCAAGTTCTCACGAATAAAAAGGCAATCAACCTCAATATGCTTAGTTATTTCATAATACACCGGATTTGACCCAATATGGAGGGCAGTTTGATCGTCACACTGGAGTTTTGCAGGACATGTCCCATTTATCTCTCGCCACCGCGAGTAAACTTAAACAATTAGCGGTCTTGCTAACACAGTTGGAGCAGGTGCAAAAGGCACACTAGTTGATTGGTGTTCAATAGAAGAACTAAGAGCTAGAGGAACATCGTCTGGTTGTTCTGTTGAAGCACAGGTAACCTGAGAGGTGCATAAAAGATATAGTCTCTGTAAAAACCATATAAGTTGACACCAAATATTTTCAAGTTCAGTAGAATAACACTGAAATCCCTTCTGAATGAGAGAATAACCCAAGAAAACACACTTCAATTTCTTGGGATCCAACTTGTTAACCAATGGTTGACATCTCAAACATAACATGTGCATCCAAACACCTTAGGTTCCACCGGATATAATGATTTGTTTGGGGAAAAAATACTATATGGCACATTACTACCAAGCACAATAGATGGCATGGGATTAATCAAAAAGCAAGCCGTGGACATCGCATCAGCCCAGAACTATTTAGGAACCTTCATTTGGAACAAAAGTGCCTGAGCTGTCTCAAGTAGATGCCTATTCTTCCTCTCAACAACTCCATTTTGAGAGGGTGTATCAACACATGAAGACTGATGTAGTATACCATATTGTCTCATATAGGACTGAAATAACTCTCACATGTATTCTTTAGCGTTATCACTCCTTAGAATACGCACCGAAGCATTAAACTTATTTTTGACTTTAGCACAGAAGGCAGAAAAGTGAGTAAATATTTCGGAACGACTCTTCATAAAATAAACCCAAGTTATTCGAGAAAAATCATCTACAAAAGAGATAAAATACTTATGCCAGTTTTAGAAACAACAGGACATGGTCCCTGAATATCAAAATGAACTAACTCAAAAGCTGATTCAACTCACTTATTCACCCTTGGGCCTAATGAGATGCGATGGTGTTTTGCAAATCGACATGACTCACAATCCAATGAAGAAATATTTTGAAACTGAGGACAGAGCTTCTTCAACAAAGGTAAAGAGGGATGTCTCAATCGACAATGTGCTTCAAAAGGAGACACGACACTGGAACATGCAACAGACTATGGCTCTCATTTATCAAGAATATAGAGATCACCAGATAGATATCCTTTACCAATAACCTATTTCATTGTAAGATCCAGAAACAAACAATGATCGGGAAAGAATGCAATACAACAATTAAGGTCTCTGGTGAGTTTACTAATAGAAATCAAATTAAAGGCCAAGTTTGACAGACTTAATACATATGGAATGGTAATAGAGGAAGTTGGTTCAACAGTCCCAGATCCAACACTACTACAAGTTAATCCATCAGTTACAGTAATTGGAGAGGGTGCTTTATGTGACCGAAAGCTAAAAAAGAATATTTGAATTACCTGTCATGTGATTTGTGGCACCTGAATCAATCACCCATTTATTTGAAGAGGTGATAAGACATGTTTTATTTGATCTAGAATAAGCAGTAACGGAAGAAGATTCCTTAATTAATTTCTGATATTGAAGAAATTTTGGAAATACATCTGAAACCAAGATTGTTGGACCAGAAGCTGTAGTATTATTTTCTCCTTGCTTATTGTTTATGGTTATCTTTCCAAAACAAATCCCCAAAGTATCAATATAAATGTCAGAAAAGCCAATAAATCTCTACATGAAGAAATTTTCAACAATCACTACGATTAAGACAATGAATCAACAACTCAAAGAACTTACTTACTAAAAGGTCTCTACCAGAATAACACTATCCAACGAACCAGCAAACCAAACACGCCAGTGAAACAAAGAAACAGAACTCCAAGAGAGCCAATCAAATGGGCAGTAACCAATTAAAAATCCCGCCCGATAGTGATAAGAATTAGTAATTAAGAATCACTAACCAACAGATTAATCTTAAAGCTATAAAAGGCCAAATTTCCAAACACAAAGTTAATTCACTACTAAATATAGAGCAATCACATAATGAAACAAAATTCGAACTCAATAGAGAAAAGGTGAAAGAACCTCGACACTATGAACCAACCTGGGAAGGTTAGAGGTTTTCCCGATTGAGATTTGCTGAACAAACAAACACCATAGGCTGGCCGAAAATGTCAAGTGGATGTCGAAGAACCAAGCAGCACTTGAATCTGATAACCCATGCACCTCCACACACCACTTCTGCAGACTGCGTCGGAAATACTTCGTCGGCGCGTGAGATCCACTCGTGCCTACTCCAGCCACCGAATTCTGGGGTAGGTCCTTGCTAGGTTAGTGATGATGGTTAAACTTCAAGTTCCAAATTCTTCAAATGTATTCTGACCCTAATTGACAGTTTCGGTAAGTTCCCTATCTAACTCCGGTAAAGCCGGAGAACCCGCTCTGGTACCATGTAAAATACAGAGAGGATTGAGCAATTTCATAATATATTATGTCAAGTAACAAGTATATATACAAGTACATAGAGCCCTAACTATAGAAAAAATCAAAATGAAAATCCTATAAATTTATTGTAAATTCCTATAATTCTGCTACGTACATTACATAAGACTATGTCTACATTCATTAAACAACATAATATGTCTAAGGTCATTATGTAACACTACTTAAGATAGCTTGGTTAATAGATAAGTTACACTGAGATTATAATGGAGGATCACAATATGGAAATTAAATATAGATAGTATTATTCAGTGAATATACTTTTATTGATGGATATTAGGTTCATTGGAGTAAAAATGAGATATACGTGATATAATATAAAATATACATTTGGTGTAAATTTGATAAATTTGGATGAACTTTTATTTTGAATGATAACCTTAAATTTCTTAAAAGACTATGAAAGAAAATTGAAAAGGTTTGATGTATAGACAGGGGCGAACATACAGTATTATGTATGGGTTCCCGGGAACCCAGTAGCTTTTGTATAGATCCTATATTTGTATTAAGAAATCTATTGAATATATAACAATAATTATATGGGAGCCCAGTTCCAAAATGCATTTCTGGTCCAATGGTAAATCTTGGAACCCAGATGTGGGCCGCTTCTCTTCTTGTTGATGCAAGTTCGAGTCCCCATAAGTCCTTTTTATTAAACAGACAAAAACCAAAGTTTTTGAGCAATACTTCTTTTTGAGCAATACTTCCACTAAGGAAAAACATCCAACAGACAAATATTACTCCCTTTCTGTCAAGTTAGTACAACTTCCAATTTAGTCTATTTTTTTAATAATAATAGATGACTAAAGTGAACCTAAAAAGAAACAACCACATCAAAATGTCCCCAAAATAAATAAAAAAAGAGTTAGGGTTTCGTTCTTCTTCAATTTTGCAAGCCATTGGTTCTTCGACCTTCGTTCTTCTTCAATTTTGACTTTTCTTCTGTTGCCTATCAAAGACAAGCAGTGATCCATTGTAGGTCCTCTCCTTCCGTCATCTTTTTTTTTATAACTATTTTTCTCTTATATTATATTATATAAAATAATATTTCTTAACTATTATTCTCCTATATTCATCTGTAATATTTAATTTGTGTCTTATGATTTGTAGGGCATTTTAGTGAGACTCGATATGATCAAGAGATTTTTCAAGCCGCAAACCTCTTTAAGTTCTACTTCTAGTTCTCCTTCCTGTCCAGTGATTAATGATAATGTCAATTCTTCCCACCCATTAAGCAAAGATATTATATTGGATCAGAATCTTCTTAAACCTAATCCTGGTGAAAGAAAATAAATTTCAGAATTTCCTCCTAATCTGCGTGACCGAGTGAGAAGATATTACATTCAAAAAGGGCCTTGTCGGCCTCACAATTTTATTTTTCCAAAAATAAATTTTGGTGGAAAATTGGGTCATTTTAATCCGGAATGGTTTAATACTTCATATTCTGGATGGTTAGAATACAGTATTAAAGACGATGCAGCATTTTGCTTATGTTGTTATTTGTTTAAAAATGAGATAGGAGGATATGGAAAAAAAGTAAGTGATTCTTTTACAAAAGTTGGTTTTAAGGCTTGGAATAAAGGTATAGAGAGGTTTAACGCACATGTGGGTGAAGTGAATAGTGTTCATAATCGGTGTTTCAAGATGATGCTAGATTTATCGAATCAAGCACAATCTATTTTAATATCTTTTGATAAGCAATCCGGGAAAACTAAAAGTGAGTATCAGGTTCTCCTGAATGCCTAAATTGATGTTGCAAGGTATATTTTGAAAGAAGGAATGTCTTTTCGTGGTCGCGATGAACGTGAAACTTTTACAAGAAGAGGCAACTTCTTGGATCTCTTAAAGTGGTATGCAAATAAGAAGGATGATGTAAAGAAAGTTGTGTAAGAAAATGCTCCAAAAAATGACATTATGATTTGTCCAAATATACAAAAAGATATTGTGAGTTCTTGTGCGAAAGAACATTGAAAATAATTGTTGAAGACTTAAATGGGGATTACTTTGGGATATTGGTTGATGAGTCTAAGGATGTCTCTCATAAGAAATAAATGGCGCTTATTTTACGTTTTGTCAACAAAGAGGGTAAAGTTATTGAGCGATACCTTAGCATTGTTCATGTTAAAGATATATCTGCAAAGTCATTAAAAGAAGCAATTTATTCTTTGCTTTTGGAACATTCATTGAGTAAATCTCAAATACGGGGACAAGGTTATGATGGAGCTAGTAACATGCAGGGAGAAATTAATGGTCTTAAAACTTTGATTGTGAATGATACTCCTTCAACATATTGCATACATTGTTTTGCTCATCAATTGCAATTGACTCTTGTAGCTGTTGCAAAAATATATTATAAGACCGAACAATTTTTTGATATTCTTGCAAATGTTTTAAATATTGTTGGGGGTTCTTTTAAGCGTAGGGAGATGCTTCGAGATGATCAAGCAGAAAAATTAGAGGAACTACTAGTGCTTGGTGAAGTTCATACAGGAAGCGGTTTAAATCAAGAACTTGGACTTCAAAGGGTAGGTGATACTTGGTGGGGTTCTCATTTTAAGACAGTGCGTAATTTTATTAGTTTATTCTCATCAATTGTTCATGTACTTGGAGTTCTTGCAATTGATGGCTCAAATTATCATGAGAGATCAATGGTAGAAAGTCTAGTGGATGACATAAGATCCTATGACTTTGTGTATATGTTACATTTAAAGTTGAAAGTATTGGCACTTACATATGATTTAAATATGGCTTTACAAAAAAAAAATCAAGATATTGTAAGTGCAATGAAGCTTGTTGGTTTCGCAAAGAGACAATTGCAAGATATGAGAGATTCTAGATGGAATTCTTTGATAAGAGACGTCTCTTTATTTTGTGTCAAGCATGGTATTGTGATCCCCGAAATGGATATGAATTATGTTCGTGGAAAGTCAAAGCGTAAGAAATCAAGTGTTACATATTCTTATCATTTGCGTATAGAGGTTTTCTATGCTATTATTGATTTGTAACTTTCGGAGCTTAACAATCGTTTCAATGAAGTGAATACTGATCTACTTCTTGGTATGGCTAGTTTGAGTTCAGATAATTCTTTTGCAAATTATGATAAAGACAAGATTATGAAACTTGCTACATACTACCCGAATGAGTTCACTGATTCTATGCTTGAGGATCTTAGTTTTGAGCTTGACATCTATATTGACTATGTGCGAGAGGCGGGCAATGAATTCTCTACCTTGAAAAGACTTGGAGATCTTTCAAAGATATTGGTTAAAATAAATTTGCACATGACTTGGAGACTTGTTTATTTTCTTGTGAAGTTAAGTCTGATATTGTCTGTCGCTACTGCAACGGTAGAAAGAGCTTTTTCTTCAATGAAGTATGTTAAAAATGACTTGCGAAGCAGAATTGGTGATGAATTTTTTAATGATTGTTTAGTTTGTTATATAGAGGATGAAGTATTTGAAAGTGTACCTAATGATGCGATCATTGATCGTTTTCAAAACATGACAAGTCGTCGAGTACAATTGTAATTATAATATTTATATTCATATGTTGTCTTTAAGTGTTTTGTTATTTTCTAAATATATGTTGGATATTGATACTCTTCCTTAATTCGGTTATTGTAATATATTGACTTAAAATTGCGGTAGGAACCCATACACTTCAATTTTTAGATCCACCTCTGTGTATAGAAATGACACTTGACCAAAAGCGAAGTTCACCATGTAGTTACAGTTACAAGGGAAGTTGCTTTGAGCTGTGTTCTGTGTCAAAGCTATCTTGAGACAACATATCATTTGTTTGCAGAGTGTGAATTCACCAAAATACTATGGATATAGATCTTTTGTTATTAGGGTGTATTAGTTTCTTTGGTCTTTTGTTTAGTTTGGTCAGCTTCGTTTGGATTTTATGGTTATGTATTGCTTTCACTTGATGATTAATAATAAAAAAATATTAGTTACCCAAAAAAAATTAGTTATGGCATAAAATTAATTCATCAATTGTGATATAAACAATCCCGAACTTGCTAAATTTAAATTAAAATTCTACTAAACACTCATAAAATAATCTCATATATTATTCTGATACGCCTAATTATTTATTCCTTGTAACCAAATGACCCCTTACAATACTATTTTTAGCACAAAAAATCCCTCTTTCCCCCAAACCCACAGGTGGCTGCCCGATGAATCCAATATTATAGCATGTTTGGCCAAGCTTATAAAAATTAGCTTATTTTGAGAAGTGTTTTTCTCAAAAATACTTTTTAAAAAAATGCTTTTGGTGAGAAGCAATTTGTGTTTGGCTGATTAATTTGAAAAATACTTTTGAGCAGTAATTAGTATTTGGCCAAACTTTTTTTTTTTTGCCTACTGGCTAATATATAAATAAAATCCCAAAATACGTCCAATGCTTACAAGATGTCCAAACCAAAATAGAAGTTGCATGAAGCTACTAGCTATTAAAAAAAGATAGAAAAGCTAAAATCTAATGAACTAACTATTACAACATGATAAGTTGAATGCTTCATTCTCCTATTAGTGTATGTGAATCTAATTGTCATTGGCAAATACTAAGCAGCACCTATCAAGCTCTCACCAGGCGCCAGGGTATATTGTCCACAGGCTAAAATGAATTCCAAATATCTCCACCGCAGAGTTGAAGTCTGCATCGTCCTCCAAGTGTCGCTACTAAATGATCTCCATATGCAGTGAACTGATTTTGTTCAAGTATTAATCATGTGCTCACTCATCAAGATTAATGTGTAGAAGAGGAGCCTGGCTTTAGGCAGGCTTTGCAAGGCAAAACCAGGCTTAAGCTGGCTTTAGGCAGGCTTTACAAGGCAAAGGCCAGGCATGCGCTGGCTTTAGGCAGGCTTTGCAAGCCAAAAGCCAGGCTTGAGCTGGCTTTAGGCAGGCTTTGCAGGCCAAAGGCCAGGCGTGAGCTGGCTTTAGGCAGGCTTTATAAGGCAAAAGCCAGGCATGAGCTAGCTTTAGCCAGGCTTTACAAGGCAAAAGCCAGGCATGAGCTGGCTTTAGGCTGGCTTTACAAGGCAAAAGCCAGGAATGATCTGGCTTTAAGAAGACTTTGCAAGGCAAAGGCCAGCCTTTGAGAATGTGCCTTTTTGTGTTCTTGTAAGCTCAGATCCTTCCCCACTAGAACCTTTAATGTAGTCATCATTCAAAACATTGCTAAACCATCCTCAGATTGATCTTGAAAGCATGCTAATACCACTGAGAAATGATTCAACAATCTCCAAAAATACCATATGATGGGTTCAGCATTTTCCTTCGCATTTGGACATATCAGTTTGTGTAGAGTCCAATCTTGTGAAGCCATCAGTCTGGGGTTCTTCTCTTTGCTATCCTAATCCTAAGGTTAGGTGATTGAGATTTGTCTAGATTGATCAACCTCCTCCCTGCACTAGGCAGTTCAGAGAATGAATGAAACTCAGATGTACCTGCAAAAGAGAACACAATGTTAGCTATAAAATCCGCCACTGAGTTGCCTTCTCTGAACACATGTTGAAAGATCACATTGAAGTTGTCCTTCATCTCTATAATTTTCTTCACATCCTGTGCAATTACCCAAGGAGGATCCCATTCCCCTTCTATCGCCTTCTTTATCACTAACGAATCAGTCTCCAGTATAAGAGGGTGAAAATCATGCTCCACATAATATTCTAACCCTTGAAGAATAGCCTTAGCTGCAGCCACCACATTAGTTGTCACTCCCAGGTCTACTGCCCTAGCATACACCGCATCACCTTCATCATCCCTCGCACAAAAGCCTAGGGAGCTAGGTCCAGGATTGCCCTTTGAAGCTCCATCAGTATTACATTTGTACCAACCATGACAAGGAAGCTGTCATGTTACTCTTGTAGTGATCAATATAGGTTTATATCCTTCAAAGTATTGAATCATGTCTGGCCATAACAATGGAATATTAGGGATCCAATCATACCTCACCCTTGCCAGTTGATGCAATGTTCTATTTATCTCATGAATCACCCTATTTGTGGATATTGAACCACCATGTTTACCTGCATTTCTTCTCTTAAAGCTCCCAAGTGATGATAGCTGGTACTGCTTGAAATAGTGGCTTTAATTTTGGACAATACTGAGCATACCACCAATGCCTTATAATCTGCTTCAATTGAATCAATTGCACAGAAATTCCAGCAGCCCCCATGAATAAGTTCCATACCTTAGAGGTAGTAGGACTTGTGACAAATATATGCTCAATGGATTCCTCTTGGGGCTGCTGACAACACCAACACCTAGACATCACCATTTGCCCTTGCCTCCTCCACATGTCATCGGTAGCTATTTTCTGCCTCCACAATCTCCACAAGAAGAAGGATATCTTGAATGGCAAACCTTTACTCCACATTAACTTGAATTCCATAGTTTAGCAAACAGTGCCCTTGAGACATCATTTAAGGACCTAAAACCTAGCCCCCTTCATCTTTAGGAAGGCAAAGATTTTGCCATGAAGCCTAGTGTCTGCTTCTCCCTTCTTCCTTTGTGCTCCAAAAGAACCTAGAAAAAGTCTTATGTAGATGCTCCAGGATGCTGTTTGGTGGATCAAGGACTGATAACATGTGAACTGGCATACTTTGCAACACACTAGAGATGAGTGTTGCCTTTCCTCCAAATGACAACAGTTTTCCTTTCCATGAATGCAATTTAGCCTTCACCTTCTTGATAAGATCCTCATAATAGTCCTTCCTCCTTCTAGTGTAAAAAATAGGACACCCTAGATATATGAAGGGGAATTTACCTCTTGCAAATCCTGTAATAGCTCCAACTGCCTGAAACAATCCATTAGCAACCTTTGAATACATGTAGTATGAACTCTTATCTTTGTTGATCATCTGACCTGATATCTTCTCATAGTTCCCCAACACTGCCATAATCTTGCTCAAAGAGGGAGGATGAGCAGATGCAAAGATTATCGTATCATCAGCATACGCCAAGTGGTTTAAAGAATCAGACCACTTAGGCATTCCAAATCCCACAAATGACTTGTCTTCAAAAAGCTTATTCAAAGACCTGGAAAGTACCTCAGCTGACAGGATGAACAATGCTGGAGACAGGGGATCCCCTTATTTCACACCACTTGTCGACTTAAAGAACCCTGAGGACTGCCTATTCACCAATACTGAATACCAGTTATTTGACATCAAGTTCCACACCATGTTGATGAAGTGTTCAGAAAATCCCATCTTCCTTAGCACATGCAATAAGTACTTCCATAAGACCCTATCATAGGCCTTAGCCATATCAAGCTTGATCACCACATTAGATGGCTTTCCCCTTAACCTTATGTCAGTGACAATTTCTTGAGTCAATAAGATGTTCTCAAATATACTCCTACCCTTTACAAATCTGGATTGATTAGGAGCTATTAGAGATGGCAAAAAACTCTCCAATCTGTCATGTAACACCCTAGACAAAACCTTGTTAATGAAGTTGCTCAAACTAATAGGTCTTAGGTCAGAGAAGGTCTCGACTCTAGGTTTCTTGGGCAGTAACACTAGATTGGTATGAGTGATGGATTTAGGCAATCCAACTCCTCCATAGAAGTGTAGCACCATGTTGTGTATATCAGCACAAATAACATCCCAGCATGTTTGATAAAACAAGCCAGTGAATCCATCAGGGCCACTAGCACTCTCCCCACTAAGCTCAAAAACTGCTGCCCTTACTTCTTCAATTGTTGGCAATCTGCTAAGTTCCAAATTCTGATCCATAGTGACCATTGAAGGTACATTATTGAGTAAGGGAAATTCAGAAGCATCACCTTCATTTGTGAACTGTTTTTGATAGAAGTCCACTGCAGTTGTAGCCAATTGCTCCTGGTCTTCAATCCATACCCCACTGCCACTTTTGATCCTCTTCAGTTGCAATTTCTTTCTTTTGCCATTGACATGGTTGTGAAAGAAACTTGTATTCCTATCTCCTTCAGCAAACCAAGTCATCCCAGCTTTTTGCTTCCAATACTGCTCCTCAATATTCAAGTATTTCTTTAATTCAGATTGAGCCTTTTGAAGCACAATCCTATTCTCAGTTGTAGGCTCTTCTTCAAAGAACATCTCATTCACCCTAACAATGTCCTCCAAAATAGCCAATTGCTTGAAGATATCACCAAATGTTTCCCTATTCCATTTTGAGAGTGTTGCCTTCACCCTCTTGATATTCTGCTTGAACATCAAAAACTGATCCCCTATGAAATCCGCTTCCCAATTCTGCCTCAACACATCCATAAATGTAGCATGCTTTGTCCAAAAGTTCAATAATCTGAAAGGCTTGACAAAATTGGTTGTCTGCACCCCACATGTCATTAGCAATTGTGCATGATCTGATCCAGTTCTGATTAGATGCTCAACTTCAATAGTTGGCAACATGTTATGAAATGGCAAATTCACAAAAATCCTATCCAATCTCTTGAATATACACTCATCATTGGATCTCTCATTCCACCATGTGAATGGACTTCCTTTGTACCCTTGCTCAAACAAACCACAAGAGTTTACACAAAATGCAAAATCCTCATATTCAGGAGGGTGTACTAGAAGTCCCCCTATTTTCTCGTCTTCATGCAATATCACATTGAAATCCCCTCCTACCAACTATGGTAATTCCATATCACTTGCTAAATAATACAAGTGATCCCACAAATCCAACCTCTCTATTGCTGAATATTTTGCATAAACAAATGTCATCATCATGTGCTGCCCCAGGTCATGGTGAAACACTCTCACGGTCACTTGTTGCTCAGTATCCTCCACTAATTCCCATTCCACAACTGCATCGAAGAACAACCATATTTGCCAATTAATATTTGTATAAGCAGTCTCCATATTCAACCTCCTTTTATATCTATCAATGAGTCCCTTCTTTTGAAAAGGCTCCATCAATGCAACTACACAAAAATTATGCTCCCTATTCATATTGATCACCCTAGGAAAGGCATGTTATGTATTCACAGACCTTATGTTCCATATTAATGTTTTGATCATCATCTAGATAGAGAAGCTGCCCTCTTGGGCATTATTCTTGAAGGTTGTGGTGGATCTTTACTCTAATTCTTCTTAGTGTTTTTACCTCCTTTAGCACTAGTTGTGGGTGATAAATCCCCTTCCCTAGCCACTTGTTTGAAGTTTTCGGCAGTTGATTCATCATCTCCTTCATCCTCCATTGGATTTTGTCTCAATAAGTTTTCATCAATTGGTGTCACATTGTGTGTAACTAAATCATGTAAATGTTGAAGAGGAGTCTTAGTTAGAACATTAAGATGTAGTTGCATGATTTGATCAGTGGTAGATTCCATAGGCACTTCCTCTATTTTCCCGGATGCTCTTGGAACAATTGCCCGCTCATCAGCCTGTTCATACTCCTTGAATTGTAGCTCATGGACATACGCCGGAACACCATCTACATAGGCCAAGATCTCTCCAGTGGCTCTGAGGTTGGGGTTTACTGTAGCTGCCTCATCAGGTGAACCTGGCTTTAGGCCTGGCGTCGCCCGCCTAACGTCTGGGGAGCCTGGCTTTAGGCTTGGCGTCGCCAGCCTATCTCCAGGTGAGCCTGGTTTTAGGCCTGGCGTCGCCAGCCTATCGCCAGGTGAGCTTGTATTATTGTCCTTCTTCACCTTGTCTTATATTGTCTTTGTTTTGCCCAGCTGATCATTCTTAACCTTAACTGCATCGCTCCATAAGACCTTTGTAGAGTTTATCTCATCAAGATCCTCCATCTGCCCAGAATCTTTAAAAGTTTGAGATGGAATCGCATGACCAGATTGGTTTGTGGTCACATTGAGTTGTTTTAGCTCCTCTTTGCTAGTCCTAAACCTTTTATGAACCTAGTCGATTATGGACTGAATCCCAAAAGGAGTAGGACCATCTTTAGAACTGAAGACTGGTTTTTCTCCCACCAAAACCAGTTGGTTGTTCTCGTTTATATCACTTTGTTACTCCCCTAATAATGCAAATTTATTCCTTGTTTGAACCTTGTTTGTCTGATCTTCTTAGACTTCCATCAGTGCAAAGTTATTGTGCACCTGCTGTACACCAGCATTCACTGGCATGATTGCATTGCCAGTTTGCCCTTATACCTGGGTTTTGTTATTTTTGTTGGTTCCCCGATTATCTCGAACTTCCTTCCACTGTGCACCTATGTTCCCAACTACTTTTCCACTCGTGAGAATCATTAAAGGGGTAATGTGATTTTTGGTTTTTCCTTGTTCATCAGCAGCAGAATTCCAGTTGTTCAACTCAGTAAGATCATTCCTTTTCTTGCTGCTTCGATTCTCAATAAGCTCGGGGTGCAAATGCCAATATTCAATTTCATCATGTCCTTGTAGTTTACACTCCTTACAATATTTTGGTAGCATGTCATACTGAATTCTCACCCATTCTGTTCGAACACCACCAGAAGCTTCATCATCAATATCCAATCGCACCTTTTTAGGTAGTTCGGCCAACAAATTAACAAGAACTTTTACTCTTGCGCAACTCGGCCTAGTTTTGTTTGTAGTTGCCGCGTCAAGACACACTGGCCTTCCCACAGCTGTAGCCAAAGAAAACAGAGTTTCCTTTACAAAAAAGGTAGGCAGTAGTCTAGGAAAAGAAATCCACGCCATTGCCATCAGAGTTTCTTCACCTGCCTTAAATTTTGCATCGTAGATAAGAGTACGCAATTGGTATTCGTACCCATCTTTGGCTTTGATGTAGTACGTACTCTTTGATGTGAAATCGAGGAAATCTTGCCATAGAGTTAATCTAATTAACACATGACGATCTCTAAGGAATCCGATATTACACTCACCTTTGATACCACATTGAGTTGGAATTATTCGGCGTAGCTCGTGAATCTCCGGAGAACCATATGAAAGCTTGCCAACGACAGCATATTGGAGGCCTTCAATCACGTTCATTCTATCTACTTCTGCCTCTGTGAATTTAACCACTGGTTGGCCATTCAAATATACTGCTCGTCGCAGTGGAATGGGTTGAATTGAAGCTGCAGCAATAGCCATCGCTGAAGGATTTAAAGAATTTGGTTTCAAAATCTTAGAGTAATCTAGAGGGGCTGGGTTGGCGTTAGTTGTTTTATGTTGTTGTGCAATGCTGGGGGAGGGCAGATCAGCCGGAAAATCCAGCTGGTCGCTGGCCATTGTGGCCATTGAAGCCTAAAGCTCCAGCTTGTCCGCGATGAACAGTGACGAAGTCACTGTTCACGGTACTGTTTGGCACTGTTCACAGCTACAGTGACAGCGGAAATTTTTTGGTCTTGTTTGGCCAAACTTTTGAAAACTGCTTCTAAGTATATTTTTTTCAAAAGTGCTTCTCAAAAAAGTGCTTTTGGAGAGAAGTTCTTTTTTTCTGCTTTTCAAAAACTGCTTTTGTTTTTCCTCAAAAACACTTTTTTCTTTCCAAAAACTTGGCCAAACACCTCAATTTTTTGCCTAAAGTATTTTTGGCTAAAAAAGAAATTATATTTTTGACCCAAAAATAAACTTGGCCAAACAGGTAAGTCATCAAAATAAAGGCCCAATAAATTTGCCTCTTACAATATAAACCCCCAAAAAACAAAAATCCTAAAATCAGATCTTCTTCATCAGCCGCATTTGCAGAGTGAGTGCGTGAACCAGCTTCGCAAAAATGAAGTACAATCCAAGAGTATCCTCCTCTCGCCGGAAAAGCCGAAAGGCCCATTTCACGGCCCCATCAAGCGTCCGCCGAGTGTTAATGAGCGCACCCCTTTCATCGGATTTACGTTCAAAGTACAACGTAAGATCTATGCCGGTAAGAAAAGACGACGAGGTTCAAGTCGTACGAGGAACATACAAGGGGCGTGAGGGTAAAGTTGTCCAAGTTTATCGCAAGAAATGGGTGATTCACATTGAGCGTATAACACGCGAGAAAGTTAATGGTTCCACTGTTAATGTTGGTATTCACCCATCTAAGACTGTTATTACTAAGCTCAGGCTTGATAAGGACCGTAAATCTTTGATTGATCGTAAGGCTAAGGGACGTGCTGCTGCTGATAAAGACAAGGGTACTAAGTTCACTACTGAGGATATTATGCAGACCGTTGATTAAATTTTGCACCTGTTTGTTTCTGTTATAGAATTCTGTTGGGCAGCTGAACGAAAGGTTATATTACTAATTTAGTACGTTTTGGCTATTAGGATTTTTGGGATCTTTAATTCTGTTGAGCATTTTTGGTTTTGTCGTAATTGCATTCTGGTGAAAGTTGGTAATCTTGGGTTGATTAATATCTTTCATTAAACTTCTTACTTGTGTGTTTGTTCACTTTGTTTTGTGTGTTAGAATGATTGCTCGACCAGTTTGTGCTTTGAATATCTACGTGGAAAGTTCACTGCTGAAGGTTGTTAGGAACGTTGTGTTTAGCATGAAGTTTCAGGTTCAAATTCCTAGGTGGTGATTTTGTCCCGTCTGCCTAAAAACTTGTTGGGCAGAATTACTTGGTACCTATGAAATAGTTGAGGTGTTTGCAATGGTGTGTTCATTGTTTACTCTGAGGGTCTAGATATGTAGTCTGGACGTAACTAAGAATGCAAACGATTCATAAGCCTAAATTGGTGGATTTGATATCCGCTATGATTTGTCTCATATGTAGTATTCTTGGTATGTACTTATCAGAGTTATCCTCGGCCTGTGTCCTCTGTTGAGGAACTGTATGTTGAGCCAAATTGATTAATCATTGTGAACTTCTTTCTTGTTCACTTCCAGTTCCCACAGCGTAGTAGATGTTAATTTACACTGTGGTGTCTATTGTTTTTAAGTTTTACGTCTTATCTATTAGGAGGATCACCAAAATAGAGGGAATAGATACAGAGGATTCATAGAGTCGACCCTAACTAGTTTGAGGCTTTGCTGCTAGAATTTGTATCTCGGTTTTACAGGAATGTTCTGTTTTTGTCAGGAAGTAGAATAACACTTAGGAAGAGAGGGTTGATGAATGTATCATTGACTTGAAAGGAGGCGACTGGCGAGGAACACAAATAGAAAAGAGGTGTAAGTAGGAGGACCATTCTTCCTTTTCCTTACCTTTATGTTTTTACATCCTATATTTGAAATAGCAATATTTCATGATCTCATTATCTTCTGGGTCCATTCGGCACTTAGTTTGACTGACCATAACAGAGCAGTATTTGTTCCAATGGACCTGAAATTTGAAGAGTTGGTTTAGGTTGCTTTGGAAGTTAGATATCTTTTCTGATACAAAATGATTAGTCGCGATTGACAATAGTTAGCCTTTAATTTGATCGATGACAGCTTAGCCTTTCGCCCAATGAACTTGTAAACTGGAAAAGTGAGTCTAGGCTGCTTTAAGGTCTCTCAGTCTCTCTAGGTCTGGTTCCAAAACCAGTAGGCATAGTTGACGCAATACTGCTGCAGTTGCTTCCTATTAGAGGAAGAAGTGCTGTTCCACTCTCGAGTGATGAGCTGCTTTGTTTTCCACGAGAGATGTTGCTAATATGACATAAAGTCGCCAGAGCTAGTCTGAATATGGAAAACCTTAGATAGATGCCATCTCATTTTACTTGGCATGCATACCATTTAAGGTGCTGTCCTATGTTGTTTGCTCAAGTTAAATTAGTTTTTCATAGAAAGTGGAGCTTGCAATTCTCAAATTAGTTGCCTGTTTTCCAGCCCGGAGCTGTATCAGAATAAATTTTTGCCACTTAACTTGGAGGTGGTTCGTTGCTTCTGGTACAAGGTTGCTTTTAAGTAACATACATCTACCTCGGGAAAGGTTTAATTGTGTGAATGTATATGCTGCCAAATGATTTTTTACTGGTTTGTGTCACTAAACTATTTTGAAGTAAGATTGCTATTGAACGACTTAAAAGACCACTAAATCTGTCTGTTTGGATAAGCGCGCACGAGCATGATCTGTCAAAGATTACCAATTTCACAATGCTTTTCACTTAAGAGATTACAAAAATATTCAGCCTTTTAAGTCCATTGTCACGTGCACAATTGTTCTTGTTGCTTATTATCCAATTCGGCTTGTTCTATAACATATAATCTTATTATTAGGAACTGAGCGATGGTGTCTCTCTTTCCGAACCATAAGATTTTAACTAATCAGTGTTCTCTTAGTTTTTGTTGGTAATCTTGATTTGACACTACGACTGTTGTCTGATTAGAGACAGTACACAAATGGCTCCTAATCATCTCCTGCGACCAGCTATCCCAAATATAGATGACAGGTTCATGGAGATGGAAAAAAGGAAGAAAGAAAACGTTAAAAGGCAGTACTAGGAATATGGTTAGATACACTACGAGTTTGAAAGCAATGTCATTTGTGTTATGTTTAGTCACTAGAAATCTAAAAGACCCGATGAACAAATTACCAGAAAAGTAGCTTAACCTTTTTTCAATCTTTAACAAAACGTAACTCAATTTTGCATGTACTTCAATTTCCACTAGATTTGGTTTAAACCATGCAGTTGTGCATTCTCAGCAGGCAAAATCAAATTGGTCATACTCGTCAGTCATGGAAAAATTATAGCAAAACTGCCTGAAAGTCCAATGCAAAACGAAGCACACATATTTTCAGATAACCAAGGGGGTTAATTAAAGCAATTGCTGCAATTAGATAACTATTGCATCGCCCGGATAAAAGAGAAAGAAAACTCTTACACAGGTTTAAAGTTAAAAACTACCAAGTTCTAGATTTGCCATGAAAAATTGCTTTTGTAGACTTTCTCAAAACAGGGGAAAATAGGAGAAAGACAATAGAAAACAGTGAAATGCCACAGGCTGGTCCAACTTTGGAAACCACCATCCGCAATTGATCCATTCTGGGAAAAAAATGTGTTTGAACTACTTATTGAGTGCCTCCTTCACTGTGATACTCCAAAAAATTCCTCAGTGTGAGTTCAAGGATGCCGGCTACGAAAATGCTATCAAGGCTTAAGAGCTAGGGCCACCCCAAACCTGGGAGTCTTATCCAGGGCCTTGGTGTCAAACTCACTAGAAATGGTCAATAATGACTTTGGAATCACCTCATGCTGCAAGAGAGCCCCCAAATTTCCATGATTATTGAGTTTGAGTTTCAAAATTGTCAGGTTATCAACAGCATAGGATCCTCCAACTGTAAATGTGTTCTCATTTGTAGAGAACCTTCTAGTGATTTCACCCACAGCAGCACTCCTCTTCAATGCATCGAGATGATGTATATATGATGCCTTAATTGTGTCCCCTTTGTCCCCTCTGAGGCGAGAAAAGAACAGCAAGTATCAAAAACTTCTGATCTTTTTGTCATTTCTGCTTTCGAATTGCAGAAGTTAAGAGACTTTTAACATTGAAACTTACAAGATTATAGCAGCACAGGAATCTGGTTTTCTCACGCTAATACCAGCAGTATACTTTGTCAGTTTACCAGTTGCAGTCTCATAAGCCGCCTCTGCACCAAGAGCAAAAGTTGGAGTCCCAAGTGTGATTGAAAGATCAACTGCAGGGGATTGTTTCAGAGCAACAGCTGTGGTGACGGTTGCATGGTGGTGAAAGTACTGTGCCTCTAGCTGCAAAAGAAAGCAAAAAGCAAGTTTAGAGGAGGAAACTCTATCATTTTCACTTTTCAGTAATGGAACAAAGCCATGAGCCAAAAACAGATGAGAAGATCTTACCTTGCCAGTACTGTAGTCAGGGAATTTCATAGAGGCAATGGTTTTTGTTGATGGGACAATGTCAGTTAAAGTAAGAGTTGTCAGGATCTGCAGGGAGATAGAAATGTGAAGGATATCCAACAAAAACAAACATGATTAAGAAAGACCAAGGTGTGCGCAACCCACGTTTGATCCTGTATCAACTTTGACATCAATCAAAGTGTTTTTATATTTGTACTGAGCTGCTACATCTCCAGTTGAGAGCCCTCCTTTCTTCACTGCAGTTGATGTAAGGGCCTACATTAAGAAATTTCTATTAGAGATGAAATTCGGTTGCCATAGATCTAGTGATATAAGAACTTAATTAGAAGAAAGCTTTTGGACATTAAAAAAAGAGCTGAAACTATATAAGGCATAACAAAGTAAAAAAAAACCAATGTTATGGAAATTAACATAACAGGTCAATCAAACATGAGGCATCACTCAAAGGACAAAAAACTTGAGGCATTTGCACTTTCAAGAATTATCATGTCTTTAATGGAGAAGCTTCTTCCATATGTTTCTTGCGGTATTTTAAAAACAGGCATTTGCCCAATATTTCAAGATCATGTTTTGCAAGAAACTGCACGAAAATGATTATAAGATCTTGTAGAAATGTCGTAGGGCGCGCGCACGGCAGGACTCCAAACCTTGTCGCTAACCCAAGCATCGTATTTAAGTGGGAGAAGGATTGAGGTCAGGTCCATATTCCCCTGAGTTTTGAACCTAAAGACAACCTGGGATTGGGCCAGCTAACCAACAGGGGATTTCCCAGTTATAAAGAAAAAACTGGGATTTCTCGAATATCAAGAAAAGTCTTATATAAATGTATACTTACTTACTGATCAAAAAAAGATTTTATACAAATCCACAATTTCTCCGTGTACATAAGTAAAATTGGATGACTTTAACACATTCCCACAAAATGTCAGTTCCTCTTAGAAACACAGAGGAATGAGTTTAACTTCAATCATTAACGCAGATGCACCCAGCAAAGATAGTACATACTACAGATAAGCAATGAAGATGAAGAACTTAGATAAGATTCAGATTCAAAAGATACAGCATGAATCTAATAATCTGTCTGTAGTCAAATTGAAGTCACTCCACTTTGATGGAATTAGTGGTGTCTTTGAAAAACAAGAAAGTAGAATTCAATTCATTTTGACAGAACCGTCTCACCCAAGATCAGCTTCCAGGTGATGGAGAGTGATTTTGCTAGGACAGGCAAGAGCAATCTTAACACTATGTACCCACCCAGAATAGATATAGCAAATAAAGAATGAAGAGAAGATTCAAAATATTCTGTGTCTCTTCAAACAAGGAAGACCAAAACATTGAGCAAAATACATCAAAGCTTTAGAGCTCTTTGTTTCAGTTTTGGAGTTAACAAGTTTTAACTTGTTAATGCTTCTGTCATGTGAAGTTTAGTGAATGAAAAGTTGAAAATCGTTGCCAAGTTTATTGTTCCAACAAATGGCATAGACAATGGCCTAACTCTCCGCTTTTATTTAAGTGTACAGTCGGTATTAGCTGCTTGATTCAACAAAAGTGATGAGAAAAGCATCCTGTGTAACGTCAAAGCTAAATCCAACACATGAATACAAATATTGAGACCTGACATTGAGGTGAAGTGCGATCATTTCTCGAGGTGAATCAAAGAGAACAATCGAAGCTTAGATATGATTCAGATTCAAAGGTATAGTATATATCTAATCAATCTGTCTCTAATCATATGGAGAACCGCTCCTCTTTGATAGAATCAGTGGTATCCTCACCAGAACAGGAAACTAGAATTCATTTCAGTTTGACAACACGTCTCTCCTAGGCCAGTTTCATGAAGGAGAGAATCTAGCTCATTAATTATGGGTTCGGATGAACCCAGTACTCTTCGAGCCCTAAATAAGTACAAATAGTACATTCTGAACCCAGTAAATGAAATGCACTATGGTAGAATCCCGAACTCGAACCTGGATCCGCCTCTGGTTTCCTGGTGAAGGAGATTGATTTTGCTAACCTTGCTAAACAGCATTTCCTGATTATATGTTTTCCTTTATTGAGTTTAAGTGCAGAATATACAACGCTTTGCACTTAAACCAATTATGACATGGCATACTGACTTCTTTTGGTAATATCAGTACCAAAAGCGGGGAAATAACACAATGAGCCGAACAACATAGATGCTGATGTAAACCAAGCTCTGACATTAAATTAATGTATAATAATATGTACAACTGTTTTCTCATCAGAGCTCAATTAATTCACAAACAAAATCAGAGATTAAGAGACTAATATCTTACATCTGAAACAGAAATTCGCTACTAAAAAAATAGAAAAGAAACAAGGGCAAAAGCCTTGAATCTGGAAAAATATGCTCCAATGGCAAATCAAAGCATTAAAAAAGCACTCGACTCAATAAAAGCGAATAAAACTCCAAAAGGACATGGAAACCAAAAGAAATGCTTGAATTCAAAAATGCAAATAGGAAGAAAATAAAAAACAAATAGAGTTCAAAACTGAACGAGAAGTCATACCACTCCTGTGTCAGTGTAGGTGGAAATAGACAACTTTTGATCGGAGATATAGTCCTTCGTCAGTAGATCTATCAATTAAAACAACACAACATTTGACTTCATTATTCACCAACTTCGTTTATTTTAGTACAAACATAGCTAAGAAAAATGAAAGGAAAAAAAAATTACCTTTGGCCTTTTTGCCAATATCAGAGAATAGTCCAGGTCCTTTGCTCATCTTCTTTCACTGCAAAGTGAAAATTCAATTCTAGAGAGAGAGAATATTAGTGTATCGAAGTGGTATTGAGAATCTGGAAGTGAGAGAAAGAGAGAGCGCAACAAAATATTGAGGCTTGGGTTTTCGTGGTGGCCAAGAAAACAGGCTGATGAGCTCAAGAAACGTGACCCGTTATGCTCGCCAACATCAACTATTCACCGTCCATGTCATTTTTTAGGATTTTGCAATTTATTTCTTTTGTTTTATTAAAATCAAAAAATAAATACTACTTCCTCCGTTCAAAAGGATACGAGGTGTTTGGAAACATTATATAATTGATACTGTAGCAGATAAAAAGTTGTGATCAAAGAGAGAAATGTTTGACTCTGATTAATAATAGTGCTATATAAGCTAAAACGTATAGTGCATTACTTTGTGGTTCTCAAATGTGTATACGGGTAAAACTGGGTTCATGGTGCACCCCGACTTCCGATAGGGTAAACAAAGCTCGAGACATGATGACGAGGCATCGGAATCGAGGCAAGGGTCTCACCGAATTAGAATCTGGGGGCATGACGCCTGCCCTCGAGAATATCGGGGTCGTAATCTGGGATCGGTCCACATCCCAAAAGACTTCGGAAAGCATTGTCAAGCAACCAAACACGACCAACAGAAGGTCGTAATATCCACGACCGGCCAGATATCACGGCATGGATCTCGTCATGTATCGATGGAGAACCGGCAATCAGTTAAACATAAGATTTTTTACCTTTTACAAAATTATACCTAGAGCAAGATTCTCCTGCTATATAAAGGGGGCCTGACTATTCATTAAGGACATTGTAACACGTATCACAAAGCGATACACTATTATTTTCACTGTTATTCATAGCTTTTTTTCTTGTTCATCAATACTGGCCATTGTGAGCCCAGATCGAGAGAGAATATTTCACTAAGGCTGGAATCATCCTCCTTACGTGGTTTGAATTTACTATATCTTTATTTGCTCAATCTAACTCAATTTATCATTTTGTATCAAATTAATCCGCGTATCCTTAAAACCACTTACAAATTTAATTGTTATCCAATTTTGAGGATAAACAGTTTGGCACCCACTGTGGGGCTAAGGATAATATTGGCAATTTGATATAAATTTCTATAACGCACCCCATTTTACACTAATTCTTTGAAGTGTCTTTAATTTCAGGTCAAAGTTCAAAATGTCGAACTCCCAATCTGCACCTCTAAATGTGGACGCTGAGTCTGGTCACCACAGCGAGAACAATAATATGGTACCTAGTGATGAGGTGCCACCTGTCGATCCCATCGGAATTCTGGTCGCGGACCTGATCGACGCTAACTCACATGTGGCCATCAATGTGAATCTGCCTACCGATCCTGAGAACAGCGTCCGCGGTGGAGTCCGATCGACAGCACAAATTACACACGATGTTGGAGGAGATGTGATCAACTTGCGAGTGATCTTCGGAATGCTACAGGCTCAACATGCAGTGATAGGCCAGCTGCAAAACCAAAGTCGTGCTCCGAGCAGAATTGAGCCCGAGCCGTCCCTGAAAATCACTCGCAGAAACGAACCAATTATGGAGAGGCCGAGTGAAGCTGAACCCGGGACTAATCCCGAAATCATAAAAATGCTCGAGGAACTGACAAAACAGGTAGATTCGGTAGAAAATAAAATTGAAGCCAGTGACAAAAAAGTGAAAACATACAATTTCAGGGTCGGCCAGATCCCAGGAGCGCCAATGATATTGAAGGGCCTTGATTCCAAGAAGTTTGTTCAGACACCTTTTCCTCCGAGCACAGCTCCGAAGCTAATCCCAAAGAAGTTCCGCATGCTCGAAATTCATAAGTACAACGGAACAACCGACCCAAATAAGCATGTGACCTCCTGCACGTGCGCCATCAAAGAAAACGAATTGGAGGATGATGAGATCGAGTCTGTCCTGTTGAAAAAGTTCGGGGAAACTTTGTCAAAGGGAGCTATGATATGGTATCATAACTTACCCCCATAATTCTATTGACTCGTTTTCTATGCTTGCAGACTCCTTCATGAAAGCACACACCGGGGCCATCAAGGTCGAAACCAGAAAGTCAGACCTTTTCAAAGTGAAACAGAGAGATAATGAGATGCTAAGGAAATTCGTGTCCCGATTTCAAAAGGAACGAATGGACTTGCCTCCGGTCGCGGATGATTGGGCCATTCAGGCCTTCACCTAGGGACTCAATACTCGAAGCTCGTTGGCTTCATAGTAGTTGAAGAATATCTAATAGAATATCCGGTCGTAACTTGGGCCGACGTACATAATCGGTATCAATCAAAAATTAGGGCCGAAGATGATCAGCTTGGGGCCCCTTCGGGGTCCGTTTATCCCGTCAGAGCTATCGACAGATCCAAGGGAGACATCGATCGTGAACCAAGATTGAATAGGGATCGGTATCAACCATACAATGGAGACTGAAGAGGTAATAGGTCCGGGCGGAACCCCGTGAGAAATGAAATAAGGAGTGATCGAGGTCAAAATAATCGGGGACTCATGAGCAAAAACGGTTTCGACAGGCCCGTCGGGCCTAAGGAAGCGCCAAGGTTATCGGAGTACAACTTTAACGTCGATATTGCTGTCATCGTATCTGCCATCGAACGCATCAAAGACACCAAGTGGACTCGACCTCTACAGTCTGATCCAGCCCAAAAGGACCCCAACCTAATGTGTAAATACCATGGCACTCATGGTCACAGGACGGAAGACTGCCGACAATTGAGAGAGGAAGTAGCCCGGTTATTCAACAATGGACATCTCCAAGAATTTCTAAGCGATTGAGCCAAAAACCATTTCAGGAATAGGGACTCTAGTAAGCAGATTGAGTAGGAGGAACCTCAGCACCTCATCAACATGATCATCAGTGACGTCCCCCAAGGACCGATGTTAAAATGCACCAAAGTATCCATCACAAGGGAAAAATAGACTCGAGATTACGTGCCAAAAGGATCCTTGTCTTTCAATGACGAGGATGCTGAAGGCGTTGTGTATCCCCACAATGATGCACTGGTAATATATGTGCTCATAAATAAATCTTGAGTTAAGCGTGTGTTAATTGATCCAGGTAGCTCGGCCAATATCATCAGATCGAGGGTCGTTGAACAACTAGGTCTACAAGATCAAATCGTGCCTGCAGTCCGAGCTCTAAACGAATTCAACATGGCATGCAAGACCACTAAAGGAGAGATAACATTACCGGCGTTCACCGCCAGAACCATTCAGGAAACAAAGTTCTACGTGATCGAACGAGGTATGAGGTACAATGCTCTGTTCGGGAGGCCATGGATTCACAACATGAGGGCAGCACCCTCGACGTTTCACCATGTATTGAAATTCCCAACTCCAGGAGGGATTAAAACAATTTAGGGAGAACAACCGACAGCAAAGGAGATATTCGCGGTTGACGAGGTGGTCCCGATATCCGCACTTCCAACACCAAAGGATCTGGGTTTAGTCACCAAAGGAGAAACCAAATAGCAATTACCGACACCGGCCCTGCCCCAACCGGAGAAGCAGGGGACAGGTGAGGACGACGACTACGGAGTTCCCAGGTCTTTCATAGCCCCCGATGATTCTAACGCCACCAAATCAACGGTCTAAGAACTGGAGCTAGTCATATTGATAGAGCATCTGCTCGATCGTAAGGTATACCTGGGCATGGGGTTAAGTCCCAAGCTCAGTAAAAAAACTCATTAAATTCCTTATAGCTAACATATATTGTTTCGCTTGGTCCCACCTCGACATGACAGGGATTCCGCCGGAGATAACTGCTCATAAGTTGAGCCTGGACCCGAAGTTCCACCCGGTCTAACAGAAAAGTAGGCCCCAGTCCAAAGTCAAGCATGCATTCATCAAAGACGAAGTATCTAAACTCCTTAAAATAGGGTCCATCCGAGAGGTTAAGAACCCGGATTAGTTAGCAAACGTAGTAGTAGCCCCTAAAAAGGGGAATAAATTAAGAATGTGTGTAAATTACAAAGACTTGAATAAGGCATGCCCCAAGTACTCGTTCCATCTGCCAAACATCGATTGTATGATTGATGCGACGGCCGGCCACGAGATCCTCAGCTTTCTCGATGCCTACTCCGGGTGCAACCAAATTCGGATGGACACGGGCAACCAGGAAAAAACGTCCTTCATCATTAAGTACGTCACCTACTGCTTTAACGTAATGCCATTCAGACTAAAAAAATATTGGTGCTACTTACCAACGCCTAGTAAATCGAATGTTCGAAGAACAAATAGGAAAATTAATGGAGGTTTATATTGACGATATGTTACTTAAGTCCCTGCGGGCAGAGGACCATTTGAAACATTTCTAGGAAACCTTCAACATACTGAAGGAATACAATATAAAGCTGAACCCGGAGAAAGGCGCATTCGGAGTCGGGTCTGGGAAATTTCTCGGGTTCATGGTGTCTAACCGGAGAATCGAGATCAACCCCGATAAAATCAAGGCCATAGAGGACATTGTCATGGTGAAAAATGTCAAGGTTGTTCAGAGTTAACCGAGCGCATAGCCGCGTTAGGCCGATTCATTTCAAGGTACTCTGACAAGAGCCATCGGTTCTTCTCGTTATTGAAGAAGAGGAATAATTTCTCGTGGACCACGGAGTGTCAACAAGCCTTGGAAAAACTCAAGTGGTACCTTTAGAGCTCGCCTTTGCTCCATAATCCGAAGGCAGATGAACACTT
Source organism: Nicotiana tabacum (assembly GCF_000715075.1). Classification (NCBI taxonomy): domain Eukaryota; kingdom Viridiplantae; phylum Streptophyta; class Magnoliopsida; order Solanales; family Solanaceae; genus Nicotiana; species Nicotiana tabacum. The sequence goes on along the minus strand of NC_134093.1, from coordinate 92,189,613 downwards.
ATACCTGTACCTGACGGTATCCGAGATAGTAGTAAGTGGAGTCCTAATACGGGAAAAGGAAGGTACGCAATTTCCTATCTACTATGTTAGCAGGACTCTAGGCGAGCCCTGGAAAAAGTTGGCGCTCGCTTTGCTAAGCGGCTCTAGGAAGTTAAAACCATATTTTCAATGCCATCCTATATGTGTCGTGACTACTTACCCGTTGAGAAACATAATGCATAAGCCTGAACTCTTGAGACGTGGCCAAATGGTCCATGGAAATCAGCGGGTACGATATCGAATATCGACCCCGAACCGCCATCAAATCTCAAATTTTGGCAGACTTTATGGCCGACTTCACGCCAGCTCTAATTGCTGAGGTCGAGAAGGAGTTGTTATTGAACTCGGGGACCTCCTCCGGAATCTGAACCCTCTTTACAGATGGTTCCTTGAACGCGAAGGGATCCGGGCTTGGCATCGTGTTGAATCCACTGACGGGTAATGTGGTTAGACAATCTATTAGAACTATAAAATTGACTAACAACAAGGCCGAGTATGAGGCCATGATTGCAGGTATTGAACTGGCTAAAAGCTTGGGGGGCGAGGTGATCGAAGCTAAGTGTGACCTCCTCGTGGTGAACCAGGTCAATGGAACGTTCGAAGTCAAAGAAGAACGGATGCGAAGGTACTTAGATAAGCTACACGTGACGTTACATCGGTTCAAGGAATGGACTTTGCAACATGTACCTCAGGATCAAACAGCGAGGCCGATGCTCTTGCTAACTTAGGATCGTCGGTCGACGACGATGAATTCAACTCGGGATGGTCATACAACTCATAAAATCGGTAGTGGAATGTTACACCCTATATTTTTTTGTACGTAAAACTGCGTCGTGAGCAAACTAATGTAGGACCCAAAAATGAGATCATCTTTGAAAATATATAAACCAAGTTAATCATGTTACCTAGAAAGTTACAAATATTGAATATCATGAACAACAATTACCAAGAGGGTTGGAAGGTTTAGAAGCTAAAGGAATTCAAAAAAATAATATTTCGTCGAAAGCCGACAAATTGGGAATGTTATAGCATGTACTTTTGGGATGAGACCAGGGTGTTTTACATGATAAGGAGGTTATGTTACGAGTTATGTTATTCGTATGATAGTCGTCTGTTATGTTTTGAAGTCAAGCGAGTGGTGGAATAAAAGTCGATGAAAGTCATCACAAGTTATGTTCATAAGTTTTACTGAAACTTTGGGTCAAATATAACTGCAATTTTCTCCCAATATACTTAGAGTAATGGGGTGTTCCACCCATCAATTTAAATATATATGAGTCTACTTTCCAACTCATTAAACCGTTTGTCAATACGATATCTGAGTAGAGAGATATGGGCATTTTTGCGAGACTGTGCAGACTGTCACCTACTTGCTTAAACGAGAATCCAAAACTGGGCCTATTCGGGTCGTCCAAAAATGGGCCAGTTCGGGTCGTTCAAAGAGGCCTTTTTAAAGTCCTATCCCCTTCATATATTAGGCTGATAATAGGGAAAAATAACCAGACTCATTCTCTGCAAAACTCCTCCCAAATATTTCCCCCAAACCCCAATTTATTTTCTCCCCCTTTCAAGTTCTAATCGGAGGTAAAGCCTAGAGTTTGAAGAACCAAGATAGGAGCCGAGTTATCCAACAAATAAGGTAAGTTTACTGCTCTCTTTCGTCCATTTTTTTTCTGTTGTAGATGTATAGTAAGTCGTTATATATTTGTAAGAACTCACGGGACGGTGATCGGAAGCCGTGAGTTCGAGTTATTCACTTGTAGCGGACTGTTTTGTGGACTGTTTTGTAGTGCTGTTGGGCTACGTGTTTTACTACTATTTTGTGGAGTTTTGGAGGAGGAAGGGTGTGGAGAAACACCACATAAATGAAGGATGTTAGGCTGGTCGTTCGTCATAACATTTTCGGGTTGTTGACACTACTACGGTGGTCGTTTTGTGTATGAAGAGATTGGGGTGTGTTGGGCTGTTTTGTAGTATTGTGTGGTGTGCATAAGGTTGGAAAATAATGTATATATGTTGTTATTGTTGTTATTGGTGTTGTTGGTTGTTTTTGGTGTTGTTGGTGTTATCTTGAATTTGGAGGAAGTAAGGATTATAGGGGAAATGCTGTCCGTTTTAATACAAAATAAGCATATCGTTCGTTGTGCGATAGTTATACGTTTCATAACTTAATGATAGTATTATTATCGTTGTTGTAGATTAAGGTGAGAAGAGGCGAGTTCAACTTGGTGATTGAAAAGAGTGTGATAAGGTATGTTAAGGCTAAGCCTTCCTTCATTTTGGCATGATCTCGTAGCTACATGTGTTAGTAATGAGACATAAAGAGAAGTTCGTATTCATGAATTTATTCACATTATTCTAGTCTCATAAGTTACAATATTATTCCTTATCGAGACTCTATATTCAATTTAGTATTGTCTTCTTCCAGTCAAGAGAGCAGCAAGCCTATATATACAGTATTATAGTATTTTCATTACCATCGAACTATAATCGATGGGCAGGCCCCTATTGGGCAACCTCTGATCAGATGGAAAGTTATATACCGAGCCTACTGTGGCCGAGCGCCTATGAGCGAGCCCAGCATGGTCGAGATACATAGCCTAGTATGGCCGAGCGCCTATGAGCGAGCCTACTACGGCAGAGCAGTTATATATACCGAGCCTTATAAGGCCGGACAATTATTTTACTTACTATATTGAAGGAGTTGAGTCAGTATCAACAGGTAAGTATATCTCCAGATCATCTTTGACTCCCAATTACTTTAAGTTATTATATTATCAGTTCAATTTCAACTTTCAGTTATGTTATTGCCTTATATACTCGGTATATTATTTTGTACTGACGTCCCTTTTCTGGGGACGCTGCATTTCATGCATGCAGGTTCAGATAGACAGACGGGTATATCTCCTCAGTAGGTGTTTCCAGAGTTCAGCCTGATCGGTAAGCTCCACATCCTTCGGAGTTATCGGGTCTAGGTTTTCGTTTAGGTTTTCGTGTACATCTTCTGTGTATGTATATATATATTATGGGTAGGTCGGGGCCCTGTTCCGATCACAATATATCTATCAGTAGAGGCTTGTAGACATATCCTGTCAGTTAGTGCATTATGTTGGGCTTGTAGGCCTGGTATGTATATTTTGGTGGTTTGTCAGTTGTAGTAGTTATGACGGCCTTGTCGGCCCAACTTTATATTGATGTTTAGTCAGCGCTAGTTTCCATTCAGTTTTATATTTTGCTTCGCAAATTGTCTTGCAAGGTGGACCCTTGGCCAAATTATGACATTATATGTTCAGAGTCCCTTAGTCGCAATTTGGTACATTAGGTTAGTTGAGGCACCGGGTGCCAGTCTCGCTTCCAGGTCGGGGCGTGACATGCTTGACCTTGCCTAGATCCTCTGTCAGAATTCTTACCTTCTCATCCTTCTTATACAACTCATCTTTTAGTTTACCTACATTTTCTTCTAGAGTGAGTTGTTGCCCTTGGATCTGAAAGAATCGAGAGCTCTACGTACAAAGGCGTCCCAGTTCAGCTTGTCCGAAGACGGTACCCTATTCAGGAGAACATTTGATGGCCCACTCGCCACATGTCTAGGACCGAGAAATACTAAGTATGTTTTGAGGGAAGTCCACGAAGGCACCTGTGGAAATCATTCGGGCACCGAATCGTTGGTTCGGAAGGTAATCAGATCCGGTTACTACTAGATCGACATGGAAAAATACGCGAAGGAGTTCGTGCGAAAATACGACGGATGTCAGAGTGATGCTCCGATTGTTCATCAACCCGGGGAGCTGCTGCATTCGGTCTTGTCACCCTAGCTATTCATAAAATGGGGAATGGACATCGTCGTCCCCCTGCCACGGGCATCCGGTAAGGCTCAATTTTTACTATTTATGACTGACTATTTTTCTAAATGGGTGGAAGCCCAAGCATTTGAAAAAGTCAGGGAGAATAAGCCCTCACTCAAGGACTGTCGTCCAAGGAAAGCTCGGACGGCTCAAGATATCGAAGCGGGGTAATAAGCCCATTGAGCAACACTCGAACTTAAAAGGCTATGGCCGTCTTAGAACGGCTCGGAGATGTCCGAGATCCGTAACCAAAACATAAGGCCTTCAAAATTTCTAAACCGGTTCAAAGCCTACCCTCAACAAAATTATAACCTAAATAATTCTAAGTAAGCACTACGGAGAAAGTTTCCGATCATGCCAAGCCCCCGCGAGTCTTAATCAAAATTACATCGAAAATGAACCTTATTCGAACCTCTGAACAAGACCTTATTATTGCATGCTAAGGCATTCGAGATCTTTGCAATTGTAAAGAAAAAGCAAAAAGGAACAAACTTGAAAATTGTCGAAGGGAACAAAGAGCCTTGTATATATACATAAAACTTTACAAACGGCCTCGACAAAAAATACAAAAGTACAAAAACGAAGAAAATTCTACAAGGCACCTACGAAGCCTGATCTTCGCCAGAACCTGGCTCATCACCGGGGCCATCGGGGTCTTCTCCGTCCTCGGATCCGCCTGAACCCTCAGAGTCTTCCTCGTCCTCGGGGTACGCCAACTTCTTGGCCTCGGCCTCGAGCCTCTTAGCATTTTTTATCTCGGCCGATAAATAGAATCCCCGGGCATGAACTTCCTCGAGAGCCTCCCTTCGGGACTGCCACTTCACATATTCGACAATGGCTTCCAGGCGGTCCTGGGCTGCCTTAGCATCAGCTTTGTACTGGGCCACTATCTCTTCAACATCGGCCCTAGTTATTTCAGCCACTGACTTGGCTGCTTCAAGCTCCTTGGCAAGGATATCCCGTGCGGCAACGGTCGAGCCCAGTTGAGACTGGAGGTCTTCAATTATTTGGGACCGGGATTTAACTATCTCCCTCACCGCTTGAAGTTAGGCCTCCGCCGAGGCCAACTACTCCTGGGCAGTCTTCTTTTCCGAAGCCAATCGGTCCATTTTGCTCATCTACTCTTCGGCCATAGCCTTGACCTCGTCCATCTCAGCTCGGAGCTGGTCGACCCGATCAACCTTCTGCTGGACCTGCGGATTCTGATCGTTAGTTACCGTGTATTGCTCGTCATCACTAACTTCAAAGATTTTTACCTATTCCACCAGGTCGGCATTTTCTTTCTGAGTCGCGTCCAACTCGGCTCGAAGACTCTTGACTTCTCATCCACGTTGCTCGATGAGAAGCTTATACATGCCTCTCTTCTCAGCAAGCTCTTTGACTTCGGCCTCGAGTTGTTTGCTCATCCCGGTACCGGAGGAAGGTTTAATGGTGAAGCACCGAGGCGTGCAAATATGAGAAGAGATATTAGAATCATCAAGAACTAAAGTTGAAAAATAAAAATGTTTGGTAACACCTTACCCGGTTCAGCGCATGTTGTGCTTCGTTGAACAGGCATGGCGCATCTACCTTATTAATTTTTGCCTGGTCTTTATCGGTTACCAGGCACCGGAGGTAGCTGGCTACCCTGACAGGGGCGGAAAGAACCCGAGCATCCTCCGGGACGGTGATAACGATTGATCGCTTCCGGCCACGATCCGTGCTCGGAGAAGCAAATCGGTTGATCAACCTCGGGCTCGAATTCGACCCGCCGACCTCAAAGGATGGACTTTTCCTCGGCACCTCTAAGTCACCCAATCCCGTGAAGTCCTCCAGGGCGGATGAGTCTACACCGTCAAAGAAGCCTCGGAGGGGATCATCTACTCCATGGACCCCCTCATTAGATCGCTCCTTCGTCGTTCGGGCTTCATTGAACATTGATTATGTAAATGAAGGCGATCCCGAAAAATATATAACGTCGGGCGGGGCAGAGCCGGCATCTTGAGAGTTCTCGGCCCTCACTTCGGCATCAGCCTCACGAACCTGAGGGGGATTAGCTTCCGTCATTTCCCCCTCGGCTGCCATCCGTTCCTCGGGGATAGACGGCTCATGGTCCACAAAGATTTCATCCTCCTCGGGCTCGTCCCTGAGACAAAGGAGTGAGTTCGAGTCAAGCACTCGGGAGCTGGAGGTTTCCTTTGTCTTACGAATCAGCCTCCCTCTTTGTTTCTTTTTCTCCGAGCTTGGAGAACTCGGGGCCCTCTTCCTTTTCTTCTCCCCTGTTGTGGCTCGGGGCTGCCCCGAAGCAGAGGGATCATTGGGCTGATCCTCGCCCCCTACCAAGGGACTGAGCTTGATGGTCTTGGGCAAGCCTGCAAAAAGAGTAGAGCCAATGAGGACATAAGTGCTGAAAAGGAACGTCTAGAACTGCTTATTCAAAGAGAGAAATCTTACAATGAGAACGGGCTTCCCAGCAGCCCTTTCGAGAGCTCGCGCCATGAGCGTTCGGCATAAGGCATCTGCGAATAGATGGCATTGATTCACTCTTTGAGCCGAGGGATGGCGTTTGGAACTCGAGCAAGGGTTGCACCACAGCAAACATCGATGAGAAAAGGGAAGATAAAACATAAAATCGACATTCGGTAGGAGGTGTACTTACGTCATACGTTCCACTTCTCGGGAAACGGCCTCCACTCGGCGGGTATCAGGTCGGCGGTCTTTACCCAGACAAAACATCCTTGCTAACCCCGATCCCAGTCCTCGTCGATGCTTAGAATAGGGCTTTGCTAGCCCGACGTATAAGCTTTATCAGTCCCCCTCGGAAGATTCGAGGACTGTATAAGCGGAGCAGATGATCGATGGTGAATGTGCACGGATCGATTTTATTCACAAAGAATCGGAGGAGAATCACGATCCTCCACAGTGATGGGTTAATTTGGCCGAGGCACATGTCGTACCTCCTGCAAAAGTCCAAGATGACTGGGTCTAGCGGGCCCAATGTAAAGGGATAAGTGTAAACACTTAGATATCCCTCAACATGTGTAGTGATATCGTCATCAGGCCCGGGAATCACTACGTCATTATCTGTCCAGTCGCAGTCCTTTCGAACCGTAGGGAGAACGGCCTCAGTGATGGAGCAGATGTACCGAGACACCGCCTCTCACCGGCCTTGAACAGAAGAAGGTTTTTCAACCTTGAAGTCATCATTGATCGAACATCCCCCGGGGACGAACATTCTCAAGGGAGGCTCAGGTGCCAGTTCATCAGCGGCCGCACCTGGAACGGACTTCTCGAGGAAGACCACATCAGGGGCAGTCTCCTCGGCCTCAGTGGTCGGCCGCGAAGAAGAAGGAGCATCTTTTTGGGGAACGGAGTTGGAGGTTTTGGCCATTGTTACCTGGAAATGCCTGAAAAAGGTATGGGAAAGGTTGAAAGCTTAGATATGTTGGCTTGAGTAGAAAATGAGTAAAAATCTTGCAACGTACTGAGGGATCTTGAGTAACGGGGGTAAAAATGCTAGAGTATAAAAAAGGGTACTGAATTTCTAAAGGCACGAGGGTAAAGGTTTGGACGTAAAGTAAAAAATGAACAAATGAGGGGATATTTATAGGGGCCTCACGACGCTTCGCGTCCAGGAACAGCCAACCGACGGCTGGCACACATTTGAAGTCATAATGACATGACTAACGAGACATTTTGGGTTTCTTGTCGCTTCTGTCACGGTGTATTGAGGATGGAATCGGAGAGCTCATGTCGTTTCTCGTCAAACTTACTCTCCGAGAAACAAGGAGACTATCTATATACTAGTAAAACCGGGCTCATAGCGCACCCCAGCTTCCAATAGGATAAACAAAGCTCGAGACATTATGACGAGGCACCGGAATCGAGGCAAGGGTCTCACCGAGTTAGAGTCCGAGGGCATGACGCCTGTCCTCGAGAATATCGGGGTCGTAATCCAGGATCGGTCCACATCTCAAAAGACTTCAGTTAAACAGAAGATTATTTACCTTTTACAGAATTGTACCTAGAATAGGATTCCCCTACTATATAAATAGGGGTCTGACTATTCATTAAGGACATTATGACACGCATCCCAAAGCGATACACTATTATTTTCACTGTTATTCATAACTTTTTTCTTGTTCATCAGTACTGACTATTGTAAACCCGAATCAAGGGTGAATATTTCACTAAGGCTGGAATCATCCTCCTCACGTGGTTTGAATTTACTATATCTTTATTTGCTCAATCTAACTCAATTTATCGTTTTATATCAAATTAATCCGCATATCCTTAAAACCACTTACAAATTTAATTGTTATCCAATTTTGAGGGTAAACAAAATGTAGCACAAAACCCTCAACTGTGTATTTTTCATACACATGTTTTAACTTAGTTTATGTGAATCGAAAAAGAAATGTTACACTAAGTTAACGGCAAAAGTGAAAATAGTCATGGCCATAGACGTAAACGTCCTTACTTTATAAAGACACAAAGAAGAGCTTCACTGAGCTCTTTAACTTGCTACTCATTTCCTTTTTGACCTTGCACAAGATAGCAAGGCATCAGTGAGCTAAATATTTTAATCTATGACATTTTTGGTAACATGATCCAGCTTGAGTGACCCATTTTTGCAAAGTGTGTCTATAATCCACAAAAATAAATACGTTTTATACTCTTTTAGCCTTCCATATGCTTGAAAAGCAAGACTCAAATTCTAACAGCTTATAAATAGACAAATTCGCAGCATCAGCTAAATATCAAATGGCTCACAGGCAACCGCACCGCTGGTTCTTTAAGGTAAAAACAACACATCCTTGCCCAATTAGCAACGTGGTAATTGGTCTGCACATTTTCCCTCCCTTTATGTACAATATGAATCCTGCATCAACAATCTTCAAGAGGCGATGTGTTAGTATGCTCGTATTGGCAGAGACAAATAGGCTGATAGTGTAGTGTTGTCACATTCCGAATAAATACATATAAAACATATATACATATATCTGGTTGATTTACACCAAAATCCAGTACTGCTGTTCAAAAAGCTATCAAGCTCTCCCTTTATCAGCCTGACCACTGTCCGTTGCCCAATGTCCACTCATCCATTGCTCTCATGTCCCACGGTTGCAAGAAGTTTCCACAAGTCGTGTTTAAGATGAGAAAGCAACCTACTCTTCTTCAAAGGAATTCCTCCCATCATCAGATAAATAACATTTCCAAACAGGTTCAACCAATGCCCTTGCACTCTGTAACACCTGCCTTGCATCCTCACCGTTACATGATTCTTTTTCCAACTCCAATTGATGGTAGATCTGCTGGAGGGATGTCAACATTGATGTAAGTTCCTTCCACTCTCTTTCCTCATGTCTGACTAGCTTAACACACACAAAATGCAGGAGCCCCAACACAACATCAAAATTCTTGCTTTTCAGCCCAACCAGCAAATTGTTCAATAAAGTCAGCCCAACTGCATCCAGCACATTATGGTTAGCTCTCAACAGCTGAACCATTACGTTTACAAGTTTCTTGAATGTCTTGAAGCCCTCCATCTTAGAAATTCTATCAGGCTCCTCATCAGAACTTATATCTTGTTGTTCAGCCAGCTCAGTCCTTGCTAATGTGGATACCCATAATGGAAGATCATCTTTTGGATTAAAAGAACTAGATTTGCCTCCTGGAATCTGCTTCATCAGGTTTAAAGATCCTAATGCCAGAATTAAATCAGGAACCCATGGTTTGACTGCAGGAAAAAGACGAACTGCATATCCATAGCCCAAGTACTCTTCAATCGAAACGTAGAGGTTTAACAGTTCATTGGCAATGTCAAAAGCTCCCAATAAGGGTTGTGACGCTTCAGAAAAACTCTTAAGCACTACATTCACCAACTTGGCTACATATGTGAAGGAACTCTTCAGACAGAGATATATCTCTTTCAACATGTCTTCCGTAAATTGCAGCTCCTCACCAGAATGTTCCCTTAAACTTGAGATGATAAATTTAATGTATTCCAGAGTAAAAGATAGGCATTCCTCCTGGCTTTTATCGACAAGATCCATCGTAAGAGCATCAGCAATGAACTTCAGCACTGCAGTTAGCATCTTCACCACATTCAATGTCCTCTGTTGTTTAGCAAAATCAGATCCTGGGTACATGTTGTATACAAAGATCAATTCAGTTCATGCATAGGCCAAAAGAGAAAGGAATAAGCTGCCAAAAGGATTGTTAATTTAGACATAACTTTTGAAGTTCTACAGCAATTTTGCAAATAAGGTGGTTTAAGACTAAAATGTTCATGCAGGGCCACATTCTGATCTGAGGAAAGCTAAGAGTTTTAGCATACTGAAAGGCCAATGTAAGAGTCTGAATGTAGGACCACTAAGAACATCATAGTGGGAATAAGAAACACTACGAACATTTTGTAGTATTGGGACTTTCTTACCATAGAGGTTTTCTAAATCAAACAAGACAACTCAAACTCTTTATCATAAACTAAGCCTAATCTAATATTCACCAATAAGTTCACCAAATATGTAATAATCAAGGTCCAATGGCAGCTTTGACAACTACAAGCACACATTATTGAGAGATCAAAAGATATACAAAATTCCAAGACCAAATATATCAGATGATTTATTCATCACATTCTAAGCCCCACGCACAAAAAGAAAAACTCTATTTTGAATTGCATCTCACGAAAACTAGTCTACTAGAGGGAAAGGAAAAGCTAACCATCACCGCCAAGGTCAGATAATTCACTAGATGGTATCCCGAATAGCTTATTTGTGCAGCCAAGAAGATGATCCATTGTCAGTTCCAATGCCGTTTCCTGGAAAATCAAACAAAGCATATGACGAACATTTCCAGTAAAGAAGTGTGAAGATCAAATCACCAACATGTAAAGGTAAAGTTAAGTCATTTCTATGTGTTAAGTATAGATTTTCTCATGAACAAAGGACATGGAGCAAGAAAGATAAACTTGCTAATGTTGTATGTAATGAACTAATCAACAGATATTTTGACCTTACGCAGAAAGACTTTCACCAAGAAGAAAACTTTGAAACAAAACAATCTCAATAAACATGAATTGCATTCTATAACTGAAGCTATGCATTAATATGATATTTCTGTTCAATTACTCAAAGCAATATTTTAACTCTCAAAATATTAATAATATGCTGCATAGATAGCTTAAGTGAAAGCCTTAAATTTGAAACTGATCAACTGTAACTGAAACAGGGACATTTCTGCATCCAGAAACAGTTCATTGAAATGCTGATGGAAACATAAATATGAGATCTGACGCATATATCTGAACACCAACTAATAATATCTACTCTATTACTTATGCTGCAAAAAGTCGGTGCCACTTATCCTTTAAGCCCCAGTACAATTATATGAACCCCTTTAATACAGACGAAACACAAGATGGAACTATGTACTGAATAAAAGAATAATGGAAAGAAAAGAGCAAATGCTGGTTTTAATTTCTTGAACCATATCTATTAAAAGTTTCATTGAAGCAGAGAGCAACAGAAAAGCACAACTCACCTCTGATGCTTCATTAGTAGATTCCGTTCTACGCTTCTTATTGACATTTTTGTCTCCACCTAAGTTGTTGTCCTGAAAAGACATGTGAAAAGCAAGAGCTGTGTATGCCAAAATTGGTGACAATCTCATATAATCACATCGTGTACATTGTAGAATGCTAACTTCAGATATGGCCTTCAAAGAAAGGAATATAGTCTCTAAGCTTCCACTGCGTAGAATAGCATTTCTTGTATTTTCAGATAAAAGGAGGTCCTTTATCTGCCAAGCCACTCCTACAGTGATTTCATACTCTTCCTTGAAGCTACATTTAACCTTACCGAACATCTTTTTCTCCTTCACATGCTTTGATTTAGAGGAGAGCTTGATGGAGGACTTAGTATTCCCCCGTTTAGTTGACGGAACACTGAATTTTACCAGTTCTGTTCCAAATTTTTTGTGGCATTGGGAGGCAGTTCTTTGCAGAAGCCTAGCTAGAATTTCAAACATCTCGTCAAACCAACTGCAAGATAGCATCATCTTGTGGACAGACCTTACCTCAGCTTGCTTTTCTAAAGAATTGGATAAATCTCCGCAATTTGTTACCAAGGTCATGCATTCATCGAAAAGGTCATCAACTGCATCTGGACAGATACTTGAAATAATGTTACAGACAGAGGCCTGGGCACATGCTGAGGTTGCAACACCAAACAATCGCTTGAGTCTTTCACCAGACAATTCCTCTTTAAGTTTAGTGTGATAAGATCCATCACGTACAAGATAGATACAGAGGTGGGAGGCTGCAATAATTGAACCATCAATCTGCTCCTCCTCCAGCTTGCCAGGTGATACAACCAAACTGATAAGAATTTTCAAAAGTTCCATCCATGACTGTAACGAGATTCCTTCCGACACAGCAAATTCACAGAACCTTGCACCAGCCAAAGGACACCTTTTTAAAAGTGTGACACAACGCTTACATGCTTCTCTCAGGTTTACTTTTGAGGGGAAGTATGAAGGAAGGAGAAGCTTAGTGAGTTTTTGACCAATCATTGGTTGGTCATTTGCAAGTGTAGACAACAAAAGGTCTATATGCACAACCTGCATAACAAAAAGTTAAATTGACTTAAGAAGAAAACTTCAATTATCCGGGGATTGTGTATGTTTTAGGTTATAAAGTTCAGACCATACCTTGTGAAACTGAAAATTTCTTAAATCAGTTAAAGTGAGAAGGAGATCTACAACTGCAGCACGAACTGGAGGAGAAGTATCAAGAATCAAATTACCCATTCTAGGTAAAAGCACTTTAAGGACCTCGTGAGAATGGGGGTTTCCAAGTAGGTATATCATAGCATTTACTGTTGACAACCTAACCTCAGTGCATTCATCGTGTATCATATGATCAAAGATTTTGGTAAGAGTTTTAGTGATTGTTGGTGAAGGGATAATTTCCCAAAACAAATGAAGAATGCGGCAACAACCTTCAACTGCTACAGCCCGCACATCAGGGCACTCATCCATTAGTAATCTGTCCAGCAGAAAGAACTGTTTATCAAGGAGTGTGTCTTTCCCCTCCATTGTAGCATCAGGATCTTCAAGAGGGAATAGGTCAAGAAATAAGTGCAATGAATTTTGTCGGACATTTGAGTTTGCAACCTACCAGAAAAGCAGTTGTATTATGAGTCTCAATTATTCATAGGCATAAAACTTTGTGCTGGATAAAGAAGTTGGACTGTCAAAAGAAAAACACTATAGCTCAAGATATGCTATGAATTTTCTAATCCATCCCATTGGTAATACATTAAGCATCAAAGAATTAGCATATTGGGAGAAGAAACTAAATAATGAGCTGCACCGTCGGTAGTTTCTTTAGATATTATTGAACTAAAATTTCAAGTGACAGAATCCTAAAGGGCAAAGACCAAACAAAGAAACAAAGGATACAATTTGAAACCTTTGAAAATGGCAATTCTTTGGAAAACAAGACAGCAATTGTCAATTAAGCTCTTCAATCCCACTAAGAAATTAGAAATACATAAAGTTAAATGCATTCTGACAAAGTTTTCTATTTACAAAACTCAAACCCAATGAAACTCGTGATGAATGGTGCACGGCATCTTATATCTGAATACTCTAAAATGCAATCATAGAGCTGAAAACTTTTCAAGTGGAAATCTAGGATCATTAGGATAAGTTAATAGTCGAGTACGATACACAAGTTTTACGGTGTCATAGGGCAGTTAAACTATAACCAGTACCTGCAAGGATCGGAAAATGACGGGCTCGGCAAGACGAAAAAGGAGCTTCTCAACACCCTCTGTAGTTCTCTGATTAACAAAACCCCCTAAAACTTTTCTAATAGACACAGCAAGCTCCCCTGAACTTGCATGTATACAGCTATCTATCAACCCCTGCAAGAAGTTGTTCTCAATCTCATCCTTAGACAGCCCTTCGGCTGCCTGCCACGCCCGAAAAAGAACCTCTCCATATGCCTCCAACACAGACTTACGCCCAAATGGGATCTGGGATTTAAGCATAGCCAATGCCTCTTTCAGAACCTGCAAACTCAAACCAAATGTAAACGCGATAAATTTCCTCCCATCCTCCGTCTTCAAAAACAGAGGCGAAATCACACAACGCATCATTAAATGCTTCAAATCCTCGATACTCTCATCCTCGAAATCTAGCAACGTAAACGCCTCTCTTAGCATATAAACCCTATGCACATACACTTTCTTCTTCAATGTCAACGCCCTCGACAACAGAAACGGCAATGACTGAGAAATTAGAGTTTCTTTCCCACATAAATCCTCCTTCCACCACTCTTCACATAAATTAGCAATTTCAGATAACAAAACAGAATCAGACTCAAATAAAATCAAATTATCATGTAACTCTCGAACCGCCGGCAATAAATCAGAATCAGAAAAGGCCTTTTTTGGATGAGAAACACATAAAAACGAAATGTAAGCATAAAAACGAAAATTTTCAACGAGCAATTGCGTCTTATCTTCGTTTTCTTCTTCGCCGTTCCTCTTGTTCCGCGCAGATCGACGGAGCCGTTTCGTCGGCGGCGTTTGAGGAGATAAAACGGCGTCTTCGGTGGAGTTAGAATCAGTTAGGGTTTTGTATTTCCTGATAGACTGCGAGATTGAGTGGTGTAGGGCGAGAGGAAGAGTAGTAGTGAGATCTGACGAAGAAGTGAGGGTGTGAATTAGGGTTTTGAGTGAGGGTTTAATGGATTTATTAAACCCTAATTTTGCCGTTGACGAGAGGAATTCTTGCGCTGAGGTTTTGAGCGAAGAACGAAGTCTTTTCTCCATTGAAAGTGATGCAAGATCTTCAAATTTTTCCGGTGCACTTCTTGTTAGTGGTTATTTACTGGTGTAGATGAGTTCTTTCTTGTGTGTGTGAGAGAGAGAGAGGAAATGGGAGACGTTGACACTGAGGTTCGAATTTGAAATTTGCAATTGGCGCTTATTATATTATTATTATTATATTATATTATTATTATTATGATGTTGCTCTATTTGCGCTAGATTGGCTTATTTTAAGTGTCTTTTAAGCATAAGTTATAAGTTAGAAATTCTAACTTTTGGCTTATTTTTGTTATTTTAGCTTTAAAACAAGTGCTTAAAAGCATTTTTTACTTTATCCAAACATTATAAAATGACTTAAATGCAGTTATGACTTAAAAGTACTTAAAATAAGCCAATCAAAAAGGGTTCTAAGTTTTCTTTTACCAAACTTTATAGAAACTTTTTTTGGTTTGTCTAAACATGTAAAGTTGACATCAATTTTCATTTTAATACATTAACTAACCCTTGTATCTATTCGACACTTTTAACCTGTTTGGCTAGACTTTGTGTAACGATCCGATCAGTTGTTTTGCTTTTTAGATCCTCGTTCCCCTATTTAAGACTCCTCATACGTGCATTTACTGCTTTATGACTTGCGGAGATGGTTGGTTCAGATTTGGAAGGGTTCGGGTTGAAATCGAAACACTTAGTTTCTTAATATAGACCCATAATGGCCAAGATTGACTTGAGGCAACATTTTGAGTAAACGGCCTCGGAATCGGGATTTGACTGTCCCAATAGGTTCGTATAATGATTTTGTACTTGGACATGTGTTCGGATCGGTTTTCGAATCACCTGGGAGCATTTCGGCGCTTAATGTTGAAAGTTGGCGCATTGAAGGTTTTCAACTTCTTATAGTTTGATTTGAAGTAGGCTTTTGGTGTTATCGAGATCCGTTTGGGATTCCGAGCCTGAGAATAGTTCTGTATGGTGATTTATGACTTGTACGCAAAATTTAGTGTCATTCCGAGTAGTCTAAGTATGATTCAGCACGTTCGGAGTAAGTTGGAAAAAAACTTGAAGTTCATAAGTTGATTCGATTTGGTTTTGGGGTACGATTCTTAGTTTGATGTTGTTTACGCATTCTGAGGGCTCGAGCGAGTCCGTTTTATGTTTACGAACTTGTTGGTATGTTTGTTCGAGGCCCTGGGGCCCCCGTGTAGGATTTGAAGGGTCGACGGAGCTTGATTGCTCTTTAGAGAAGAGCTAAAGGTGGCTAGCATCTAGTGCATTCGCACCTACGGTGGGAACGACCACAGGTGCGGCGTTTTGTTCGCAAAAGCGAAATGGAGGGGAGTCAACGAGGTCCGCAGAAGTGAAGCATTTCCGCATAAGCGAACTCGCTTCTACAATGAAGAGGTGTGCAGATGCGGAGAGAGGCAGCCTGGCCATGGTCGTAGGTGCGCGAGGCGAGCCGCAGAAGCGGGCTCGCAGATGTGAGACTTAGCCACAGGTACGGCTAGTCACATGTCGTGCATGTTCCGCAAATGCGGACATTCGACTGCAGGAGCGGTCCCGCAAAAGCGGAGATTCTTTCGCAGGTGCGGAAAACCGCTAGGCAGAATGGGAGCATTTAAGTCGAGACTTAGGCTCATTTCTTCATTTCTCTCACTTGTTGATCGGATTTAGAGCTCTTTGAGGAGGAATTTTCACCTAGCACTTTGAGGTAAGTAATTTCTATATAATATGAGTTTAAATCATGCATTATGGGTAGATTTTAACGTAATAATTATGGAAATTATAAGTTTAGTGTTAAGACCTAGGTCTTTGATAAAAATAGGATTTGACAACGAAAATGGTTGTGGAATTGAGTAGAAATTATATATTTGGGTTCGTGAGGCTATGGATAATATTTATCTTTGAAAATTTCCGGAATCCATGCACGTGGGCTCGGGGCCGAATTTTAGGAATCTTCCAATTTGAGTTGGGTTATGATTCTAGAAGCTAAATTATGAACTTTTGAGTATATTTTGATTAATTTATATAATATTTGAGTAGTTTTGGATTGTTCGGCATCGACTTGGGGCTTTTAGAGCGAATTTGTGGATCGAAAAGTGAGCTTGGGAACAAGGTAAGTCTCTTGCCTAACCTTATGAGAGGGAATTTACCCCATAGGTATTTTAATTACTATTTGCTGCTAATTGTGGGTGCTACGTACGCACAAAGTGACGAGAGTCCGTCCGTAGCTACAAATCATGCTTATGTCCAGGTAGTTTTAGGACTTTAACATATAATATTTGTATTATTTGCACTCTACTAGTTAATTTAAGTGCTTAAATTATATTGAAACTTGATAAAGGATTTGTAAAAACCGAACTTCATTTACTTTGAGTTTTTGGCGGGTTACTTGACTGTTGGTAGAAATTGTGCCTCCTTGTGTATTAGTCCCGTAGTAGCCGTTAAATCGGAGTTTGTAGAGTATTCTCTTCTTGTGGAGCGAGTCGAACGCCTCGACAGTATAATAGATGATTTATGGTTCATGTTTGTCGACCCTCGGCAGTGTACACGTTATTCTAGATCAAGCCGTACGACCTTAGCATAAATCGTGCGTAATAATGCTCGGAGTCCGATTACACTTGATATTACTTTCAATGACTTGAGAAATAATAATTTACTTGATGGCTCATATTTGTTGAAGTTAGTAGGTGCTAATTAGGAGCTCTTAATTGACATCTAGTTAAAGAGTCACTTATTTGCTGTTCATTATTGCGTTATTATTATTGATGTATTTCATGCTTATTTAGAATTTCTATACTTTATTTATTGGCCCATAGTAAGTATCGATATCGACCCCTCGTCACTACTTGTTCGAGGTTAGACGAGATACTTACTGGGTACATGTTGTTTATGCACTCACGCTGCACTTCTGTACTAATCGTGCAGGATTTGAGGCAGGTGCATTTGGCAGTCATTCAAGTGCATACCCCCGTTACCCCGAGGCGTAGTGGTGAGCTGCTCTCTGTGTCTGTTCTGTAGCACCCGCAGTCTCTCTTTTGTAATTTATTTTTCTGTCTATCTATTCCACACAGTAGTATAGATGGTTTTTGTATATTCTACTAGTTTCTCATACACTTGTGATACGGGGTTTTGGGAATATTATAGTAGACACTTTCTGGTTTTGAGTATTAAATTCATTGTATTTACTCTTTCGTTAGTTTGTTCTTTACTTTACTATAATTTTCCACTAATTATTTTCTTAATAAATAAAAATCAACTACTTTGAAATTATTAAAAATAACAAATACATGACTAGTACATCGTTGGCTTGCCTAGCGTCGACGTTGGGCGCCATCACGACCTATAGGACAAATTGGATTATGACAACTTGGAATCTGAGCACCAGGTTCACGTAGGTCTCACAAGTCATGAGCAAGCCTAATAGAGTCTTGCGGATTGGTGTGAAGACATCCGTACTTATCTTCGAGAGGCTATAGGGTGTTAGGAAACCTCTCTTTCTTCATCTCCTATAGTGTAGTTAATGTTATACTAAGTATCTTCTCTTATTATCTCACAGATGGTGAGAACACGCGCATCGGATGTTCCTGACCATGGAGGAGCTGCTCCCCCTATTGGTAGAGGCTGGGGGGAGGGGGGGGCTCCAGCTATTTCCAGAGGATGAGGGCGCCCTAGAGTTGCTCCAGTCGTGCCACCAGTGGATCCAGTGGAGGATCCTGTTATTGAGAAGCAGGGCGAGGTACCTGCAACTGAGCCATCCCCAGCGGATTTCATGTATGCACCATGATTCCAGGAGGTTATGGGTCGTATGTTGTGGTTTATGGACTCTATAACATATGTTATTTTATTTCCAGTGGACCCAGCCACATCTCAGGCGGGAGGGGGAGCACATATCCCTACCGCTCAGGCTCCAGGACATGCTACTGTCGTATATCAGACCCCGGGTGCACTACCCATGGGCGGAGCTCAGCTAGTTGTAGCGGCTATACTAGAGCCCAGACCAACCCCAACCGGCGAGCCGCAGAAGCTATTGGATAGATGGACCAGACTACGTCCTCCTGCTATTGGCGGTGAGCGATATGAGGACCCCCATGACTTTATTGATCGTTGCATGGACAGACTGCACAACATGAGGATATTGGAGTCCCACGGGGTGGACTTTACCACCTTTCAGCTGGAGGGTAGGGCCCGTAGATGGTGACAGTCCTATCTTCTCAGTAGACATGCAGGTTCTCCTCCCTTAACTTGGGACCAGTTCACACGTCTCTTTCTGGAGAGATACATCCCACCCTCTTCGAGGGAAGAGTTACGGGGTCAGTTCGAGCAGCTCCAGCAGGGTCAGATGTCTGTGACCGACTATGAGGCGAGATTCTCTGAGTTATCTCGCTATGCACTTATGATACTCCCCACTGATGCAGAGAGAGTGCAGAGGTTTATTGCGGGTTTGCACTATGGTATCCAGGTCACTATGGCCCGAGATATTGAGAAGGGGACTCCTTACGAGCAGGTTGTGGAGATAGCTTGGAGGATCGAGGGTATTCGTCAGCAAGGCCGAGAGCAGGCACCGAGGGACAAGTAGTTTTGATATTTTGGAGGGTTCAGTGGTGCTCCGTCTGGGGCAGAGATTAGTTTGTAAGAGGTCAGTCTAGCAGGCCCACGTATCCAGCATTGCCACCTTCTCGAGGTGCTCTAGTGCGGCCCTATTTCAGTGCCACTCTAGAGAACTCCTACCATCCACTTGCTATTCAGGGTTCCTCCAGTAGGAGTTCATGTCCCCAGAGTCAGACTCAGGGTCAGTCATCTTCCGCACAGAGAGGTTGCTTTGAGTGCGGGGATCTTGGTCATATGAGGAGATTCTACCCCAAGCTTCGGGTCAAGGCAGTACAACTGGGTCATCGGCTCATGATTACTGCACCAGCTGCCGCACCAGCCATCCAGCTGCCCATAGGCAGAGGGCAGGTGGGTAGGGGCTGCCCTAGAGGTGGAGGTCAGTCAGGTGGTGCACCAGCTAGGTTCTATGCCTTTCCAGCCATACCAGATAGAGTAGCCTCAGATTGTGGCAGCGGGTATTATTTCTGTCTGCGGTAAGGATGCTTCGGTACTATTTGATTTAGGGTCTACGTATTCATATGTTTCATCTCTGTTTGCTCATTTTTTGGGTGTTCCTCGCGGGTCCTTGGGTACTTCTGTATATGTGTCCACGCCAATAGGCGATTCTGTTGTGGTGGATCAGATTTGTCAGTCATGTAACTTGACTTTCTGTGGTTATAAGACCAGAACGGATCTTTCATTGCTCGACATGACCGACTTTAAGGTCATCTTGGGCATGGACTGGTTGTCCCCATATCATGTCGTCGTTGACTATCATGCCAAGACTGTTACCTTGGCGATACTAGAGTTGCCTAGATTGGAGTGGAATGGCTCATCTATCAGTGCATCTAGTCGGGTTATCTCTTTCCTAAAGGCTCGACACATGATCGAGAAGAGTTATTTGGCTTATGTAACCTATGTTATACTGCTGCAGAGACTCCAACGATTGATTCAGTGCCCAAGGTGTGGGAGTTCTCCTATGTGTTTCCTTCTAATCTACTAGGCATGCCACCAGATCGTGATATCGATTTGGCTCCAGGTACCCAGCCTATCTCTATTCCATCGTACCACATGGAGTGAACAACTTAAGGAGTTGCTAGCAAAGGGGTTCATCAGGCCGAGTATGTAACCTTGAGGTGCACCGATGTTGTTAGTGAAGAAGAAGGATAGGACTATGCGGATGTGCATTGATTAACGACAGTTGAACAAAGTTACCATTAAGAACAAGTACTCATTGCCGCGTATTGATGATTTGTTTGACTAGTTGTAGGGTACCAGGGTGTTCTCTAAGATCGACTTGAGATCGGGGTATCATCAGCTGAATATTCGTGCTTCGGATATTCCAAAGATGGCTTTCCAGACTAGATATGGTCACTATGAGTTTCTAGTGATGTCCTTCGGCTTGACCAATGCCCCAGTGACGTTTATGGATTTGATGAACCGAGTGTTCAAGCCATATATTGACTCGTATGTCATTGTCTTCATTGATGACATATTGATCTACTCACGTAGCATGGAGGAGCACGAGCAACATTTGAGAGTTGTGCTTCAGACCTTGCGAGGACAGAAGTTATATGCTAAGTTCTCCAAGTACGAGTTCTGGTTAGATTTTGTGGCATTCTTGTGGCATATTGTGTTAGGCGAGGGTATTAAGGTAGATCCCAGGAAGATCGAGGCATTCCAGAGTTGGCCTCGTCCTACCATAGCGACCAAGATCAGGAGTTTCTTGGGGTTAGCTGGTTATTATCGCCGGTTTGTGGAGGGATTCTCATCTATTGTAGCACCTTTGACTAGATTGACCAAGAAGGGTGCTCCATTCTGATGGTCCGATGATTGCGAGGTGAGATTTCAGAAGCTCAAGACAGCTTTGACTACCACATCGATCTTAGTGTTGTCTTCCAGTTTAGGGTTGTATACTGTGTATTGTGACGTTTCACATATTGGCCTAGGTTGTGTATTGATACAGCATGGGCGATTTATTGTATATGTTTCACGTCAGCTGAAGCCCCACGAGACGAGTTACCCCGTACATGATTTGGGTTTGGCCGTGATAGTTCATGCTCTCAAGATCTTAAGGCAATATCTTTATGGGGGTTCCTGTGAGGTTTACACCGATCATCACAGCTTGCAGCATTTGTTCAAGTAGAGGGATCTCAATTTGAGGCAGCGCATGTGACTTGAGTTACTAAAGGACTATGATATTACCATCATTTATCATTCGGGCAAGGCGAATGTGGTTGCGGATGCCTTGAGTAGAAAGGCCGATAGTATGGGTAGTTTGGCATTCATTTCAGCAGAGGAGAGACCATTGGCTTTGGACATTAGATCTTTGGCTAACAGACTTGTGAGATTGGATATTTCAGAGCCCAGTCGAGTTCTTGCATGCGTCATCGCTCAGTCTTCATTATTCGAGCAGATCAAGGCTCGTCAGTATGACAATCAACACTTGCTGGTTCTTAGGGAGACGGTACTACATGGTGGTTCTAATGAGGCTACTATCGGTGATGATAGTGTTCTGCGACTCCAGGGTCATCTATTGTGTTCCTAATATTGATGGATTGAGGGAGAAGATTCTATAGGAGGCACACAATTCTCGGTATTCTATTCATCCAAGTGTTACGAAGATGTATCGCAACCTGAGGCAACATTATTGGTGGCGGCAGATGAAGAAGGACATAGTTGAGTATGTAACGAGATGCCTAAATTGCTAGCATGTTAAGTATGAGCACCAGATGTCAGGTGGCCTACTTTAGCAGATGGTTATACTTGAGTGGAAATAGGAGCGCATCACCATGGACTTCATAGTTGGGTTGTCGCGGACGCTGAGGAAGCTTGATGTCATTTAGGTCATTGTCGACAGGTTGATTAAGTCGACACACTTTATTCCGGTCGTGACTACATACTATTCGGAGAGATTGGCCAAGATTTACATTCAGAAGATTGTTCGGTTGCATGGTGTGTCTGTTTCCATCATTTCAGATAGAGGCCTTCAGTTCACTTTGCACTTCTGGAGTGCAGTACAGGGCAAGTTGGGTACCCGAGTAGAGCTCAGCATAACCTTTCATCCGTAGACCGATTGGCAGTCGGAGCGGACGGTTCAGATCTTGGAAGATATGCTTAGAGCATGTGTGATTGACTTCGGAGGACAGTGGGATCGATTCTTGCCTTTGGCCAAGTTTGCTTATAACAACAGTTATCAGTCCAACATTGAGATGGCTCCATTTGAGGCTTTGTATGGTCGGCGATGTCATTCGCCTATCAGATGGTTTGAGCCCGGCGAGGCTAGGTTATATGGCACTGATTTAGTGAAGGATGCCTTGGAGAAGGTGAAGTTAATTCAGGAGTGACTTTGCACAACACGGTCCAGATAGAAGAGTTACGCGGATCATGAGGCGCGTTATTTATCATTTATGGTGGGCGAGAAGGTTCTCTTGAAAGTGTCATCGATGAAGAGAATCATGAGGTTCGGGAAGAAGGGCAAGTTGAGCCCAAGGTTTATTGGTCCATTTGAGGTGTTGAGGCGAGTTGGGGAGGTTGTTTATGAGCTTGCTTTGCCTCCCAGTCTATCGAGAGTTCATCCGATCTTCCATGTGACTGTGCCCAGGAAGTATCATGCCGACAGGTCATATATGTTAGACTACAACATGGTTCAGCTAGATGAGTGCCTAGGTTTTGAGGAGGATCCAGTTGCCATTGTTGATATGCAGGTTTGCCAGTTGAGGTCTAAGAAGATTTATGTGGTAAAGGTCCAGTGTAAGGGTCAACCACTCGATGAGGCAACTTGGGATACCGAGGAGGACATGCGGAGCATATATCCACACCTATTCAACACTCCACGTATGATTCTAGACCCGTTCGAGGACGAACGTTTATTTAAGAGGTGGAGAATATAACGACCCGACCGATAATTTTTCTTTTTAAATCTCGGTTCACCTAATTAAGACTCCTCGTACGTGCCTTTACTGCTTTATAACATTCAGGGATGGTTGGTTCGGATTTGGAAGGGTTCGGGTTGAAATCGGAACACTTAGTTCCTTGATAGTGGCCCATAATGGCCAAGTTTGACGTGAGTAAACGACCTCGGAATCGGGATTTGACGGTCCTAATAGGTTCGTATGATGATTTTTGATTTGGGTGTGTGTTCGGATTGGGTTTCGGATGAACCGGAAGCATTTCAGCGCTTAATGTTGAAAGTTGACGCATTAAAGGTTTTTAAGTTCTTTAAGTTTGGTTTTGAGTAGTTTTTGGTGTTATTGAGGTCCGTTTGGGATTTTGAGCCTGAGAATAGTTCCGTATGGTGATTTATGACTTGTACGCAAAATTTAGTGTCATTCCGAGTAGTTTAAGTATGATTCGGCGCGTTCGGAATAAGTTAGAAAAAAAACTTGAAGTTCATAAGTTGATTCGATTTGGTTTTGGGGTGCGATTCTTAGTTTTGATGTTGTTTTACAAGTTTCGAGGGTTTGAGTGAGTCCATTTTATGTTTACGAACTTGTTGGTATGTTTGGTCAAGGCCCTGGGGTCCCCGTGTAGGATTCAGAGGGTCGACGGAGCTTGATTGCTCTTTGGAGAAAAGCTGAAGGTGGCTGGCATCTGGTGCGTTTGCACCTACGATAGGAACGACCGTAGGTGCGGCGTCTTGTTCGCAGAAGTGAAATGGAGGGGAGTCAGCGAGGTCCGCAGAAGCGAACTCGCTTCTGAGATGAAGGGGTCCGCAGATGCACGAGAGGCAGCCTGGCCATGGTCGTAGGTACGCGAGGCAAGCTGCATAAGCGGTCTCGTAGATGCGGGACTTGGCCGCATGTACGTCTTGTCGTGCGTGTTCCGAAGATGCGGAGAATGGACCGCGGGAGCGGTCCCGCAGAAATGGAGACTCTTCCGCAGGTGCGAAAAACCGATGGGTAGAAGGGGTGCATTTAAGTCGAGACTTAGGCTCATTTCTTCATTTCTCTCACTTGTTGATCGAATTTAAAGCTCTTTGAGGAGGGATTTTCACCAAGAACATTGAGTTAAGTAATTTCTATACAATATGAGTTTATATCATGCATTATGGGTAGATTTTAACGTAGAAATTGTGGAAATTATAAGTTTAGTGAAAAGCCTAGGTCTTTGATAAAAATGAGATTTGACCACGAAAATGATTATGGAATTGAGTAAAAATTATATATTTGGGTTCGTGAGGCTATGGGTAATATTTATCTTCAAAAAAATTCGGAATCCGGGCACGTGGTCCCGAGGACGAATTTTAGGAATCTACCAATTTGGGTTGGGTTATGACTCTAGATACTAAATTATGAACTTTTGAGTATATATATTAATTAATTTATATAATATTTGACTAGTTTCAGATTGTTCGGCATCGACTTGGGGCTTTTAGAGCGAATTTGTGGACCGAAAAGTGAGCTTGGGAACAAGGCAAGTCTCTTGCCTAACCTTGTAAGAGGGAATTTACCCCAAAGGTATTTTAATTACTATGTGCTGCTAATTGTGGGTGCTACGTACGCACGAAGTGACGAGAGTCTGTCCGTAGCTACAAATCATGCTTATGTCAGAGTAATTTTAGAACTCTATCATGTAATACTTATATTATTTGCACTCTACTTGTTAATTTAAGTGCTTAAATTATATTGAAACTTGATAAAGAATTTGTAAAGACCGAACTTCATTTACTTTGAGTTTTTGGCGGTTTACTTAACTGTTGGTAGAAATTGTGCCTCCTTGTGTATTACTCTCGTAGTAGCCGTTAAATAGGAGTTCGTAGAGTACTCTCTCTTCTTCTGGAGTAGGTCGAACGCCTCAACAGTATAATAGATGATTTATGGTTCATGTCGGTCGACACTCGGTAGTGTACACATTATTCTAGATCGAATCATATGACTTCAGCATAAATTGTGCGTAATAATACTCAGAGTTCGATTACACTTGATATTACTTTCATGACTTAGAGAAATAATGATTTACTTGATGGCTCGTATTTGTTGAAGTTAATAGGTGCTAATTAGGAGCTTTTCATTGACATCTAGTCAAAGAGTCACATATTTACTGTTCATTATTGCGTTATTATTATTGATGTATTCCATGGCTATTTAGAATTTCTGTACTTTATTTATTCGCCCATAGTAAGTGTCGATGTCGATTCCTCGTCACTACTTTTTCGAGGTTAGACTAGATACTTATTGGGTACATATTGTTTATGTACTCACGCTACACTTTTGCACTAATCGTACAGGATCTGAGGCAGGTGCATCTGGCAGTCATTCAGGTGCATACCCTTGTTACCCCGAGGCGTAGTGGTAAGTTGTTCTCTGTGTCCGTTCTGCAGCTCCCGCCGTCTCTCTTTTGTATTTATTTTTCTGTCTATCTATTCCAGGCAGTAGTATAGATGATTTTTGTATATTCTACTAGTTGCTCATACACTTGTGACACCAGATCTTTGGTATATTCTAGTAGACACTTTCTGATTTTTTAGTATTAAATTCATTGTATTTACGTTTTCGTTAGTTTTTGCTTTACTTTAGTATAATTTTCCACTAATCATTTTCTTAATAAATAAAAATCAACTACTTTGAAATTATTAAAGCGAACAAATACATGACTAGTTCACCGTTGGCTTGCCTAGCGGCGACGTTGGGTATCACTACGGCCTATAGGGAAAAATTGGGTCGTGACACTTCTAAAAGGTCAAAATTCAATTTTTTGTTTTTGGAAAAAATATTTATTAGAAAATAGAGGTGTTTGACCAAGTTTTTTTTTTTATGAAGAAAGGTATTTTTGAGTAATAGGAGAAGTTGCTTTTTAGCTTGCAAGTAGAAACCAGAAAATTTAGCTTCCCCAAAAAGGTTTTTCGTCGATTCATTTTATATTGGACTAGGCACAAAACTTAAAAAAGAAAGACTTCTAGCATGTACCAAAAATATTTTTAAAACTTGTGATCTTAAACATCACATGATATTTCTATAGCTATAAAAATACATCAGTAATGTAAAATTAAAAATTTAAAGTGAAAGGGCTTCCAATATAAATATATCACTATTGTTTTTGAAAAAAAAAAACGAAAAATGAAAGAGTGGAGTAGAGAGAGTACTAAGAGACACCATAACTAGTTCTTATAATTGAATGTTAAAAATTGTTTGGGAAAATTATAATCGAGAATAGTGTTATTTGAAATTGTAACAAGCCATGAAGCAAATGACACAGTACACATAGTCCAATAACAAAAATAAATCAATGTGCTCTTACTCATTTAGCCTTAACTTCACTCTCATGCATGGTGCAACCAAAGATAGTGTTGGATAGATTTCTAAATATCACATTCTAGTTCTATTATATAGTCAATTGAAGTTGTATTAACGATGCACAAAACAACACCAATTACGCTTCAATCCCAAGCAAGTTTAGGTCAGGTCGGCTATTCGTATTTTTACAATTCAGATCACTCCAATTAATATAGTCTCAGTCTGATACTATAAAATTTTAGTTTCTCTTAACATTAGAAGATCTCTACATTTTCTATCTACATTGACAATTTTACAGAAACTACATTGTGTAAAGAGATTAACAGGGGAACAAACAAATGACGGAGCTGGTTTCACTTTCACTCAGAAAAAAATGATTACAGCTGAAGAAATTACAGTGTACATTACATTTACATATAATGAATGTTGGGTCCAGCCTCTGCATACTTACACCTATGATGATCTTTTCAAAAATCAACAATATTAACTACAACACATGATGTGGAAGAATATTAAAAAACACAAAGAAAAGAAAAGAAAACATATTTTACAAAGAAATCAGAGTGTAAAACCCCTATTTACATTTTTCACCTCCTATAAGGAAGTCTCCATTTCTTATGCCAATATATTGACACTCTAGACCACGAAGGGAACCCAAAATTGTACTCTATAGGACGGTCTAACGGCCTGCCCACTGTTAATGGTAACCACACATACCTCGAATCCCTCAAGTCAGCCGGATTCCACCTATCAGCCATAAAAATAAAGAGACCAGGTATTCCGGGCAATGGAAGCACAAATGTACTCTGAGCAAAGAAAGTAGTTAGCCGAAATATTTTGTTCCCGCCAATGCATGGGTTTCCAATGGTCTCCCACGGCCCCATAATCGATTCGGATGCATGAGCTAGGGCCTCATTCGGAGACCAACTAGTGCAGCCGGACGTGATCATGTAATATGTCCCTTGGTGCTTAAATAGAGCAGGTGCTTCCCTGTGTTGTCCGACAAGAATCCTTCTCACTGTCTCAGTTACATCTACATAATCTTTGTTAAGTGGACCAATATGAAGCTCACTGTTTTTGTCGGATGAGTAGACAAGATATGCAACGCCATCATCATCTTTGAAGAGTGTCATGTCCCTACTATCATATCCATGAGGTCGTTTGCTATACAAATAATTGAAGGGGCCAGTGGGGAAATCACTAATGGCAACACCTACAGAAGCTTTAGTGTAGTTCGCATCATCAATATGCATCCACATTAGGTATTTACCTGTCTTCTCATTGTAAATTACTTTTGGCCTCTCTAGCACATTCGATTTGTGTAAATCATGTGTCTCATTTTTTTCTTCAGCTGCTAAAACAATGCCTTCATTTTTCCATGTCCACAAATCTTTTGATGAATAGCAACCGACACCAATGACATCAACCTGAAAGACAAAAGCACGGAGATGAAAAGCTGCAAATGTTAAGGCACAAATGATTATCGACAAAGAAAAGATATTTGGCCTTAGTCAAAAAAGCTGATATGACCACCAATGTCAGATAATGGATAAGACATCATTTTTGAAGGAACTAATGAATTCCCAGTACCTACCTGATTCAACAGTATTTGAGGAAAAGAAGATCAGGAAGGTTTTATAATGGGCTATGCACATAAAATATATTGTCATGGTTTCACTAAAGCACTTCATGGCCTGTGCAAAATTTTGGTCGACATCAGAAAAATCTAGTCTAATCATGATCAACATTAACAACAACTAAGTCACATTTCATATATGTCACAGTTGCCTGAGAACTATATCTCTACCATGTCTGAGATTCCCGAACACATTTTCCAATGCTCATATCCTACCTGCCAATGATTCCTAAAGTCCTAAATGGCACAACAAGAATGCATACATTTGGATTAGCAAGTTATCTCATTTTAGCATGAAAAATGAGAGACTTTACAACCTAAGCACAAAACTAGTACATGTTCCTTTATTTCTGACTATAAGGTGCTGTACCTTTTATCTTCATAGGCAGGCACTTCTCTAATGCTTTTCCTCGGTATTACTAGACTATAATTGCAGACACAGCTGCAATAAGGGGGAATTTTTGAGAGAAAATCCATCTCCTACCATAATCAAGTTACAACTCACAAATTCATAGGGTAAGTCGATGAGGCAAAGAGACAATAGAACTTATCTTCCAAATTCAATTGTTAAATCTCTTAAGTTTCAGCAGTTAAAAAGGCCTGGAATAATGTTCGATTTAAGGTTTTCAGGGACAAACAGCAAATAATCTCTTCTTCTACAATGATTTTATTTGATCAGGATACTGATATCATAGACCATGGGATCCTAGACACATAAATCTCTCTTCATATTCACTCTGTTCTGCCATTTCTCCTTTTCTTTTCATTTCTTCCTATTCCATCTATCATCCTATCTGACCGGAATACTAAAATGCCTCCATGTCTTTTCATTCTCATTCAGTCTATCATCTTCTTCTTTCCTATTCAGTTTACCCTGTCAATTTTGGAGAAGCAAATAGGTTTTTCTTTTTACAGAGCACTGTCATTGCTTTAAAACACCCATAAAGAGCATACAAGGCCATCGAGCTGCTGACATCTAAAAGATAAGAAACATGCTTGAGAACCTAAAAGGTGGCTCGGTGTATCAATTGCACAGCTTTCATGAGTGTAAGTTTATCAACAGATGGAATCAACTAAAAGAGCATTCAGACTGATAATAGAATAGGGAGAACCAATAGATGATAATCTTATCCCAAAAAATACTATTTACTGCATAATTGTCATATTATTTCATAAAGCACACTAATGGATCATAAACTTATAGAAAATGGAGGAAAGGAAGTCATAAATATGCCGATGAATCATTAACCAATAGAATGGAGGAAAGGACCATATGAGCTCTAGGACAGAATGCGGCAACGTAACTGAATATTTTCGTTACTGTCTAAGAAAGAACACGAGCAAGACAAAGCCATGATGATTTCTGTTTAAAGAGTGCTCTTGGAATGGCTGAAGGTCTTCTTTTGTTCTCATTTTCAGTATCGTTTATTCAAGCACATACAATATAAGAGAAGAGAGAGGAGAAGGGCCTAGGGAACAAGATGTAGAATTGACGGAAAACACGGAGTATATTGGCATTAACTAATATAAACTGATTAACCTATAACCATGCACCATTCTGAAACTTACCCTTGCTGCTCCTTTTT
Source organism: Nicotiana tabacum (assembly GCF_000715075.1). Classification (NCBI taxonomy): domain Eukaryota; kingdom Viridiplantae; phylum Streptophyta; class Magnoliopsida; order Solanales; family Solanaceae; genus Nicotiana; species Nicotiana tabacum. The sequence goes on along the minus strand of NC_134093.1, from coordinate 92,159,865 downwards.
TGTGAGCATGGTAAGTGGGGCCGTCTTTATACTCTCCATACCAATAATACATTTTTGTCCTTGAATCATAAAGAATGCCTCCCCCATGAGCTTGTATAGGGTTCCCCTCAGTATCCAACCACATTCTTCCTGGCCGGTAGTAATAGGTATCATTCCCATAATTCTTCCTAGGATCCACAACAGTTCTTTGACCAGGGAAAAACACATGCCTTAGCTGGGAAGACTCGTCTAGGAATTCATCAATCAAGGTCGTTGGCCTTTTAGGCTTCCGTTTGGCAGCACGTGGGGATCGCTTCCTGGGTGGTGGAAGCTGTATATTCTCCTTCTCAACCTCTTCAAGCTCCCGAAACTGTGTCTGCTGGCTTATACTTAAGTGAGTCCCGCCGCTTTGCACATTTCTTTGATAAGTAAAGGAGCACAGCTGAAGTAAAATAAGGCACCCTACTAGGCTCCATATGACAATTGGAAACAATCTGCCCCCTGCATTGCAACGTAAAAAGGTTGATTTCCTGGATTTGGTCTTGACCTCACGATGTACCCTTTTTATCAACAAAATTCTGCAGTTAAGAAAATGAGAGCTACGGAAATCCAAGCTAAAGTCACAACCACAAAAGATATATGTGGCGCATAATTGAGACAACAGGCATATGCTCATGAATGTAAGGACACATCTCAATACAATATATATATCTCGGCAAACATTACTAGTTTATCATATATGAAAGTGCAAAACTTGTATGAATAAAAAAGTGAACAGCCAGAAAATGAAAAAGTGCATCGAGTGTCCTGGAGTCCATAAGAAGATAATTGATGAGACATTTAAAACACTATATACAAGTGTAATCAATGAGTTCTTGACCTAAATGGTCCCTTAAGTTCAAGAGTTGATCTATCTGACACTGAACATAAACAGCCTCCAAGTTTATATTTTTTTATCCAGTTTTGTCCCAACAGCTAATGACATCTTTGGAGCAAATGATAACCAGATGAGAAAATTACCAAAATCAACCCTATCTTAACGGATTGGAATAAATTCATGTCAAGCATTACACTAACCAATTTTTTTTAGATAAATATTACACTAACCAAGAATATCATCTAAAGTATGCAATTTTAATGCCAGTATAGGAATAACTATAAGAACTATCTTTAATCTAAAAACAAAATTTTCAGCAGAGACCATAGAAAAGCAACATTGTTCGGCTAAAGATCCAAAATAAACACCACAGAGGACCAGGGTTTAAATCCTGATAGACAAAAAAAGGTTCAGTGATTTCCTCTCAGGTCGAAGATACTAGACTCCGGTTTGGCCATAGATTTTGGCAATTTTTTTTCAAATTATTTTTTGAAAATATTGTTTGTTCATGGAATATGATAAGTTTTTGAAAAAAAAATAAAAAATTAAATTTTTTTTTAAGTTCCCAAAAACTAGTTTAGGGCAATTTTTGGGTTAAATTTTTTCTCTCTCCTAAATCGTGAGCGTGTTATCAAATAAAATGAAGGTCAAAACACAACAATCTATGTGCAAAAGCTAGCTAGCTATTTTTCGAGTAGCACACAAACTAACCCGGCCAAATAGGCATAACATAAATCCACAAACACCATTGGGCCAACCTCAGAAAAATATGAGCCAAACAAACTACAAGAAAAAACTTACCAGAACACAGCCTAGTCGTGGATTGAACAAAGTCTCTCGACATATGTTTCTTTGGTAAATGCTCGTGTCAGCTCAAACAGCAATCTTTACTCTGCTGAGCAAAAGTTAAACTAATCATCAAGTTCTGTGTATTTGAATTTTCAGAAAATCAGTCCTCAAGAATCCCTTTTGGGTATATGAATTTCACAAAAACATCTAGTGATATAAGTTGTTAAGAAACCATTTTGGGGTATTTCATTTCTGTATAGAGTTTTCACAAAATAAGCTATAGAATTTCAAAAGAACCCAATTTTGGGTTACTTATTCCGGTGAATTCTTGTACCAATAAACAAAGAGAATAAAGGGAGGTTGAGTACAAGTGTTTTTGTTGGATCTTGAATTAATGTTCATGAATACTTTGAGGATAATAATGATGACGAAGGAAACTTCAGACCAAAGTTCCTGTGTCGGCCCTCTACTTTCCCCTCTCTCTTCAGCACTTTCTCTAAACTTTACACACACAAAAAGTTTCCCAAATTAGTACATACATGGGATTTTCCCTAAGAAGAATATTTTGTTGCGAATAAAATAAAATATACTTATGTGAAAACATGGTTTTATTAAATACTCATGCTTGTAAAGATATGTATAATTAATTTATTAAATTGGTGTAAACACTCTTGTTGATAATTTTATCAAGGCTAATAGCACGTTAGGTCAAGTTTCTCCAAAGGCCAAAAGTATTTTTTTTTCCCTAAAACACTTTGTTTTCTTAACTTAGGGTGTTTGGCCAAAATTTTTGGTAGAAAAAAATACTTTTGGGAAGAAGAATAAGCAGTTTTTGATAAGCGTAAAAAAGTAGTTTCTTCCGCCAAAAATAAAAGTTGAAGTAGTTTTGACTTTTTTTCTTACCAAAAATATCCTTAACAAAATATTGTATATACCAAAATAACCGTTAAATCTAATACTTAAGATATTAATGTATAAATATTTTTTCTTATTTTTAGGATAATTTTCTAATATATAGTAACTTTAGGGGTGAATGATTTTTAATATATTTGAATAATATTAAAAGAATTAAAGTACTTTTTAATTTTATTTTCATATTTTACTTAAATAAAATGAAAAGATTTAATTATTTCATGTAATAACAAAATTTTGAGATTATTTATTTACTTATAATATTAACTATTAAGTAAATCTATTCATGTCCTTATTTGTAATTTGATACTTAAAAATACTTTTTAAAAAGTTTGGCCAAACACAAATTATTGTTCAAACGTGATTTTTAGAGTGATTAGCCAAAACACAAATCGTTTCTTTCCGATTTTTTAAAAAAATACTTCTCAAAATATACTGATTTTTTCGGGTCGGCCAAACAAGCTATAAGGCTGTTGGAATTTGAAGTTTTCTTTTTGTTTCATACTGCCTACTAGTGAATCTAATTCCATTTTGGGCCCCAAGAATAAAAACTCCCTATAAAAAGGTTCTTCGTTCATAGGCATTGAACTTTTTGCTCCAGTTTGTTCATATATTTTGACTTTATTTTTTTATTTTTTTAAATTAAAAACATTAAATATGAGATGTTTTGGAGAAAAAAATTTAAAAATTTTCAAGTTCCCAAATTTTGGTTTAGGGCAGTTTTTGAGTGAAATTTTTTCTTCCACTTATAAAATTTTAACTTTTCTTCAAATAAAATGCATGTCCAAATATAACTTCAACTTTCAAAAATTATTTTTCACCACAACTTCAAAAACTCTTTTTTTAAGTTTCAATCAAATCTATATCCAAACGCTAGTTTAAACTTTGAATTAAAATCTTTTTAACTTCAAACTCAAAGCTTCTATTAAGGGTAAGAAAATATCCCTCATTCTAAATACATTTGGTGGTAGTTGGATTTTTAAGTTAACTAGTGCAAAGGCGCATCTAGCGCCAATGAAGTAGCCAATGATATTTTTAACTTCTTTTTAGTATATATAATTTGAGCAAATCTTGTTAAGTATTTGCACAAACTATCAGACAAGAGTGAGTTGCTCTAGTGGCGAGCACCTTCCATTTCTAACTAAGAGGTTGTGAGTTCGAGTCACCTCAAGAGCGAGGTAGAAAATTCTTGGAGGGAGAGAGCCGAGGGTCTGTCGAAAACAGCCTCTTGTTATTTGCACGAACTACACGTAATACTTATTTCCTAAAGCAAAGCCTTAATAAGAGATTTTTTGTATATATATGTATAGCATCGTTGTTTGAAAAATTAGTCGAGTATGTGAAATGGAAAAAATGAGAACTTGGTTTTATAAAGTACAAACTAACTTAACATTGATTGCATCACAACTGAAATGAGAGAACCCAGAAATATACTTCCTCCGTCCCAACTTATGTGATATTTTTTTTAATTAGTCCCCTTTTTATATTTGGTAATAATTCAACTTTAATTTTTTTTTTATCCTTAATGAGATGATTTCTAGCCATACAAGTTCCTATGATTTGTTTTAAATCACAAGTTTCAAAAGTCTTTCTTTATTTCATAATCTTCATGTCTAGTCAAATACCTTCATATAAATTGGGCTCGGGGAGGAGGGGGGAGTATAATTTATACGAGAAAAATAAATGATAAGTTAGATTATTAGATATAGTTATGTGACTAACTAATGAATAGAGAAAAATAATTCAGTAAATACGTAAAATAAGATTGGCAGAAAACTATTTTGGTTACATTAATTAGAGGAAGAAATTAAGTTATTAAACACTAATATGAAAAGAAACAAAATTATCAACAATAAGAAATAATTATATAAATTATACTATACTATATATTGAGAAATAGTAATTTTGGGACCCTTAAATTCTTGGGGCCTTGCTTTAGGGTCTGGCCAGCCCTTGGGGTTGTTAATATTGAATATGGAATATTAGTAATGTTATAATTAGTTATGCTGAGATTAGTTAAGATATGATTATTTCTTATCAATTGTTTGGTTTGGTCTATTAAAGGTTTTGATAGGGCAATTCTATCTTTATACATGCTTATCCATTTATTAAAAATTATGGTATTACTAATGTCATAGTTTACTATGTATGTAATAATACTGAATATGGTATATAACTAATAAAGGTATTAGTTATACATATATTAAAAGACACTACCAAACTGTAGATTAATAATACTGGAAAAGGCATAAGTATCCCCTCAAATATATGACCAAAGTTCAATTATACACTTTACCTTTTCGGTGGTCTTATTACACCTATGAGCTTTTTTGCAGTGGAATTATTGCCACCCTAAATACTGACCGGGCAAATTGTGTGTTTTACTATATCAAAGAGAGAGTGTCTCAAAGAGAGTGTGAGATGCCAAAACATTTACTTACTACTCTTTTTTTTAAAAGTCTTTTGTCTTTTATTTCTTTTCTTCTTCCGACAAAGCCACCATTGAAAGGCGTTGGGCTCTATTTACAATACCATTATGTTAAATGACTATTTCTCAAAATTCTATGGTTTATTCTTATTTTTGCATTAGCAAAAAAATAAATTTAAAGTTGATTGTATGTACAAGTGTCATCTTTTTATTGGATATTACGCTTAATTAATTATGACATAAACTTAAACTAATATTTGTTTCCTTTCTTTTTGAAAATATACAGTTCTTTCCTTACAAAATCGGTAGTAACGATGCTAAAAATATTATCATATGGGAACATCATCTTTTGAACCAAAATCGAAATCGGAAAATTAAAATTTTGGTCTTCATTGTTGTCATGTTGTTGCTATTAGTCATGAAAGAATAAAATAATAAATCAAAACTTGGAACATAATGAGAGAAGAAAGGAGTAATAAAATATACACATGGTATGCGAGTGTGTTTCACCTCCCAAGAAATATCTTGTCATAACAATTCAAGAAGACATTTATTCCATGTTAGAATAGTTCGAGGGGTATAGAAAATGTGTAATTGAAACTTCGGTCGAGGTACTTATACATTATTAATATTAAAGCTAATACATATATTATTTTCCCTAATATATCCTACCAAACAGTCCCTTATAGTCTATCTTAAATGTGAATTAAGATTAACAACACAAAACACGATTAAGGATGAGATCTTGGATTAAAACTAAAATCAAGACCTAAGTAAGAATCCAAATAGTGCAATGTGAATATAACATACTTTGCACTACTTTGATTTGATGTAAGGTTTCAATCTTGCAAAATATCGTAGCGTCTTTTGTTTATCATCACATCATTAGGAAAGAAAGTTTTAAAAGAACGAACTATCCAGTTTGGCCCTTAACAGTATAAATATTATCAATATTAGTTAATTGTCATAAAATGCTATCAATATTAGCGCAATTTGTTATGTATGCTTCTTATAACCCCCCCCCCCCCCCCCAAAGTACAATTACATTAGTATTATATTAAAAATGATTTAAAGACTATTAGTATTATTAATTATCTAATTCAACAGCGAATTTCGAGAAATTATTTGCATTGAGTTAAGATATTGTCTAACTTCATGGTTTATACAAAGAAAAGGTCCTTTATATGTCTCATTTGTCTACTCTTTGAATCTTAATTTTAGGATGATCTAGTGGAGTTTGAAAGTGGGTTGAATTGAAATTTGAGCCGAATTCCAAAAAGAAGAAGAGGTACATGGAAGAAGATGATATATATATCTCGCTATGTATCTCAGTTGTATTATTTGTATATTCCCACATGAATTAAATATGTATTTTTTGTGTATCTCATGTATATCCATGTATATATATGTGGGGTACATGTTAGATACATATGTCGCAAATAAATTTATAAATTCGATTTTAAGTAAGATTTTTGACTCTAAACCAATCCAAATCACCTCCAATCATCCTAATAATTTATATATTGTTTCATCTTTGCGTTTTCAATAAATTTTAACCATACCCTTTGAAAAAAACTATTTTGCCTAGGTTTTTGCATGTTGTATATCATTAATAATGATTTTGACTCCAAACCAATCACAATCACCTTTAATCCTTCTTAAAAATTTGTATATTGTCCTATTTATATGTTTTCGACGAATCCCAACCATACACATTAAAAAAAAAACTTTTTTCCTTAGATTTGTTGAATATTGTATATTATTAATAATTTTTTAGGGCTAATTTTGGTAGTATGACTTAATGGCTAATTGGTTGGTAAGTATTGCATGTTTATGGCTATTCTTGTAGTTTTTTCGTTTAAAAAAAGAAAAACAATTATTCCATTGGAGACCAATCAAAATGCAGGACAAAAAACAGAGAATAGTGGGGCCGCCCAACAATTTTGGTAATTTACCCACCAATCGAAATTAAACTCTAATTAGCCAGTTGTATTGTCCCACACCTACAGTGAAATACATTCGACAATCGCAATGGCTGTCCCGTAAATTCATGTTATTCAAAGGGCAAATCCGTGACTCTCGCTTTATCTTCTATCATAATCATCTGATTCCATCGCCAATGTACGATTACGATTCTTCCCAAAGGTTCAATTGAAGAAAGAAAAATAGACAGAAACATTGTTTTTTTGGGTGTGTGTGTGTGTGTGTGTGTGTGTGTGAGAGAGAGAGAGAGAGAGAGAGAGAGAGAGAGAGAGAGAGAGAGATTTCTCAGCTATATTGACATTTTTACAGATCTCTCTCGCTCTCGTTTACGAACCCTCGCGTTAGCCATGGGTCTTTGGGAAGCTTTGCTCAATTGGCTTCGAAGGTATGTTTCCAATCTCTTGCTTTTTGACATATTTAAAATCACAAGTTTAATTTATTTTTTTTCAAACTTTATGCGCAATCAAATTATGTCACGTAAATTGGAACAGAGAGAGCAATATCAATCTCCTTCATGGCTCCAAATAGAGTGGAATAAGATATAAAAGATTCATAATATAGTGAACTTCAACTCAACTGGTTTGGGATTGAGAGTTAAGTGATTGATTGATGTAATTTCTCCTACTCCCTCCTCACTCTTTATATGTAGTAACAATTGAAATAATTGCGAGCTCCTTATTGTTAATTTGATCATTATCAAACAATTCCTCTGAAGGGAACTTTTTCGTGCTATGGTGATTTGGAATTACCAGTTTTATGAGTTGAATGTTGATTTATGATATCTAATACTTGTGTTCTATTCTCCCATTTGTTTCAGTAACTTGAATGAGATGAGGCTGCAACTCTTTGTGATTGGCGTTAATTGTTATTGACAATAGACACATTTTTGATTTTGACTAGGGCTCTACAGTGAATTTTTTATCGGGAAACTTGGAGAACTGTGGTGATCACATAGTCTCTAGATGCTGTCAGAGTAAAGGATCGTCAACAAGGGTGTTCTAGTGCATTGTAGATTCTTATGCAAGACTTGTATAATTTGATGATGCCATATGAGTCGCTAGAAACATGTGAAGTGTGTGGATAACCCAATAACAAAAGTTTTGTAAAGGGACTGGAGCAGGCTACCATGAGAAAAAAGATCTTATTTCTAAATAGATTCGATTCAAAACTCTATATTTCTAAGTTAATGACATGAAAAACACACAGATAGAGCCGAACCTGTGGAAAAGGGGATCAAGAGCAATATGGTTTGTCAACTTTCCTAATGTATTTCAGTCATTGTTCAGACTCATCCCCTGCACCCTCTCTCTCTCTCTCTCTCTCTCTCTCTCTCTCTCTCTCTCTCTCTCTCTCTCTCACTAGAAGCATTATTTATCTGTGTGGGTGACGAATGATCTGTCAGTTCACCTATTGGACACCTCTATAGCAAAAGGACTAGATGACCAAAGGTGAGAATGTGAAATATATCTATAAATAAATGTTTGGTGGCCCCACTCCTTTTATAGATTTTTGGCAGTTGAGGGTGTGCTGTGTGCTTCCATCTTATGCCTGAACTTTCAGAGCTCGAAGGGTTGGCTCGGGAGATGAACTGGTTCAGCAGACTAATTGTTGGCAGATCTTCGATTATTTTCTATCCATCATGTCTTAGTAGTTTCACTCTGTGTTGCTCAACCTGGACCTCTTACTTGCTATTTGTTTTCTGTCCCTCGGCTTAGCCTTTGTGTGTAATTGTTACTTCAGCTTTTCGACTGTGGCTTAAAGTTTGAGAACTGGAAGTTATTGTATCTTTATTTTCAAAGGGCTTATAACACGAGCCGGAGTTGCCGTTTGCATATGCACTTGTAATTTGATTACTTTGCCTCCCCTTCTCTTATGAAAAGACTCCTCATATCAGCTCATTAAACTTGTTTTTCCTTCAGCCTCTTCTTTCAGCAGGAAATGGAGCTTTCTTTGATAGGGCTGCAGAATGCAGGAAAAACATCCCTTGTAAATGTCATTGCAGTAAGTAGATAAGTAGTGATTGTTCTTGTATGCTTATTTTTTTCGTATCCTTTTGCTTCCATGTACTATGATGGAATCTGATGCCTTATTCATATTTGTTCGACCTGTTATTCTTAGACTGGTGGATACAGTGAAGACATGATACCAACTGTAAGTTGTCATCTTCCTAGCTCCTAGTCGTAAGCCAAATCCAATTTCAACTTTAATGCGTCATTTTTATCTGTGATAATAATACAAAATCTATTGGATGTTTAGGTGGGATTTAACATGCGGAAAGTGACTAAAGGAAATGTGACTATAAAATTGTGGGACCTTGGAGGTCAACCCAGATTCCGCAGTATGTGGGAAAGATACTGTCGTGCAGTTTCTGCTATAGTGTATGCATCTATCTTCAGCTTATTTAATTACATTGTGTAGATGTTAATATTCCTTCCTCATTGATTTTTTATAGATGTTATTACTTTCACTTATACAAGTAAATTCCGCTGCTTGTGTTTTTTGAGTGCTCATCATTTTGCATAACCATAATACTTTTGGAAGTGACGGGATACAACTCCTAGTAGATCAGTGGTCTTCTTATTGTTGAGCTGCATTTAGTTTTCTCCAACCATGGTTTGTTAAAGAACAGCTGCTAGTTCAAATTACCTGATCAGGCTTTTGACAGATTTATTTCTAATTAACCTTAGGCATGGGAGAATTCTTTCCTTTTAGCCAGTTTTTTTCCCCCTAAGGGTGGCATGTGGGCTGGGCCCGGTCCTAAGTGGGCTTCATAGTCCCGGTCCTAAGTGGTCTCGGGCTTCACGGGATTCTTGTTGGAACCGGCCCGGGACCGGGACCACGAACTAACGGTCCCGGGTTAAGTGGGCCGGTCCCGGACCTAAGTGGGCCCAACAAATACTTTTTATTTTTTAAAATTTTTTATAGAAGTTAGAGAAAAAAAATGATAATAAAAATATCTAAGTCAGTTCCTTGTAAATTATATTATAGAATTGTGACCTAAAATTTTTAATTCAAATTTAAAGACAAAAATATTGTAAAGAGATATTCAAAGCAATGCGTTATAATATATATATATATATATACTATACTATACTATATATACATCTTAAGATATATATTCGATATATATATATATATATATATATATACATCTTAAGAAGGCTTTCGACCATGTCAATTGGAAGTTCCTGGACTTTATTATGATGCGGATGGGGTTTGGGGAAAGATGGAGGGGATGGATAAAGTTCTGCATTTCCTCAGTTAGATTCTCTGTCCAGGTTAATGGTAGCCCGTGTGGTTTCTTTGGTAGCTCCAGGGGTCTCAGGCAAGGTGACCCCCTATCCCCCATGTTATTCATTCTAGTGATGGATGCTCTTAGCAAAATGATGGATCGTGCGGCGGGCGGAAGTTTCATGAGAGGATTCTCAGCTCCGATTGGGGTGCTCAGTGCCCGAAGAGTCTCACATTTGCTTTTTGCGGATGACACACTGGTTTTCTGTGATGCCGATATGGATCAGTTGACCTACCTGAAGCAGGTCCTGCAGTGGTTTCAGTTAGTATCAGGACTCAAAATCAACATCGGCAAGTGTGAGATTTTTCCGGTAGGTGAGGTTACTAATATTGATGCCTTGTCTGGTGTTCTCAGATACAAGGTGGGTTCCCTTCCCACTACTTACCTGGGCCTCCCTTTGGGCGCTTCATATAAGGATACTATGGTTTGGAATCCAGTGATCGAGCGGGTTGAAAAAAGATTAGCAGGGTGGCAGAAACGGTATTTGTCAAAAGGAGGTAAGGAAGTGCTTATCAAAAGCACTTTATCGAGTATGCCCACCTATTACTTATCCATGTTGCAAGCACCGGTGAGTATCACAGAAAAACTGGAGCGACTTCAAAGGAACTTTCTGTGGGATGCGGCAGATAGAACTAGAAAGTTTCATCTACTGAATTGGCAGACAGTCACTTCCCCAAAGAAGTGGGGTGGACTTGGAGTGAAAGATCTTAGGGTATTTAACAGAGCTTAATGGGAAAGTGGCTGTGGAGATTCGGGGTAGAAGTGCATGCTCTATGGAGGGAGGTCATAGTAGAAAAGTACGATTCAACGGGAGGGGGTTGGAGGACCAAGGCGATCACAACACCTTTCGGGTGTGGCATGTGGAGGAGTATCACGAAGAATTGGGAAGTATTCAGTGGCAACATCACTTACAGGGTGGGAGATGGAAGGAGAATCAGCTTTTGGAATCATAGGTGGTGTGGAGAGGATACTCTGAGGGTCTCCTTCCCCCACGTCTTCAGAGTTTCAAACCAGAAGGAACTAATGGTCCAACAGATAGGTGTGCTTTTTTGTATGGCTAGCGGCAAGGGGAGTGATCTTGACTGCTGAAAATCTCCGAAAGAGGGGAATTACACTTGTTAGCTGGTGCTACATGTGTAAAAGCTCTGGGGAAGAAGTTGATCACCTTATGTTGCATTGCCCTGTGTCCTCTGCATTGTGGAGGTCAATCTTGAATCTTTTTGGTGTTCAATGGGTGATACCAAGCACTGTAAAGGAAATGTTATATAGTTGGGGTGGTTTTCGTAGAAGAAGAAAGCAAAAGGCGTGGAAATTCGCTCCGTTAGCTCTCATGTGGGTAGTATGGGGGGAGAGAAATAGGAGAGCTTTTGAGGAGATTGAGTCTCCTTTTTCACATCTTAAGAATAGCATTTTATCTTTGATCACTTTTTGGTGCACTCATTTAGCCCCTACTTGTATAGAAGATTGGGCGTTTTTTGTAGAGAATCATGTTCTGATGTAAATTCTCTACGTCTTGGGTATACTTCGTGTACACGGGAGTTCTCTCCCTTTTGATTAATACAATTTACCTTATCAAAAAACCATAGATATATGTACAGCTATAAATCATCTCATTAAGGGTAAATAAAAACTTTAAAGTCAAATTATTTCTAAATAATAATTATAACCATGCGTTTTCACATTTAAAGTAAAGGCATCAAGAATATTAACATCAGAAAGAGATAGTTATAGATTGGGTTGAGTATTAAAATATACTGGACCATAGGCCACAGTAGATTCAATCGAACCCATCAGAGATTGTCTGAAATTCAGATTTCTAGCATCTCTAAGAGCTGCCAAAAAGGTCTCTGGTAACCCTTTAAGAGTTAATGGTTTAAAAGCAATTTGAACCATACCAATATGCAGATAATTATACTGATTTTTATATAAATCAACATCTTGTTTGTTTAACAAACGAATAGTCTATTCAGACGAGTTTAAAGCTAAAGATTGCTCTGTAGTTTTTATCAATTGTTTTGAAGATAATTTATCAAACCATCCATAATCATAAATTGTTCTAATTGGGACTTTAGGAATTGTCCATTTATTTAATAAATCAAGATTTTGAGGAATATCTACCTCTTCAAGTCTAGTATTTTTCATACTAGTTTCTCCCAAATTCATATTAAGAAAATATATCTATGCCGAATATTTTAGATATATCTCATATATACCATGAAAGTTCCTAGGCTCTGATACCAAATTAACAGAATCGAGTAGGCTGGCGGTAATCCGCACGGCCATCCAGCACTAGCTAAATTGTACCCTTTTGTATTAGATACATAAGAACCGAAATATACAAGAATTTTTGTATAGCTTGATGACTGTATGGAAGGGTTACCCCTTTTTTACCCAAGCAAGGGGCCTGTCTAGATCTAATACATACTCTTATTGAGCCCATGTGTCTAGCGGTTCTAACCGTGAAAAAAGACTCCCTTTTTAACATCTTCAACGGGCTAAGGTCCACGTCTTGCTAGATGGAGCCACTAAGGCAAAGTCAATAAGAGTAGTGCTAGATCCGACTGTACCACCATCCCGGAACCAAGCAAAGAAACTATATAAAAATTCCTTTATATTTTGATAGAGGCCAGATCTTTCATGGTGTATATAGGAGAGAATTTAAATATTCAACATAGATATGAAATCTCTTAGCCGGACATAGTCACGACTGGAGAGGAGAGACTTGAAATATCTAACACAATAAAATAAATACCTCTTAAGGCCGGAATGCAAGGCTTGAGTCCGATGAACATGGGATTTTATTTACTTCAGGGAAATAAGTACAAGAGAGAAATTTAAGAGAGAGAGAGAGTCTAAAACCTGATGCATTCTCTCAAATGAATGCGTCTATAAATAAGAAAAAAAAAAATCTTAAAACAGTAAAAGAGGGTTCCACATTCTGGGTCCCTGTACAGTGTTTCTACTGTACAAACAGTGTTTTTACTGTTGAAACAGTGTATCTACTGTTAAGCGGGGTCCCCGACGGCTTCACTGTGCTGTAGGTCCCGGGCGGCTATTACTGTAGTTGACCACAAATATCACAGTCCAGGTTGTTTTTCTAACTCCTTCATCCTTTGGTGGAATTCTTCCGCATTTTATATGGCATCATCAAATAATATCTTTTCTGATTCAATAGGCTGAGAATCTTATAAAGATGGGAGTGGTAATATTTTTAAAACCATATACCCACCTCAATCACCTTTTGTTTTATCTAATAATACAGGTATTACTTTCACTGCATTTCAAAAATTTATTGAAGAAGATGTTGCCGCAGTTAGCATCGCCGAAATTAATAAATTGATTTCTCAAAATAATTATTTGAGTTTATATGTCAAAGTTTTGGGTGAACATATAAATTCTCTTGATAAAAAACTTGACGAATTAACAGTTTTGATAAAAGGAATGAGTACTAACAAAACCGATATTGCTTCTACTTCTGGAAGTAAACCTGACACTCAAATTGTTCTTACTCATGTTCAAAGACCTCCTGAGATTCAAGATTTTAAATTCAAATCGTTAAATGATTTAGAAGTTCAAAAAGTTATCTGGTTTAAATGTCAAACCAATTGATTTATCAAAAAATTTTGCTGATAGATTAGAAACCAATTCTGATTATAAAAATGAAATTTGGTCAGAGTTTAATAAACTCAGAGGTTATCCCAAAAAGAATAATAAGT